>NC_064243.1:105611770-105916041 GCF_003254725.2 Canis lupus dingo
TCTGTTTCTCTCTGTGTCTCTCATGAATAGATAAATAAAATCTTTAAAAAACAAAACAAAACAAACCCTGAAGAGTATCCCCATTGTGGAGATGTGAGACTCAGAGAGGTGAACTAACTTATTTAAAGTCACACAGGGGGCAGCCCAGGTGGCTCAGCAGTTTAGCACTGCCTTTGGCCCAGGGCGTGATCCTGGAGACTCAGGATCGAGTCCCGCGTCAGGTGCCCTGCATGGAGCCTTGCTTTCTCCCTCTTCCTCTCTCTGTCTCTCATGAATAAATAAATGAAATCTTGTTTTTTAAAGATTTCATTTATTTATTCATGAGAGACACACAGAGAGAGGCAGAGACACAGGCAGAGGGAGAAGCAGGCCCCATACAGGGAACCCAATGTAGGACTTGATTCCGAAACTCCAGGATCACGCCCTGGGCTGAAGGCAGGTACTTAACCGCTGAGCCACCCAGGGATCCCAAATAAAATCTTAAAAAATTATAAAATAAAATAAAGCCACACAGGAGAAATCTGTGAAATGAGGGGTGCATCCACCCCCAGCAACGGCCATCTGGCTCTAAAATCACAGCTTTGGGGGATCCCTGGGTAGCTCAGAAGTTTAGCGCCTGCCTTTGGCCCAGGGCGCGATCCTGGAGTCTCAGGATCGAGTCCCGCGTCGGGATCCCTGCATGGAGCCTGCTTCTCCCTCTGCCTGTGTCTCTGCCTCTCTCTCTCTCTATCATGAATAAATAAATAAAACCTAAAAAAAAAAAAATAAAAAAAATAAAAAATCACAGCTTTCTTCACTGTTTTGCAATCCCTCCTGAAGGAGGCGCTCTTGAGTGGAAAGGACTCAGAGCCCCAGGTGGGAATCCAGGGCACTTAGCTGGACTGAAATGTAAAAGGCCCGTCACTGACCAAGTTTAGAGTGAACAAGGCCACGAACTAAAGAGCAGGAGTGCCGGTGTGGCTCAGAGGTTTAAGCATCTGCCTTCGGCTCAGGTCCCAGGACCGAGTCTGAACTCGGGCTTCTTGCTCATCCGGGAGTCTGCTCACCCCCCCCGCCCCTCCCCCATTCCTGTTCTCTTTCGTACTGTGTCTCAAATAAATAAAATCTTAAAAAAAAAAAAAAAAAAGAACTAAAGAGCAGGGAAAGGTTTAGAAGAGAAGCCATATAATTTCAAAAGGTTACAACATCGATGAAATGGAAGAAGCTGGTGGTTGGTGGTGGATATGTTAAAGCTTTCCAAGCCTGTGCAGAGGTGTTTGGCTGAGGTCCTGAGGTCCTGAGGCTTCGTGTCCCAAGTGAGAGAATAACAGGATGTTCGCAGATAAACCCCACTTCAGCTAAACCCCGCTCAACTTCCAGAGCTATTTCTTTGTGGAAATGTTTGGAACATTGACTAACGTATGTTGAGCACTTAGCCCACATGCTTTGTTTAATGCTTATATTATCCCACTCAATACATAAACTCTTTTTTTTTTTAAGATTTTATTTATTTATTCATCACACACACACACACACACACACACACACACACACACACACACACAGGCAGAGACACAGGCAGAGGGAGAAGCAGGCTCCATGCCGGGAGCCCGATGCAGGACTTGATCCCAAGTCTCCAGGATCACACCCTGGGCTGAAGGTGGCGCTAAACCGCTGAGCCACCCAGGCTGCCCCACAAACTCTTTTTAAAAAGGTTTTATTTATTTGTTTGTCAGAGAAGAGATAATGAGCACAAGCAGGGGAAGGAGCAGGGGGAGAGGGAGAAGCAGAGTCCCTGGTGAGCAGAGAGCCCGACTCAGGACTCTCTCCCAGGACCCTGAGATCATGACCTGAGCTGCAGGCTGACCCTGAACTGACTGAGCCACCCGGGCACCTGTTAATGAGAAACTCTTAAGGTAGGGACCGCTGCATCCGGCTCTCTGCGGGGAGCCTGCTTCTCCCTCTGCCTATGTCTCTGCCTCTGTGTGTGTGTTTCTCATGAATAAATAAAATTTGAAAAAAAAAAAAAGAAAGAAACTCTTAAGATAATGTTTGACCGAAGCCTGGGGAGGTCTCCATCTTGCGAGATTCTGATTAACTGGTTCATATAAGGCAGCCAGAAAAGTTTCAGAACTTTAAGAAAGAACAGATATTAATCCAAAAGAGTTCAACAAAACCTCTTAATTTGTCTAAGAAAATAGTCAATAATAACGAGCTGATTCTTGCTCTGGTTTCTTAGCCGCTACTGGCAAGATTTCTTTATCTAATTCTGTTCATCCTTTTGAGGAGTAAAGACCCCTTCTTCCCACCCCTACCACCATAATCTTAGAAAGACAAAAACAAAACAAATCGTCAACAGTGACCAGCTGCATCCTCCCCAGATGAGGTGACACACTCCCCTCTCTTTGTTTGTTTTTTTTTTTTAAGATTTTATTTATTTATTCATAAGAGACACAGAGAGAGAGGTAGAGACACAGGCAGAGGGAGAAGCAGGCTCCCTGCGCAAAGCTGATGTGGGACTTGATCCCAGGACCCTGGCATCATGACTTGAGCAGAAGGCAGATGCTCAACCACTGAGCCATCCAGGCGTCCTGACTTTCCTCTCTTTGTATCTGAAATGATTGACAGGTCTCATGTCCAATCACAACTTTCCCCCTCATGTGAGCCACTAAGAGGCAGGTTCTGACTTTTCTCTAATATAAAAATTACAAAGAAGTTAGCATGTAAAAATTCTTATGACATAGGGCCAGATGTGAAAACTGAAGAACAGCTCACAACTTTATTCCTTTTATTAGTCACAACTTATAAAACTTCACTCCTGTGAATGAAATGACTGGAGCTTTGTGGTACCAAGGATCTCTTGGTGACAGTTTAACAAATCACAAGATCACTACACAGCAAATAATGAAGAAGAAGGAGAGAGAAATGAGGAGGGAATGGGGTGCTTAGGTGGCTCAGTTGGTTAAGCACCTGCCTGCCTTCAGCTCAGGTCAATATTCCAGAGTCCTGGGATTGAGATCTGGGATTGAGTCCTGAGTCGGGCTTCCTGCTCAGTGGGGAGTCTGCTTCTCCCTCTCCCTCTGCCCACTACCCCCCCCCCTCCGCTTGTGCTCTCTTTTCCAAGTAAATAGATAAAATCTTTTTTTAAAAAAACCTGTAAACCATCACCCAGACATTGACTATGATTATCTGTATATCACTAAGTGTTTTTATTTAAGTACGGGGGGGGGGGGAGTAAATAAATAAAAGATTTTATTTATTTATTTGACACGGGGGGGGAGTACTCTTCTTTGATGCAGAAGAATCAAGAATGTGTCTATTGAGATCCAAATATCACGTTCGTTTAATGACAACTATAACATTTTACATCTTCTCAGCTTGTAAAAGCCTGCCTAGTTGCATTACAGTCCGGTCCTCCAGTCTGCAGGGGGGAATGCAAATAGCTTCGGAGAGTAAGATAACAGAGCAAGGGCGAGCGCCGTACTCACTGTCTCCTATGCTCTCTCTATTCTTCCTCCAGAGTCACCCTACGAGCCCTGGTTGGGTCGCTACTGGGTGGCTGATGGTATATATGGTAGGGAGACCCCCTCAGACATGCTTGGTCTCTTCAGTGCTCCAACACCTGCTGGGGACCGCCCAAGATAATTAGCTTCCAGGACTGAAGTTGGCCACTAGGGGCCAGCATCCACAGAGCAGAAGAATAGAAGACAGGATGAGGATCACCCAATGCAACCACCTGTGTTAGAGACGGGCTTAGAGAGGGACGAGGTCTTGCCTAAGGCCACGCGGGGAACCGGCAGAAGTGAAATTCAAACTCAGACCGGTCCTAGAATGGATGAGCACTGCACATCGTGAATTCCTTTTAACAGACTTGAGAGTGGGGAGGATGCTGCAGTGGCTTTCCCACCCTGTACCCACAAATCCTACCATGAAAGCCATCCTTCAAAGTTTGTGTCACCTGGGAAATCCCAAGAGTGTGTTGCTAGGGCAACAGGTTCAACCAGGGGTCAATAATTTTGAAATATGTGAGTTAAGGTCCTGACTCCTGCAATAATGACAGGACTTGGAGGTGGGGGAGGGTGTCATTGGGGATTTCTGATGCAAAGCTGTGTAAATGAAAACAACAAAAGCGATAACAGGCTTGGAGGCAGAAGTCTCAGCGTGAACTTTCCACATTGCCAGATACTTCCTCTAATTACCTGGGAACTTTCAACCCCGGGAAGTATAAATAAAAAACAGGTCTACCTTTCTGATCACTGACTCAATTGTTCTCTGTCAAAACATTTTTTTTCTTGGCTCCTAATGGTGTCTCAGATACTCTAACTTTCCAACCAGTTCCGATTACTTTTTTTTTTCCCAAAGATTTTATTTATTTATTCATGAGAGACACAGAGGGAGAGGCAGAGACATAGGCAGAGAGAGAAACAGGCTCCACACAGGGAACCCGATATGGGGTTGATCCCATGACTCCAGGATCACACCCTGGGCCAAAGGCAGACACGCAACCGCTGAGCCACCCAGGCATCCCTCTGATTACTTTTTAAAAGATTTTATTTATTTATTTGACAGAGAGAGAGAGAGAGTACAAGTGATGGGAGGGACAGAGGGAGAAGGAGAAGCAGATTCCTGGCTGAGCAGGGAGCCTGGAATGGGGCTCCATTGATCCCAGGACCCCAAAATCATGACCCGACTCCAAGGCAGATACTTAACCAACTGAACCACCCAGGCATCCTGTCAGTTCTAATGATTAAAACTCAGCCTGATCCTACACTGTCCCCTCAGATTCCCTCTCTATCCAGTGGAGATTCAAGCTGGGACTTGCCTCCTTAGAGAAGAGAGGGAGACCAGTTGTCCTGAACACACTTTTTCTGCATTCCCATTTAAAGCCCTAGCTTTCCAAAGTTTGGGGGCCTGGAAGAGAGACAGGCATGGGGACAAGTAACTCTTGGCCCAACTGGCCACAGCAGTGACCTCTTGTTGGCTGAAGCTGCTTCTCTGGCTAACCTTGGCTGTGCCCTGCCTGGTAGGTATCCAGAGATTGGCTCTCTCATGATGCAAAGGTGTGAGGACTCAGGTGGGCCCAGTGAGGTTTCCTAGATCCTCTGTTGACATGAGAGTGCTGGCCCCACTCTCCCACCCTGTATGTCTCTCCTTTACCCTTCCCAGCTACAACATTTCACTTCTGACACCAGAGGTCTGAGTTTTCCGCACGTTGAGCCATTTTTTGACACCAGGTTGGTGTCCTACAATTTATTATTTTATTTTTTTAAAGATTGTATTTATTTATTTACTTATTTATTTATTTATTTATTTATTTATTCATGAGAGACACAGAGAGAGGCAGAGACACAGGCAGAGGGAGAAGCTGGCTCCATGCATGAAGCCCGATGTGGGACACGATCCTGGATCCCGGGATCACGCTCTGAGCCAAAGACAGATGCTCAACCGCTGAGCCACCATGGCGTCCCTAGTTTCTATTATTTTACATACACTTTTTCCAACCCACCACCTGCAGACACCACATGGCCTCTTGCTGCCCTGTTGGGGGAGATTCCTTTCTAGACAGCTAATCCTAGCTACGCTCTATGGGATCCACTTGACTCACAAATCCTAACAATGCTGGACCATGGAGAGTGCAGGATGTACTACCCCTACTCTCTTTGGACACCAGCCATGAACTTGAGATCCCCAGACCACCAGCGCTTCTGAGCCACTGGCTATAAATTCAGGGATTCCCATAATCACCTATTTAATAATTCTTTGTTAACAACTCACAGAACTCAGGAAAGCACTCTTTACACTTATGGCTGTATTTAAAGGACACAAATTCAGCACTCTTTACACTTACAGCTCTAAAGAACACAAATTTGTTTCTTTTCTTTTTTTTTTTTTTTTTTAAGATTTTCTTTATTTATTCATGAAAGACACAGAGAGAAAGAGAGAGGCAGAGACACAGGCAGAGGGAGAAGCAGGCTCCATGCAGGGAGCCAGACATGGGGACTCAATCCCGGGACTCCGGGATCAGGCCCTGGACCGAAGGTGGCGCTAAACTGCGGAGTCATCCGGGATGCCCCCAAGGACACAAATTTGTACTAAGTCAATGAGATGCACAGTGGGACGTCAGAGAGGGTCCCAATTGTGAAGCTTCTGTGTCCTTGAGATGCGTTGCCTTCTCTGCATGTCTATGTGTGACACCCACCAGGAAGCTCACCTAAGCCTTGGTGTCTAGAGGTTTTAGTGGTTTGTTTTGTTTTGTTTTTATGTAGCCACAATGGATTGAATCATTGAACACGTGACATTGAACTCAAACCCTAGTCCTTCCCTCTCAGGGGGTCAGGCTGATATCACAAGGCTCAAAGCCCCAAAGCCCTAATGACATGGCTGGTCTTTCCAGCATGGTCAGCCCCCATCTTGGAACCATCTAGGGGCCCACCATGAGTTGCCCTGTAACCATAAATTTAGGTATGCTTTTAGGGCCCACCATAAATATCAAAGACACCTCTATGGCTCAGAAAATCACAAGGGTTTAGAAGTTCCCCCACAAAAGCCAGGAACAAAGGCCTGACAAAATCTATTGTACAACATATGCCAGCCTTGGACTACCATTTTTTGCCTTAAATCACAGGTGTCCTCTCCTGTTCCCTCTGAGCCACTTGCTTTCCCAGAAGCTATCACTAGCTCTAATTCTCCACTGATGGATTTCCACCTGATTTGTCACCTCAAACTTCGTTTTCCTCAAGGCCCCGAGAGAATATAAAACCTAAGAAAGAAGGTAGCCAGAGCAGCTCAGAAAGGCCACACATTTAGCGATGACCTTGGGCAAGTCATTAACCTCTCTGTGCCTTTGTGTCCTCATCTAAAAAATGAGACTAGGGATCCCTGGGTGGCGCAGCGGTTTGGCGCCTGCCTTTGGCCCAGGGCGCGATCCTGGAGACCCGGGATCAAATCCCACGTCGGGCTCCTGGTGCATGGAGCCTGCTTCTCCCTCTGCCTGTGTCTCTGCCTCTCTCTCTCTCTCACTGCGTGCCTATGATAAATAAAAAATAAATAAATAAAAAATAAAAAAATAAAATAAAAAATTAAAAAATGAGACTAATATCTATTTGGGTTGCTGTGAGATTGAGGTAGATAAAAGCACTTGAAAGAGAAATCCAGAACCTATATGTTTTCAAAATATGTGTTGTTTTCTCCCACTCTGACATCATCGTTACCATCATCATCACCATCATTGGTCCAGAATGCAGCATATGCAAGAAAAAAAGGCTCTGGGGATCCCTGGGTGGCGCAGCAGTTTGGCGCCTGCCTTTGGCCCAGGGCGTGATCCTGGAGATCTGGGATCGAATCCCACGTCGGGCTCCCGGCGCATGGAGTCTGCTTCTCCCTCTGCCTATGTCTCTGCCTCTCTCTCTCTCTCTCTCTCTTTCTGTGTGACTATCATAAATAAATAAAAATTAAAAAAAAAAGAAAAAAGAAAAAAAGGCTCTGGATTTACAATGATAGTTTTGGTCCTAGCTGGTTTTGTTTGCATGTTTGCCAATATGACATGGGTAACCTCTGAGCCATTATTTATTGGTCAGTAAAATGTGGGGGAATAGAGGTCACCCGGGTGGCTCAGTTGGTTAAGCATCCAACTCTTGATTTCAGCTCAGGTCCTGATGTCAGAATCCTGGGATCAAACCCTGCAGGCTCCTTGCTCAGCAGTGAGTCTGCTCAAGGATTCTCTCTCTTCCTCTGCCTCTCCCCCTGCTCGTGTTTTTTTTTTTTTTTAATTTTTTAATCCTTTCTCTCTCTCAAATAAATAAATCTTTTTAAAAACTTGGGGTAACTAATCCATGCATAGGTAACCCACTGGCAGTAGTAATGTCAGGTCTAAAGGGTTGTGCCTCTAAGTTTGCTAGATAAGGACAAACCATTCTCCAAGAGATGCTGGTTTTTTTTTTTGTTTTGTGTTTTTTTAAGTCATTATAACAAAGGGGCAGCACAAGAGAATTTGGGGAGGATAATAGAAGTATTCTGTGCCTTGATTATGATGGTCATTACATGGCTACGAATTTGTCAAAACTTGGAACTGTACACCAAAGAGTTCATTTTGCTGGATTAATAGAATATGAATACAAAATAGATTGAGCACTATTTATTTATTTATTTAATTTATTTTAAAGATTTTATTTATTTATTCATGAGAGACACAGAAAGAGAGAGAGTCAGAGACACAGGCAGAGGAAGAAGCAGGCTCCCTATAGGGAGCCTGATGTGGGACTTGACCCCAGGACCACAACTTGAGTGTGAGTGTGGGAGACAGAAGAACGGCAGGGGGTGGGGGAGGGTAGTGCTGGGTCTTCTGAGAGTAAGAGGAAACCCAGGAGTCGGGGGATCTCTGAGGCTGAGGGAGGAGGATTTCTGAGGCTGAGGGAGGCTCTGAGGGTCAGTCTCTGAACCCAGAAAGTTCTGCTTTGAGGGCTAAAGGGGACTGTCACTGAGTTGGGGATTGCTGTGTGGGAGCTCTCCAAATGTAGGGAAGCTCTGAAGGTGACCCCCTGAATGCAGGTAATCCTGAACAAAGCTGACAATACACAGACCCCTGGGTGGTTCAGTGGTTGAGCTGTCTGCCTTCTGCTCAGGTCATGATCCTGGGGTCCTGGGATCCATTCCCACATCAGGCTCCCTGCTCAGTCTGCTTCTCCCTCTGCCTGTCTCTGCCTCTCTGTTTCTCATGAATAAATAAATAAAATCTTAAAAAAAAATGACAATGAAAAAAAAAAAAAGACAATGGAAAGGATTGTCCCATATATACATCCCAAAGGGGGAAGCGGCAATTCCAAAGGGGAGAGACTGATTTTTACAATTTTACAAGTGTGGGAATCCTGACCTGTGGGCTGGGAACCACTCCTCAGTCAGCAGCATTCTGTTAGGAAAAACGTAGAAGTCTTGGGTCAACGTGTAAAAGTGACCCCTGTGCCTTGAAGCAGCTGGGAAGAAAGCAGTGAGGTCAGAGTCCCCAGAGGTGGGGAGATTCTCCAAGGGGAGGCAAGGAAGGGAGGTAGGGGGGACTTTGGGGACAGGGAGGATGTAAAGGTAGGGGTGGCAGTGAGAGGAGCCCCCAAGACCCAGAGGCCCTGATGCCTTTCCTGCACTTGGGAGGATCCCCAAGTTGGAGGGATTCAAAGAATTGGTAAGGCTCAAGCGAAGGCATCCCAGGGTCCCGCGGAGGGGGATGGAAGCGGAGACCTGAGGAAATCCGTGAGCCCAGTAGGCTGGAGGACCTTAAGGTCCAGTCTTGGGATTTTGTCCGAGACACGTGGAGGACAATGCAAAGAAGAGGATCCTAAGGTGGGGGTGAGGCAATGGGGCTCCCTGGTGGGCCAAGGAGACCCCTGCAGGGATCCTTCCGCTCAGCCCGAGGCCGGTCTCCCCTCCAAGCTTCGCTCGTCATCTCTAGCCCTGGGACGGGTCTCCCAGATGCAGCAGGTGCCGCACAACAGTAACAATGGTAACCGACAACCCTAGATGCAGCCTCAAGAGAGTCCGGGGAAGGTCCCGATAAACGACAGCCAATCAGGGAGCGAGGGCGAGGGCGCGCTCAGAAATGTAGCCAATCAGAGAGCGAGAATGCTGGCTCGCGGCTCTGACGGCGACGGGGAGGGGACTCGAAGGCAGCGCGAGCTCCTTCGCCAATCAGAGCCAAGGATGACGCTCTCGCGCTGGGATCTGTAACACGGAGGGGCGGAGCTTACACGTAACGGAATCGGAAGCCAATCGGAAGTTTTGCTGCCTCCGTCTCAGGAGTTGATTGGTCACTTTCAGAACTTGCCTGTCGCAGGCCCAGGGGCTCAGCGGTTTAGCGCCGCCTTCGGCTTGAGGTGTGATCTTGGGGACCTGGGGTTGAGTCCCACGTCGGGCTCCCTGCGTGGAGCCTGCTTCTCCCTCTGCCTGTGTCTCTGCCTCTCTCTCTCTGTCATGAATAAATAAATAAAATCTTAAAAAAAAAAAAGAACTTGCCTGTCAATTTTGGAAGATGAATAAAAGACTTTTCTCCTAGAGAGGCTAGAGCCTACAAGGGCTCTCAAGTGTGGGAGGAGGGTCTTAAAGGGCCAGGTGCTTGGTTAAGTTGATGTGGTACCCTGATCACAGAAATAGGAGAAACAGTAACAGGGGCGCCTCGGTGGCTCAGTGGTTGAGGGTCTGCCTTGGGCTCAGGTCATGATCCTGGGGTTCTGGGATTGAGTCCCATCAGGCTCCCTGCAGGGAGCCTGCTTCTCCCTCTGCCTATGTCTCTGCCTTTTTCTGACTCTCATGAATAAATAAATTATATATATATATATATATATATATATATATATATATATATAAAGGGGAAACAGTAACAGCAAATAGAGCAATTCCGTTATGCTGGAATGGAGCAGGAAGCGCCAAGTCACGAAGAAATGGGAACCCGAAAAGCTTAAGCAGCTTGCTTTAGATTACGCATTTCTAAGTAGCGGAGCAGTAGATTCAAACCGTCATTTCTGAGCCCCATTTCCACAAAATAGTCTTGCCCTGCCTCTTTGAGATACAACATAAGGGATGGATGAGACCTGAATCCTATCACACTGTCCAGGAAAGGAAAGCCCTCGCTTCATGATAAAAATATTTTGGTTCCAGCCACCTGGCCTTTGCTCACACCATTTCTTCTACATCAAATATCCACTCAGTCTAGACCTAGTCCAAAGTCTACCTCCCCTAAAACCAAAAAACAAAACCGCCAGAGAACCACCCCTTGCCTGCAGCAACAAGGTTTTCCTGCCCCCCTCTTCACCAGACTTCAGTCCTTTGCCCTCAGGCAGCATCCCCACCCATTTGGGGCTCTCATTGTCCTTTACCTGTTTCCAGGCTCTGATCACTCTGGAATGTTACCGTCCCTCTCTGTCTGTCCCCCACCCTTCACAAAGCCCTTTGAGGACAGGTGACATCTCTGAGTCACCAGCATCATCCTGCACAGGGCCTGGATTCCAAGGAAGTCAAAAAGCGAAAGGTGGTATCTGGGCTTTCCCATCCTTAAAATGGGATGTTGTGGACTTCTGTTAAAAAAAAAAAAAATCATATTCGGAGACACTGCTCTGGCTGAAAACTTTGCATTATCTTTGATCCTCATAGTCACCCCCGGGAGCCCTGCAGCAAATTCTGATGGTTCTTCTTTCAAAACACATCCTAAATCCACTCACATCTTCCCATCCCCACTACCCCCACTCTCCTTGGGAGTCACCACCACCACCCCTGGCCTGGAGGATAGCAATATCCTCCCTGGACTTCCTGCGACCACTCTAGCACCGCTCTTCCACCAGGGCCTGTTTTCCAAACCACTGACACAGTGCTTTTCTTTTCTTTTTTATTTTTTTTTAAGATTTTTTATTTTATTTATTCATAGAAACACAGAGAGAGAGAGGCAGAGACACAGGCAGAGGGAGAAGCAGGCTCCATGCAGGGAGACTGACATGGGACTCCATCCCGGGTCTCCAGGATCACGCCCTAGGCTGCAGGCACGCTAAACCGCTGTGCCACCGGGGCTGCCCTTTTCTTTTCTTTTTTAAAGATTTTATTTATTTATTCATGAGAGACACAGGGACTCCTGGGTGGCTCAGCAGTTGGACAACTGCCTTCAGCTCAGATCATGATCCCGGGATCTGGAATCGAGTCCCACGTGGGGCTCCTGCAAGGAGCCTGCTTCTCCCTCTGCCTATGTCTCTGCCTCTCTCACTCTCTGTGTCTCTCATGAATAAATAAATAAGTATTTTAAAAAAGAGAGAGAGAGAGAGACAGAGAGACAGGCAGGGACATAGGCAGAGGGAGCCAGGTGTGGGACTCGATCCCAGTACCCCGGGATCATGACCTGAGCCAAAGGCTGACGCTCAACCACTGAGCCACCCAGGTGCCCTCACAGTGCTTTTCTTAAAACATTAATCAAATTACGTCACATCTCAGCTTACAAATGTTCGAAGTCATCGCAGTGTTCTAAAATTTAAAAACATAGGCACAACCCCTCAAAAACCCCAAAGTCTTCACTGCAGCCTACCAGGTCCTACAAAATCTGGCTACTACTTGTGTCTCCATTAAGAGCACAGATTTGAGCCAGGCTGCCGGGATTCAAATTCCACTTGTACCACTTCCTAGCTCTGTGACCTCAAGCAACTTTTTTAGACTCTTCTGAGGCACAGTTTGATCACCTGCGAAGTGAATTTATTAGAATTCTAAAAAAAAAAAAAAAAATTACTAATGAAAATAGACTCCTATTTCATAATGTAACTAGTATTCCTCAAAATTGATAAGGTTGTGAAAGCCAGGAAAGACTGAGAGGAGACTAGGGAGGTGTGGCGATAAATGGTATCCAGCAACAGATTCTTAAACAGAAAAGAAAGGACTTTAATGTGAAAACTGGTAAATTCCAAATAAAGACTGGAGTTTGGTAAATAGTCGTGCTAGTTTCTTAGTCCAACAAAGGTTCTATAACAACGTAAGAGGATAATATTAGGGGAGCTGGGTGAGGATTGTATGGGAACTCTGTATTATCTTTGTAACTTTTCCCGTAAATATAAAGGTATTCCAACAGAGGGGTGCCTGGGTGGCTGAGTCCGTTAAGTGTCTGCCTTAACTCCAGCTCATCTACTTTTCCTGCTGCTCCAGGAGTGTACAGATGTTCCGATTTCCCTATCTAAATATCCCTTTAGTCCTAAGGAACACCAGCGGGCCCCCTGAAGAAATGGCCATAAATATAGACCGAGAGAGAAGAGGAGACTGAGGGCTCCACCTGCTGGGTCTGAGGGAGGAGGGGCTGGGGCCTGGACTCCTGGATCTGAGGGAGGAGGGGCTGGGGCCTGGACTCCTGGGTCTGAGGGAGGAGGGGCTGGGGCCTGGACTCCTGGGTCTGAGGGAGGAGGGGCTGGGGCCTGGACTCCTGGGTCTGAGGGAGGAGGGGCTGGGGCCTGGACTCCTGGGTCTGAGGGAGGAAGAGGCTGGGACCAGGGCTGTTGGGTCTGAGCAGGGAGAAACTCAGTGGCCATACTCCTGGGTCTCGGGGACGTGTGAACTGTGGCCTGAGATGGGGGGTGGGAAGCTGGAGGGGTGGGGGGGATTTGAGGAATTAGATCTCGAAATCTCAGGGTAAGATCCCAGCGTACTTTTCCACGGCTCCGCGCACCGACAGGCCACGCCCCCCTCTGGACAAAGTCCCACCCACTTCCTTCCCGACCCCTCCGCACCTCCCTGGACCTGGGAGAACTCAAAGGGAAGGTTCTAGAAGAGACTTGAGAGACTCCTGTAAAGATGGAACAGCAGGAGGAGGGGACTGAGCCCCAAGGGTGAGAGACACAAGACCTTCTCCACGGGGAGGAAACAGACCAGAGAGGGAAGGGGATGGAGAAAATCAGAGACAGAGTGGACAGACCCAAAGAGAGTATCAGAAAGGAAAAAAAAAAGTCAAGTATCATCAGTTAGAAACAGAATCTTAGCAACAAAATGTTGCTAGAGCTGAGCGAGATACAAACAGGGATTCAGGGGATCCCGGGGTGGTGCAGCAGTTTAGCGCCTGCCTTTGGCCCAGGGCGCGATCCTGGAGACCCGGAATCGAATCCCACGTCGGGCTCCCGGTGCATGGAGCCTGCTTCTCCCTCTGCCTATGTCTCTGCCTCTCTCTCTCTCTGTGACTATCATAAATTTAAAAAATAATAATAAAAATTAAAAAAAAAACACAAAAAAACAAACAGAGATTCAGTTAGGAACAGATACTCGCAGAGCAGGGAGACATTTCAAGAGGGAACAAGGAGAATCAAAGATCCCAGAAACAGCGGTAGAGCTGGAGACAGCATAATAATTGTCAGACCCGGGCCTTTCGTATGCGCCTTTGACACTACCAAAAGCCATCTTTTGGTGTGAAAAATTAAGGTTCAGCACAGGGAAGTGAGGAGCCCAGAAACATACCCTGAGGGAAGTGGCCCTGGTGCTGGAACTGTGTTTTATATATATATAATATATAATATATATAATTTATTTATTCATAAGAGATCCAGAGAGAGAGGCAGAGACATAGGCGGAGGGAGTCCGTTGCGGGACTCCATCCCAGGACCCTGGGATCATGCCCTGAGCCAAAGGCAGATGCTCAACCACTGAGCCACACAGGCACCCTGGAACTTTGTTGTCTCTGGTGCTAAAGTTCTGCCAGAGCTGGCTGTCCCTCTGTAGAGAAATGGGAAGAAAGAATGAGAGAGAGATTGAACGCGCAGGGAAGTCAGAGGTGGATGCAGGACTCCCAGGAAAAGTGCTGGACTATAGTAGGAAGGATAGAAAGAGTTGGTGAGACCTGTGGACCTGTCCTCTTGTTATTCCAGGAACAGCCCGCCCTTGTCATCCCCTGGGACGGAGTTGTGGCCACCTGCACCTTTTCCAGCCTTGCCGCCTTTTCCCTTGGGCACCCCAGATCCAGCCCACCTGGGGCTCCCTGAAAGCCTGGCTTCTGTCACCGTCCCCATCCGCCTGGACGCCCTCTCTTACCTCCTGCACAGCGCTCTTCTGGGGGCCTACAACCTTCAACAGTCCTTGCCCTCCTGCCCCTGCACCACCCAGGCATGCTGCCCCCAGCCAGGCACCGCTATCAGGCCATCCAGGGGACGCAGGGGCTGGGGCGTCCAGCGCAGTCTGGGCTGGGGCACCCAGCGCAGGCTAGGCCGGGGCCAGGGCCCACAGCAATGGCGACCTGGCAGGGCTGAGAATCCAGAGAGGGGCTGGCTGGGGAGGTCTGGGGCTGGCCCCAAGACTCCTCCAGCGATCCCAGCATCACCACCAATACTGCCCAGACAGGATGAGAAGAAGGAAGACAGAGATCAGGAGTCATCCCAGGACATGCCGCCTGCTGTAGCAGAAGACTGGGAGTCAGAGTACTAGGACCTGAAGGTCCAGCTCCCCAAACTCCTGAGTGGGCCCACGCAGGGTCACCAGGAGGGTTTTCCTGGTGCCCAGGGTGACCTCAGCTGAGGCAGAGATACTCCAGGAAACATCCTGTTCCCATGTTTCTTCTCCCAAAACCACAGCTTCAGAAGTGGGTCCTGCGAGCCACCCCATGGAAACTGGAGCTGACTTAGGATTCCATGCCAGAAAAAACCCTGAGCCTCATGCCCATGCCCAAAGCCATACCTCTTCCCATTCCCAACACCATCCCCAACTACAGTGATGACCCTAACCCCATCCCCACCTGCCCATCCCCCACTCTCAATATCATACCCCTAAACCCACTCATTCCCATTTCCATTCCTACCTCTCCCCTCAGGCCCAGCTCTGCACTCTCATTCTCTACCTACTTCAGGCCAACCCAGTCCTCCCTCATCCTTAACTGCCTCCTAAACTTGACCCCAAACCTAGCCCATCTGTGACCCCAGCCAACCCTGTCCCATTCTTATTCCAGTCCCAGCCCCAAATGTGACATGCCCTGTGACCCATCTGCAAAGAACCCCATTGGCCCAGCGTACCCAGACACCTGCCGCCCCCCACTCCCTTTCCTGCCCCTGGGGATGGGGAGCCCTGGTTGAACAATAAATGGATGACTGGCCCTATGTCTTGTGTCTCTGTGTGTGTGCTTACGCAGCTCAGGCTAACCCAGTGGGTGCTGTGAGCAAGGCCTGTGAAAGGGTGGGAGGGTCGCTGGGAGGGTCACAGAGAGAGGTCAGTGGAGCCAGGGACTGCAGGGAGGGAGTGCTTGGATCCCTGTTTCAGCGAATTCCATTTGGGGCCTCTGCCACCACTGCACTTCTGCCTGCTGGAAGCTGCTGGGCCATGGGGTCATTGTGTGGGGAGGCTTAAGGGATTTGGGGGACCCAGGGAGCAGAGAGGCCAGTGACCTGGCTCGGCTCAGTCTGCACAGAAGGGCCGAGGCAGACAGAGGGCTTGTGACAGGCTCTGCCATTCAGGTAGGGACCAGGCATTGGACCTACAGGCCCCCTCCTCCACCAAGACCCAGGGGGCCATCCTCTAGCTCCTTCCTCTCCCAGGGGCCTGCTGGGGTCCCAGCCCCTAGCCCCCTCCTCACCCAGGACCCGGAAGCCCAGGCCTCCAGCCACCCCCTCCCAGGATCCAGGGGCCCAGGCTCCAGTCCCTTCCTCTGCCAGGACCCAGGAGTCCAGCTCCTGACCCCATCTCTCCCCTTCTTCACAGATCACCATGTACAGCTTCATGGGTGGCGGCCTCTTCTGTGCCTGGGTGGGAACCATCCTCCTGGTGGTGGCCACAGCAACAGATCACTGGATGCAGTACCGGCTGTCAGGGTCCTTTGCCCACCAGGGCCTGTGGCGTTACTGCCTGGGCAACAAGTGCTACCTGCAGACAGAGAGTATCGGTAAGGCTCTGGGGCGGGGTTAGAGGCCCTCTGGGGATAGAGCCAGAGCCCCCCACCCACCCAGGACACAGCCTCTCCGCCTGTTTTGCAGGTGGAGAACTCTGTGCCTCGGAGAGGGAAAGGCACCAACCAAAGATCACTCAGCAGAACTGGGATTTCAGGATTTTTTTCTAGTACAATTATGAAATGTCCTAGAGGTTAAGTAGAGACATGACATTTCCTGGCATGAAGTCAGGTAGGGCAGGCGGGGTTAGGGTTGGCAGACTAGCATTTTCTAAATATCTACTACGTATCAAGAACTAGGTTGGAAACTGGGTTACAGGAGAAATATGGATCCTAAATTTGCTAAAGACTGGATGGTAGTATTTAATACGTACTGTGTGCCAGGCTATGTAATCTGTCTATATGTACATGTGTATGTATATATGTGCATGTTACAATATATGCTGTAAAAATGGGGAAAAATAGCTCTCCCAGCATAGAGTTCTTGCAAGCTACATTATAATAATATATATTTTATATGAAAGATAATACATATTATATAGTATATTATATAATATATATGTATCTCTATATATGTATATACATATACGTATGTGTATTTATACATATATATGAGAGATACATTCATTGTATATTATATTATATAATATATAATGTGCATTATATATTAATATATTAATAATATATAAGGTTACATATTTTCTATTTACTAAACAGTAGTAGTAATAATAATAATAATAGTAATAATAATAATGATGACTGGCATTTATTGAATATTATTGTGTCCTATTCACTATTCTAAGTGCTTGACATGAATTAATGCCCTTTGGTCTCTCAACAACACTGAAGGTGGTACCACTGTTTCTGGGAATAAAATATGAAACTTGCCCTCAAAAAGCCAGACATTGGGGATCCGTGGGTGGCTCAGCAGTTTAGCGCCTGCCTTCGGCCCAGGGTGTGATCCTGGAGTCCTGGGATCAAGTTGGCATCGGGCGGGATCCCAGCATGCAACCTGCTTCTCACTCTGCCTGTGTCTCTGCCTCTCTCTCTAGGTCTTTCACAAATAAATAAATAAATAAAATCTTAAAAAAAAAAAAAAAAAGCCAGACATTTTCTCCAGGGAGTTTTTGAGAGGAAGAGCCAACCCCCCTGAGCCCTGTGATGGGCCAGATTTCAGGCATCCCATCTCATTGAACCTGCCTGGGAGAGGCAGCAGGATGCCCATTTTCAGAAGGGGTAAACCAGGGCAGCAAGCAGTGGAAAGATTTGCCCCAGCCTCCAGCTTCCGAGCTCAGTTGGCCTCCTGACTTCATGTTTCCCTTTCATTTCTGGAGGTCTCATTCATGCCTCTACCTACCATTTCTCCCACTTCAGTCTGGGAACATCCTGGGGGACACCCATATCCCCTGTCTTAACTCTGCTGGGGATGGGGAGAGGGAGGCATGATGGAGCTTTGCAAGTGCATTTGACCTCAAACCCAAGATCCTCAGGGACACACCTTACCATGATGGATTGCTGAATATCTGTCCAAGCAGTTGGCTCACTTTGCACATCAACTCTCAGGAGCTCATGAGAATCAAAGCAGGAGACGTGAACGTGCAGTGGCTGAACCCAGCTGCAGACGTGGGTGTATAGAGTTTTTAAAGTTTCTGAAGTCTCTGCCAGAATTTAAAATTTTGTATAAAAATTTTTATGTACAAAATCTGGGCTTGCAGCTCACTTAGAAAAATCCAGTTTTGCAATCTTTAACTGTGGTGTATCTGTCAGGGGCCCCTCAGGGAAGCACACTGCGATTTAAGCAGGAGAATTTTCTCTCAAGATGGAGCAGAGGGCCGTAGTGGGTAACTGGTGATGGGATGTACATGCCCAATTCACAGCAACACCCCACCGTAGCCCACTGGACTTGTTTGCAGCTTTAGGCAGGCCTCAGAGACATTTGCTCTTTCCAGTCCCACCTTAGCACACCATGGGAAGGGCATAGACTAAAATGTACCTGGTAAGTCCTCCAGGTTTGCATTTATTTATTTATTTATTTATTTATTATTTATTTATATTTATTTTTATTTGTTTATTTTTAAAGATTTTATTTATTTGTTTATTCATGAGAGACAGAGGGAGAGGCAGAGATACAGGCAGAGGGAGAAGCAGGCTCCCTGTAGGGAGCCTGATGCAGGACTCGATCCCAGCACCCCGGGATCACAACCTAAGCCAAAGGCAGAAGCTCAAACACTGAGCCACGCAGGTGCCCCTATTTTTATTTTTTTTTTAAAGATTTTACTTATTTATTTGAGAGAGAGAGAGCAAGCACAAGCGGGGCGGGGGGAGGAGCAGAGGGAGAGAGAGAAGTAGACTCCCCACTCAGCAGGGAGCCCAGTGTGGGGCTTGATCCCAAGACCCCAGGATCAGGACCTGAGCTGAAGGCAGAGGCTTAATGGACCTAGCTGCCCAGATGCCCCTCCTCCAGACTTTTAAATACCCAGAGGCATCTGTAGTTTCCTGGGGCTGCTATTACAAAGGACCACAGACTGAGAGGCTCACACCACAGAAATGTACTGTCTCCCAGCTCTGGAGGCTGGAAGTCCAAAACCAAGGTGTCAGCAGAGTTGGTTCCTTTTGAGGCTGCCTGGGAGAGTCTGTTACTTGTCTCTCGCCCAGTGTCTGGTGGTTGGCTGGCAGTCTTTGGTATTCCTTGGCATGTCAATACATCATCCTGATCTCCATCTCTATCTTCACATGGTGCCCCATCCCTGCACCTGCCACCCCACCCCATGCTGTATGTCTGTCTTTTTCCAAATTTCCCCATTTTGTGGGGATACTAATCATTTTGGATTAGGAATACACCTACTCCAGTAGGACCTTATCTTAACTAATCACATCCGCAATGACCCTATTTCCAAATAAGGTCCTATTCTGGGGATTAGAGCTTCAATGTCTGAATTTGCGGGCTGGGGGAGAGACACAGTTCAACTCTGTAACACAGAGTGCCCTCAGACTTTTTACTTTTCAAGTGGCAGGACCCAGGCTCTGTCCCAGCTGCAGAATTGTCCTGGGTGTTCTGAGAGACAGACTAGGCAAGCAGTTAACAACAAGAGCTTTGGTGCTTGACTTTCAATGCCTGTCCTACTGCCAATTATGAGACCCTGGGTGAGTCACTTTACCTCTCTGAGCCTTAGTTTTTCACCTGAAAAAAATGAGGTTAAAAATAGTACGTACAGCATAAGGGCTCTCAGAAGGAACAAATAGGCCCATTCACAGAATGCATGCCTGGCACATATTTAGCAGCTGCTAAACAGAAGATGAGATCATAACTATTATTCTCAGGGCATGTCCTATAGGGCAAGCCCAGAGCTAAGCACAGAAGAATGATTCTCAGGTCTCCACATTCATTCATTCAGCGTTTGCCCTGAGCACCCACTATGTGCCAGGTGCTCTGTGTTAGGAATGAAGCAATGAATGAGGAAGCAAGACCTTTGTCCTTGCAGAACCAAAAAATCATCAGGGAAAGACAGATATAAAGTTAAAAATAAATAAATAGGCCATTTTCAGGTATGGGCAAGTGGTATCAAGGAAATGAAAGACAGTGATGGGGCACACCTGGGTGGCTCAGTGGTTGAGTGTCTGCTTTTGGCTCAGGTCTTGATCCCAGGTCCAGGGATAGAGTCTCACATCAGGCTCCCTGCAGGGAGCCTTCTTCTCTCTCTGCCTTTGTCTCTGCCTCTCTCTGTGTATCTCATGAATAAACGAATAAAATATTTTTAAAAAGATGGTAATCGAGAGAGTATAGGAAGTAAATAGCAGGAGGATAGCAGGGAATCAACCCTCATTCATTATTCATTCATTCATTCATTCATTCATCCAACAAACATTTCTCCACACCCATTAGCAAACCAAACTTGAGCTGGAGGTGTTCTCCATGTAGAATCCTGGCCTCAGGGAGCAATCAGGCTAGAAGGGAAAACAAGCCAAGAGCCACAATCCAGAGCAGGAGGGAAAGACCATGCCTGATGGGTCAAAGGGTGCTTCCCAGAGGGAATTTGGGAGCTGGACTGTGGAAGATGAATAGGAGTTTGCCAGGTGCAGAGAGTGTTGGTTTGCAGAGAGGCCGAGGGAGAAGCTGGGTCAGGATAAGGAGAGAGGCAAGACATTCCAGCCCTCAGAGGTGGCAGTGTTCGCCACTGAGGGCAGGAGTGGCCTGGGAGCCTGGGAGTGACTGTTCGGTGCTACCACAGCTTATTGGAATGCCACCCGGGCCTTCATGATCCTGTCTTCCCTGTGCGCCACCTCGGGCATCATCATGGGCATCCTCGCCTTCGCTCAGCAGCCCACCTTCACCCGCCTCTCCCGGCCCTTCTCCGCAGGCATCATGTTTTTCGCTTCCAGTGAGTGGACCCACCCTCCCCCATCCCCACCCCCACCCCCAACTTCCCTGCCCATTTCCATCCCCAGCACTTCTTTCTGGGGTGTTTCTTCTCATTCTCAGCTCCATTACCCCAACCCCGATTGATACCAACAACCAGAGAGTTTCTGGCACCAATCACCCAGAGTTGATGCCATACCCCACAGGATTAAGGGCATGACCCCTAACAAGGCTGTGCCTACTTGGGTGGCAAGAGGGGGCCACAGGCCATCTGCACTTTTGGCCAACTGGCTATAGATTCGGGGGTTCCCAGAACCCAGGCAGATTAAAAAATTCGCTAGAAGTCACAGAACTCAGGAAGGCACTACACTTAACAACGAACAGATTAATAAAGGCTCCATCTCAGCACTGGATAAAGAAAGAGATGTCTAGCATGAAGCTGGAGAGGGTCCTGAAGACACAGCTTCTGCACCCTCCCCCTTTGGGGTCAGGGCATACTCCCCTCCCAACACACTGCTGTGTTAGCAGCCAGAAAGCTCCTGCACACTTGGACATCCAGAGTTCCTGCTGGGGTTTCATTGCCAAAGCACAACTCAGTCATTGATTGTGTGAGCGAATTTAATCTCCAGGTTCTTTCTGCAGAGGGTGATCTGATAGCTAGTGGCTCAAAGCCCCTACTGTCTGTTCTGTTTCTGTGGCTGGTCTTTCTGGTGACCAGTTCCTACCCTGTGTCATCTCAGCTCCACATAAATCCAATAATAACAAAGACACTCGTATTACTGAGGAAATTCCAAGGATTTAGTGTCTCCCTCCCAGGAACCAGAGACCAAAACCAGCCCAGTCAAATTCTATTACACAGCACTGGCCTGACTCATCCTCATCCAACCCTACTCCCCAAGCCTCCTCACCTTTTACACCTTCCCTCCCCTACCTGGGCCTCCCCCTTCCTCCATCTCATTCCCATCCCATCTCCAAACCTCATTCCTGCCCCCTTTCCCACCCATTACCCCCTACCCTCTCTCCCCAGCCTTTTTTGTCCTGTTGGCCTTGGCCATTTACACTGGAGTCACTGTCAGCTTCCTTGGTCGCCGCTTTGGGGACTGGCGCTTTTCCTGGTCTTACATCCTGGGCTGGGTGGCCTTGCTCATGACCTTCTTCGCAGGTACGAGGGCTTGGGGGTGGGAAAGTCAGTGTCCTTGGCAGAGTGGGCGGCACTCCAGAGGGCAAGATGATGGGGTGTCCCCTACAAGTTCCCTAGCAGTGAGCCAGAAGACAGACTCCAGGTTTTGCCAAAAACCCAAGGAAGAAGGGAGTGCTGTGCTGGGGTCTTGGGTTGGGAGCCCAGGTTAGGAGGACTTGGGAGGTCAACTGGGATCTCTTCTCACGCAGGGATTTTCTACATGTGTGCTTACCGGATGCATGAATGTCGGCGCCTGTCTGCTCCCCGCTGAGCCCAGTGTACTCCCAACTTCATCTGGAAGTTAGAATGGGGCCACTGAAAAGGAGGGGGAGGGTCTAGAGGCCTGAAGTCCCGGTTCCTGTGGGCATGAGGAGGTTCAGTCCTGGACTCCAGGTGGGGACCTCTGACTCCTGTGTCCCAAGGGGGAATGAGGAAGAATGGGGCCTGGTGGGAAGCAGCTGAGAAGACCCAAGGCCCAGCCCACAAAGGGGGGGTATTAGAGAAATGGGATCTCCATTAGAGTGACTTTTTGAGAGTCTAATAAAACTGATGTGAAACTACTAAGGTGTGGTCCCTGAGGGGCTGGGGTGCTGAGAAACAGGTGTGAGAGGTGGATGGGGTGGGAGTGGTTGGATTACTGCAGGTGAACCCACTCAGCCTCTGTAGGGATGGGGACAGACATGAATCACACAGTCCCCACCAGGGGTTAACTATGACTTCTAGGAAACAGATGTATAGGTCAAATTCTGACACCTATTCTAATGTGTGTATGTGTTTTTTTAAAAAGATTTTTATTTATTTATTCATAAAGCAGACAGAGAGAGGCAGAGACATAGGCAGAGGGCGAAGCAGGCTCCCTGCCAGGGAGGACCCTGGGATCACAACCTGAGCCAAAGGCAGATGCTCAACCACTGAGCCACCCAGGTGCCCCTGATGTGTTTTTTGTTTTTTGTTTTTTTTATCCTACATCAACCAAGCAACTCCGTTCTGACACTATCCAAGTGGAGGTAGTGTCAGATACCACAGAGGAAGGACTGGGTCCTAAAGACTGCCCCACCCCCTACCTCAAATATCATCAGAAGTGAAGTTTATCACTCGGGCTTCTGAAGGTCAACCAGCAGTAGCTGGAGATTTCCATGACTCACTCTTTGGGTTTGATTACTTTGCTAGAGTGGCTCACAGTACTCCCAGAAAGCTTCTACTTACTAGATCACCAGTTTACTATAAAAGGATCTAAGTCATGAACAGCCAGATGGAAGGAAAGTGCAGGGCCAGGTGTGGGGAAAAGGCCAGGGAATTCCATGCACTCTCCAAGAGGCCACTCTCCCCATTATGCATGCATTCACCAACCTGGAAGCTCTCTGAACCCAGTCCTAGTGGGTTTTTATGGTGGCTTCATTATACAGGCATACTTGAGTACATCATTGGCCACAGGTGGTTACTGAGTCTCCAGCCCCTCCCTCTCCAGGTTGGGGGCTGGACTCCCTCTAGTCACCTGGTTGGTTCCCCTGCCACCTGCCCTTACCCTGGAGTGCAACCCACTCCCCCCAGTCCCCTCATTAATGTAACAAATAGACCTTCAAGGCCCTTATCACCCATGAAATTCCACAGCTTTGTGCCAGGAATAATACAAAGACCAAATATATATTTCTTATTATGAATCATATCAGTGGGATAATACAATAAAAGAAAAGATCTCACTGTCCACTCGCAGCATCTCCAGGCAGCATTCCTAACAGGCCCTCCCCTCCTGGATGGCCCCCTCCATCTAGAAGCACCAAATCTCTGATCTGCACACCCTCCTGCCTCTTCGCACACCATTCATCATGACCTTGATCTTCTCTTCATTATTTTAGTCAATAAGCTGCACCCAATTGCCATGAAATTTACTGATATCTATCATAAAATAATAAGGCCATTTAGCAAAGCTAATTCTAATAATAAGAATATTAATTACAGGGATCCCTGGGTGGCTCAGCGGTTTGGCGCCTGTCTTCAGCCCAGGGTGTGATCCTGGAGTCTGGGGATTGAGTCCCACATCGGGCTCCCTGCATGGAGCCTGCCTCTCCCTCTGCCTGTATCTCTGCCTCTCTCTCTGTGTCTCTCATAAATAAATAAATTTAAAAATCTTTAAAGAAAATAATATTAATTACATCCTATGCTAAAACTGTCATATTAATAGAGGCTTACTCCCTAGAAATGTTTATTGAGGCATCCACAAATAACAATAGTACCATATTTATAGAGGCTTCCTCTACTAATAATGGCAATTGAAGCCTTCTCTAATCATAATTTATTGAGGCCTATTTAAGGAGTCATATTCACTGAGGCTTATTCCAGTAATCATATTTATAGAGGTTTATTCTAGCAATAATAATGATGTTGCAACTCCAGACTCATCTCCAATATCCGCTGGAAGAGCAGAGGCATCTCAAATCTCACGTGTCCTAGTTTCTTCCACATCCCACACTGACTCCTCCCATATCTCCCTATCCTGCCCCACTGTCATCCAGCTACTCCAGCCAAGAGTGTTGGGAACATCCTCAGCTGCTTTGTTACATCGCACATCTGATTTATCAGCAAGCAGCTTTGGCTCTACCTTAAAAATGTTTCCAGAATTTGATTCCTTGCCCATCCAGTTACCAGTCTGATCTTATCTCCCTTGGCTTATGGCCTCATCCTCCTAACCAGCTCTGCTGGTGTCTCTATCCTCCTCCTGCCACCCCCCACAGTCCATTCTTTACACAGCATTTAGAGGCATTTTTGTTAAAGCATGATTCAAGTCATGTCACCCCTCTGTTCCAATGAAAAGCTAGTCTATAGGGGTGCCTGAGTGCTCAGTGGTTGAGCATCTGCCTTTGGCTCAGGTTGTGATCCCAGGGTCCTAGGATGAAGTCCCACATCAGGCTCCCTGTAGGGAGCCTGCATCTCCCTCTGCCTATCTCTCCCTCTCACTCTGTGTCTTTTATGAATAAATGAAAGGAATCTTAAAAAAAAAAAAAAAAGGCTAGTCTAGCAAGACCATACAAGGTGCCACATGTTCCAAACCCTGCTAGCTCTTTGACTAGACCAAAACCACTTTCAATTTCAATAATTCACTAGAAGGGACCACTGGAAAGCTGTTATACTCATAGTTACAGATCATCATACATAGCCAAAGGTTGGAGATGAAAAGCAGAGAAATGAAGAGGCTAGTAGGCAGCGTCCAGGAGACCAGGCCTGGGCTTCCAGTCATCTTCTCCCAGCGGAGTCACACAGACAGTGCTTACTTACTGCTTCCATCAACAATGTATGACAATATGCACTGAGTCCTGCCTCCCGGAGAAGTTCACCTGAGCCTTGGTGTCCAGGGGTGTCACTGTCCAGGGTCCAAGGCAGTTTTGTAAGCATGGAGAAATCATGTGGCTGACCTTAGCTACTCCAGGGGTCATCCTGATACCGTATGGCCCAGGGTCCCCACCATATGCCACATGGACAGTATATACCATCTAGTGTGGCTCAAGGACCCCAGGTAATCAGAGACACTCTAAACAGGCAGGACATGCCAAGGATTTAGAAGTTCCTCCCTCAATCTCTTGTCAAGGCTAATGTTTGGCTTCCCACTCTTCTCTGAGCCCTGCTGGCCACCATGTTGGCACAGGCCTGGGCCACCTCTTCCTGGATGGCTCTTTCCAACTGTCTGTCAGTTTTTTGTCTCAAAGTTAACTTTTTGCTGAGATTCCACTGGCCACCTTATCTGAAATCACAACACACTTCCTCTCCCACTTCCCTACTTTTACTTAGCTACAGCACTTTTCACAGTTATGCTATTTTTCGTGGACACCATGTTTGTCTATCCCCAGCCAGAATGTAAATGTTACTAAAAAGGAGATTTGTATCTGGTTTTGGTCACTGCTAGATCATCTTATAAGACAGTACCTGGTATATAATTATCACTCAAAAGAATGTTGCTAAAAGAAAAAAAAAGAATGTTGCTTAAAATACATTTATTCAGGCCAATTAATGATACTATTTATCATCTTAGAAAAATATTTGTTGAGCTCTACCCTAATGATATTTATTGAGATTTAGTATATATGTATATTTTTATAATTAATCTGCTTATTTAATATATATATTTTAAATAGATTTTATTCATTTATTCACGAGAGACACACAGAGAGAGAGAAAGAGAGAGAGGCAGAGACTCTCTGAGGGAGAAGCAGGCTCCATGCAGGGAGCTTCCTGCAGAACTCAATCCCAGGACTCCAGGATCATGCCAGGCCGGAGGCAGGTGCCAAACCACTGAGCCACCCAGGGATCCCCTAATATATATATTTTTTCATTTATTTTTTTAAGGATTTTATTTATTTGAGAGAGAGAGAGAGAGAGAGCACAAGCAGGATGTAGGGACAGAGGGAGAGGGAGACACAGACACCCTGATGACCAAATCAAGCCTGATTTGGGACTTGATCCCAAGATCCTAAGATCATGACCCAAGCCAAAGGCAGATGTTCAACCCACCCAAGTGCCCCTATATTTTTTCATTTAAAATAAACCAAAAAAGTAAAATAGAGGTGGAAGAGCACATAATCCCTTTATGAGTTATAGGCTACACAACCAGAAAACATTACTTTTCCAAAGATAATATACAAAACACATATATTGCCTGTTTTACATATGGTAGCAGACACTTTTATTACTATTAATTTTATAGTGAGACATTTCATAAGATCCTGACACACTGTATAAAAAACCTACTTTACTTTTTTAAACTCTGAGAAGTTAAGAGAGGGACACTGAGAGGAGGGAGTCCTTGTTGTAAAATTGATAAAGCTGAAAAAAGTAACCACAAATACAACAGCAAGGAGAGAGTAGTGCTTTCTTGGGAGAACGTCGCCCATCTGGATCAATCTGCTTTTGTTTGTTTGTTTTGTTTTTAAAGATTTTATTTATTTATTCATGAGGGACACAGAGAGAGAGAGAGAGAGAGAGAGAGAGAGAGAGAAAACGCAGAGAGAGAAGCAGGTTCCATGCAGAGAGTCCGAGAGTCCGATGGGAGACTTGATCCCGGGACTGCAGGATCATGACCCAGCTGAAGGCAGATGCTCAACCGCTGAGCCACCCAGGTGTCCCTGTTTTTTTTGTTGTTTTTTTTTAATATTTTATTTATTTATTCATGAGAGACAGAGATAGGCAGAGACACAGGCAGAGGGAGAAGCAGGCTCCATACAGGGAGCCTGACTTGGGACTCGATTCTGGGGCTCCAGGATCAGGCCCTGGGCTGAAGTCAGTGCTAAACCACTGAGCCACCCAGGCTGCCCCCTGTTTTGCTTTTTTAAAAGATTTTATTCATTCATTTGACAGAGAGAGAGAGAAAGAGAGCACAAGCAGGGGGAGCAGCAGGCAGAGGGAGAGGGAACAGGCCTCCAGCAGAGCAGGGAGCCCAATGTGATGTGGGGTTTGATCCCAGGACCGCAAGATCATGATCTGAGCCATCAAGGTGCCCTTGTGTGTTTCAAACTCACAACCTGGAGATCAAGAGTCACATCCTCCACCCACTAAGCCAGCCAGGCACCCCTCAGCTTACTATTCTTAGCAGAGAGTTTCCATCTAACAAGTTATTTCTTATGTCAGAGCAGATACATTAAGCTGCATTCTACTAGACAACAACTAAACTAACAGATTTAGTACATTTTTATTATCATAATAGACTGCCTTAAATATTGATGGAGTAGGCCTCAGTAGAAATGAGAGTGTCTTCCATGATAACTGTTTATAAGCAGCATTCACATCTTTTCTATAGGTTCAGTGAGGGTGAGGGCCTCATGTGCCTTGGGCACTGCTGTTTCCTCAAGGCCTGGCCTATAAGCAGTGCTGATTGAATTCACTATTTCCAGGGGCACCTGAGTAGCTCAGTTCTTTGGGCATCTGACTCTTGATTTTGGCTCAAGTCAGCGTTGTGAGATTGAGCCTGGCGTTGGGCTCTGCTCTGAGCGTGGAGCCTGCCTTAGATTCTCTCTCTCCCTCTCCCTCTGCCCCTTGCTCTGGTGTGCAGTCTCTCCTCGGTAAAACAAAACAAAACAAAACAAAACAAAACAAAACAAAACAAAATTAAATATTTCCAGAGGCCTCCTACGAGGGGAGCCCCCGAGTCCCGTAAATTCATCAGACTTTGTTTCTGGCTTGGAGTTCTTGAGGTCTGAGGATGTGTGGAAAGTGGTGGAAGGCAAGACACTTTGGATCAAGCCAAGTGAACAATGTCCTGGGAGATAATAATTGGGCTACGGCTATGGAATAGTGCCCTGGACTGAGGGTGGAGCCTGGAGCCTTGGCACTGGGGGACCTCAGGTCTGGAGACAGAGCCCATAGAATAAAGACCAGGTGTCTAGGTGGTACAGGTGAGCCTGAGGACTGGGCAGAGCTTCTGCAGGGTGGGGGCCTCAGAAGGAATTCCCTGAGTCTGAGAGAGGCTGGGAGCTGGGGACTTGAGGTCTGGGGAAGAGCTTCAGAACACACACACATCTTGTCAAGAAAAAAGATGGAGGTTCTGCAGGACAAGCGCATCTTCAATGTCACATTGAGTTGCTTCGGGCTCTCCTGCTGGCCTTAGTCTGATTCTACTGGTTTGAGGTGTATAGTCTGGTGGGCACCAAGATCATGGGCCTGTAGTCAGCCTGTGATGCCTACAAGTGCAAGGAACCTGCAGGACCACAGTATGGCCACGTGTGTGCATGTGTGTGCTCCTGTGTATGTGTATGCTGTGGTGGTGATGGTGGGATTTAAGACATGAAACAGGAGGGGTGCCTGGCTGGCTCAGTTGGGAGACCATGTGACTCTCAATCTTGGGGTCCTGAGTTCAAGCCCCAGATTGGGGGTAAAGATTACTTAAAGAAACAAACTCAAAAGTAAAGGGAGATGAAACAGGGTTACAGGCATGGGCCTGGAGGTGGAATGGAGAGAAGAATGAGTAGGGTCGAGATAGGAATTATGGGGGGTGAGGTAGGGGATGAGAAAGTGGGGGTGGGGCTATAAGTGTGATCTGGCATGGGGATGGGAATGTGGATAGGGTTAAGTCTCTTGGGATGAGGATGGGTTT
Source organism: Canis lupus dingo (assembly GCF_003254725.2). Classification (NCBI taxonomy): domain Eukaryota; kingdom Metazoa; phylum Chordata; class Mammalia; order Carnivora; family Canidae; genus Canis; species Canis lupus. Next base: position 105,640,722 of record NC_064243.1, read on the forward strand.
GAGTCTGGGGCTAAGCTTAGATTTGGAGATGGGGTTGGGGCAGAGTTTCTTTCTCCAAGAAGTTGGAGGTTAGGTTAGGTTGGAGGATGGGATTAAATTAGAGGTTGGAACTGGGGTTAAGGAGTGGATCATATTTAGGGTTGGGGATGTGACTGGCTTTAGAGCTGGTCTTGATGATGTAAATAGGGCTTGCTTTAGGAATCAGGTTGGGGTTGAGTTTGTGCGTAGAGCTGGGTTATGGATGGGGTTGAATTTGGGGTTAGGTTTGGAAATGAGAATGGGGTTGGGTTTTAGATGGGGTAGACATCACAGAAGGCCTCTGTGCCCTGACATTCCCTTCACCACACACCCATGGCCCAGACTTCCTGAAGCCTGTCTGCTGTTCTTCACTAGTTATATGCACCGCCATTTTTGTATTGGTGCCCTTGTTATTGCTGACCTGAATTTGCCCCTGAGAGCCTGTCCTTGTGAACATGTTCTCAGGAGTGGCCAGTTACGTCAGTGATGAGGGTCTGGGTGAGAGATGGGGGACTGCAAACTGGAGTCTCCAATGATGGAAGATGGAAGAAGCCCTGGCCACTTGAGTCACTCTTGGGTCTCCATTTTACCAGCTGTTGTGGGACTGCTGGCTTCATGACAGGGGTCCTCTTCTAGGCCATGAGGAATGGCCTGCACCTTCTACCTGGGCTATGGCACCTTTACCTTATACCTGCTCATTGGTGAGGTGAGGCACTGCTTAGGGCCCATTGCTGGTATGGGAAGAGGCGGCTAGTGCTTGGAGGGTGGGAGGGTCCTGTGTGCCTGCCTGTGTCCCTCAGGCACCCTGATCCTGGCAATGAAGCCCATCACACTGGAGGCCCTGCTCAAAGTAGAGCTCTGTGAACTCTCATCAGAGGAGGATGTGGGCATGTCATGCTCTCCACAAACTTTCAGAATTGTGATTCTCCACTGTTTGCTTGTCTTGGGTAAAAGCTCCAGGCAGGGATCCAGGAGTCTGAGACCCTGCTTGCTTGCCTCTTCCTCAGGACCCAAGTCCAGGCCTCCAGCCCTCTATCCCTTCAGTTGCAAGCATCCTGGCCTCCAGGCCCCTCCTTCCGCAGAGACACTAGAGTTGGGGCCCCCTCTTCCAGAATGGAAGGTTGCAGAACCCACAGGAAAGCATGACACAACCCCTAACTGTCCCCTTTGGCCACATCCCCCCCATTTAACTCACACCCTGGTCTCATCTGTCACCTTCCACCCTGAGGCCCCCAAGCCTCTCTCACACCTCTTCCAGGAAGAAGTCTCCTCTGATGTTGAGGGTTCCAAGGGTGGGAGGTATAGAACCTAAAACAGAGGTAAGTTCTGAACCACCACCCAAACCACTGATGATATGACACCCTCCCCCACCACACACTATGAGGAGAACTGGACCTGTGCGGGGGGAGGACAGGGCAACCAGGAAGGGAGGGTGTAAGGCAAGAGTCAGTTACCCGGAACTGTGTAAAACCAAACCAGCTTGGTTTTAAAGTCTTGAGTCTCTTTCTTGAGCTCAGAGGACCCATCCGCCCAGGTTACCAGCCTCTTCATCTCCAGGACCCAGACACCCAGTGCTCACCTACATGGAGCCCTATCGGTCCTTGGCTCTACTCACTGGCTCCCTGGGCCTGGTGTCCATCCTGATTGCTCTGAGTACGGATTTCTGGTTCGTGGCCATGGGGCCCAGCTTTACATTTCACTCCGGCCTCTGGCCAAAGGGGGTTTATAACAAAGTAGCAGGTAAGGGAGAGGGGTCTCTTGTTGGGGGCGGTGGGCTGCCAGAGGGGCAGGCACCAAAATCTCACCTCCGTACAGACTACATCCGTGCGACGCAGAGCCTCACCATTCTGGCTAGTCTGTCGGTCCTGGTGTCGGTGATCTTCCTGGTCCTGTCCTACATCCCCTTACTGTCCCTTCCAGGCCACGGGCGCCTCATCTCCTCTGTCACAGCCTTTGCTGCAGGTAGACTCTGGGCTGTACTTGGGCACTGGGGACCGGAGTTCCTGCAGAGGGGCTGAGCCCTGTCTCTCCTCTCCATCCTCAGGCCTTTTTGCGATGGTGGCCATGGTGGTCTATACCAGTGAGCGGTGGAACCAGCCTCACAGCCCCCAGGTCCAGACCTTCTTCTCCTGGTCCTTCTACCTGGGTTGGGTTTCGACTGTCCTGTTGCTCTGTACAGGTGACTGTTGCTCTGGGAACTGGAGGCGGTCTGGGGTCTGAGAGAGCAGAGTGGGGGCAAGCGCTAACCTCTCTCTGCCACACCAGGTAGCCTGAGTCTGAGTGCTTATTGTAGAGCCTCCCGGCCTGGCTATGACACCTTGTGAGCTGAAGGCGAGACCAGGAGGAAGAAGCAGTAGTCACAGAAGATGTCGTCAGGAGCCGCAGGCACCCACAGGCCTCCCTCTAGCCCTTACCCCTAGCCCTCCTGAGACCCCTTCATTTGTTTCTTCATCCATTCAACAAAAATTTGCTGGGATCTGGTTAATCTTTCTTTTTTCTTTTTAAGATTTTAGTTATTTATTTGTGAGAGACACAGAAAGAGGCAGAGACACAGGCAGAGGGAAAAGCAGGCTCCCTGAAGGGAGCCTGATGTAAGATTCGATCCCAGGACCCTGGGGTCATGACCTGAGCAGAAGGCAGATGCTCAACCACTGAGCCACCCAGGCATCCTGGAATCTGGTTATTCTGAGATTAATTCCGACACGACATAAACTGAGCTCCAAGGTGGGGACACTAGGCACACAGAAAGGAGTCAGAACCCCCACCTGTGCTCAGGTAGCTCCCGCACACGACTGTGTGGATTCAGGCACGGTCCCATGTCTTTTCCTTCTCTTGCCCTTATCTTTCTCCCTGTTTCCACCTCAAGACTCTCTGTCCTTTCTCTTTCTTCTTTATCTTTCCATCTCACTCCTGCTCTGATTTTGTCACCCTGGTCTTCACTCTGGTCCTCCTTGCCCACTTCATTAATTCACTTACTCCTTCAGCTGGCTTTTCCTGAGCTCATCTTTCCTGCTGGGTCTCACTGGGGTGCTGATGGTAATCTGACTTGGGCCTTGCCCACTAGGGCTGCTAGTCCTGGTTGGGGAAATTGAGACCACAGGTAGAGTCCAGGATGGTGGGAAGAAAGACTGTTGGGGGTGGTGAAGGTGAGCTTTTCTGGGGAGAGGGTGTTTAGGGGCTTCTTGAGGGCCAAGGAGAGGTCATCCAGGCAGAGGGACACAAAGGTGGAGGTGTGGAATGGCTGGACGTTTTCAGGGATGGAAAACAGTGCTTTGTGGTGGAATGTGGAATGCAGGGTGGTGGAGCATGAAGATGGAGAGGCAGGTGGGAGGTCCCCTAAGGCCACTCCTGGGGGCATTGGGGATCTAGGAGAAGGTTATGAGTTGGGGAGGGGTGACACCAGTTCTAGGTGCCAGAAAGACCCCTCTGCGGCATGCAGGGAGGCCAGAGGGAGAGAGAAGTTTGGCAACGTGACGGGTGTGACTGCGACCAGGGCATGAGATGAGAAAGAGGGAAGGAGCCAGAAAGATTGGGGCAGGAGTGGGTGGTGGTGGCAGAAGGAACCGGATTCAGGGATCCAAGGGCTTTGTGGAGTGATGGGCAGGAGGGGGAAGGAGACTACTCAGGCGTCTGGCATGGGCAATGGGCGGGATAGCAGGGTCATCCCTGGTTTGGGTGGGGGATATTGAGCTCAGTTGGGATATGTTTGTCAGGGGTCTGGGAGGGAGACTTGGGCTGGAGATGGTTTGGGTTGTTATCAGAGAATCGGTGGCTACTAGTGGAGGTGAGGGAGGTCCTCTTGTGGGAATGTGCAGGATGGAGGCTCTAGGAAAATCGGGAGGATGGGGAGCAGGAGCTTGCATGGGCATCTAAGAGGGCAGTCAGAGAGCTGGGAACCTGGAGTGCTTATGTGATCAAGGGAAGAGTTTTCAGAGGGATATGGTCTACCATGTCATGGCCTTTTGGCTCCCCCCAGACTCTGAGCTGTCTCTGTGCTAGAAGAGTTATGTGTGTGTGTGTGTGTGTGTGTGTGTGTGTGTGTGTTGTTATCCCTTTAAATGGCTGATGGGAGAGGGAATTCTGGAACTCTTCCTGCCTCACAGAGACCCAGTCTCCCTTCCCCCACCCCTCTGGGCTCTGTGTCTAAGAAGCCTGAGAGTTAGGAGTGAGTCACTTGTCACTTAGGTGGGTGTGTGCATGGGGGAGGCGAGGAGGGCACTGGACAGGCTAAAGGGACATTCCACTGGGGCATGAAGATCTTTGAAAGACAGGGAGGTTTCTAAGCGGTGACTCCTTGGGGGTAAGGTCTTAAGGCCCCCATGAAGAGCAGTAGGTCAGGGGGAAGGAGTTCTTGGAAGGAGGTTTGGGGAGGGCCTGAAGAAGGGGTCCGCAGACAGCTGTGCCCGGGGTGCAGTCAGATATGGAGAGACATGTGGGAGGGGATCTCAAGGAATTGCAGGACCCTGGGAGAGGGGTCTAGGGGCAGGAGGAGTGTTGGCCAATCTTGCATGTGTGGCCCTTGGCAGCAGCCTCCTTGGCATGGGGGTGAAGCGGAGCCTTCAGAGAGGGGGCATCTTGCTGGGCTTCTTCGCCAAAATCCTCATGATTCTCTCCACTGCCACCAACTACTGGATACGCTACCCTGGGGGCCACCGTGGCCTGTGGCAGGAGTGTAATGCCGGCACCTGCTCCAACATCCCCTGCCAGAGTGAGGCCCGGCCCGCCCAGGTGTCCCCCACTGGACAGACAGCCCCCAGCACAGACCACAGCTGGCACAACAGCTGGGCACATCCCGCGGTGCCCCCACCCTCACCCCTTCCACTCCAGTCTCAGGCCCACCGGCTCCTCCACGACAGAGACTACCACAAATTCCCACTTTGGGACCTGCTTCCCTGTTGTGACATTAACTGCCCCTCATGAAGTAACTTCCAAGTCCCCACCCAAACCGTCAACTCTGCTCCCGCCCAGTACCGGCGGGTCGGGGTGGTGGCCAGGGGCCGGCGCAGGGCTGAGGCGCCCCCTTTCCCCAGCCATGCTGGCGGTGACCGGGGCGTACATGGTGCTGGCGGCGGGCTCCGGCATCGTGGGTTTGGTGATGGGGCTGCGGATCCTGTGCCACGAGGGCGACGCGCGGGGCCAGACCACGAGCAGCATCTTCTTCCTCTGCGGTGAGAGGGCAGCGGGCCCTCAGGCATAGGGCGGGCCTGCCGCTTCCCCTGGGGGGGGGGGGGGGCGGGGAGGGGGGCGGGGGGGGGCGGGGAGGGGGGCCCTCAGGCATAGGGCGGGCCTGCCGCTTGCGCGGGGAGGGGGGGCCCTCAGGCATAGGGCGGGCCTGCCGCTTGCACGGGGTTAGGGGCCCACGCGTCGAGCTTTCAGGCGCTGAGAGGGGAGTGGGAGGAGGGGCCGGAGACCCAGAGGAGGCTGCGTGGCCCGTGGGCCCAGGCGTGGACGCAGTCTGGGTGGGGCCAGGGTCCGCGCCCCGCTCCTCACTGCGTGCGCGGGGCCCAGGCCTGCTGCTGCTCCTGGCCTTGACAGGCTACACCGTGGAGAACGCGTGGAAAAACGACGTCTTCTTCTCGTGGTCCTATTTTTCGGGGTGGCTGGCTTTGCCCTTCTCTATTCTCGCGGGTAAGCTGCACAGCGGGAAGAGAGTGGGGGAGAGGACCCCCTCACCGCAGACTCTCGGCCGCCACCCCCCTCCCCCGGGACCCCCCAGATCCCCGGCAAGGGCGCCCTGGGGGCTCCCACCTGCCCAAGGGCTCCCACCCGCCTTCCGCTCCCCAGGCATCTACTTTCTGCTGGCGGACATGGTCGTGCAGAGCACGGATGCCATCAGCGGATTTCCCGTGTACTTGTGAGCCTGCCTGGGGCAGAATAAAGGAACCGCTTTCACCACCGCGGCTGCGCGTGCCTTTCTAGCGACCGTGAGGACGGGGACACCGGGGGCACAAAAGCACGCGGGAACATGGATAGGAAAAGGACGGGGGACTGGGACATGGGGGGTACCTGGGGGTTGGGGGAGACATAAGCACATGAATCTATAGGGAACAAGGAACATGGGGACACGAGCATGGAGTGGACAAGGCGCGTGGGCTAGGAGGGGGAACGGGGCACGGGGGTTAGGGGATCAGGAGAGCACATGGGCGCGTGGAGGGGATTTAGGGACATGCACGCGGGAAGACGGATATAGGGGAACGTTAGAGGCATGATCAGGGGACTAGCGACATGGCAAGAAGATAAAGGGGAGACAGACATAAGAGGCCGGGGTGGGTGGTGAAACACAAGCATGGCGACTTGCAGAGGCGTTGGGAAAAGTTCAGAAGGCTCGGGAGGAGCTCCACTGCGGGAGCTCCAGCCTACGCGCACGACCTTTCCCCTAGTTCCCGGCCACGCCCCCTTCCCTGAGTCCCTGTCGCTTCCCCTCAGGTCCCGCCTCTTTCTCCGGGATCCGGTTCCCATTGGTCCGGATCTTCTTGCCACACCCCCCTCCCCTCCGGGCCTCCGATTGGTCCTCTGTCAGGACGGAGGCGGCACCGCAGCGGTTGACTGGCTGGCGGCGCGGGGCGCAGACGCAGAGAGGGGCGGTGGGAGGGGTGGGGGGCGGGACGTCTGGATCTGGAGGCCGAGCGAGCCCCCTGACCCCGCAGGTGGCGGCAGGAAGATGGCGGAGCTGCGCGCGCTCGTGGCTGTAAAGAGGGTCATCGACTTCGCCGTGAAGGTGACGGGCCCCACTCCCCACCTCCCCGAACCCCGCGGCCATGTGCTTCCGGGGTCACTGGCTGGGGGGTCTTCTCGTACATCTGATCTCTGCCGCTCTTCCCCCAAACGTCAAAGTCACACCTGAGGGCAAAGATCAAGGACTGTGAGGTTCAGACTTCAGATCCCTCTTCATTCAGCCCCGGCCCTTCTGGGCTCATGACCCCGTGCCCTTTTCTCAACTTCTGGACTCACTGTCTTAATAATCGTGTGCAGTACGAGTTGCCTTCTCTATTTCTAACCTGCTGGAGGTGCCATGGCCCCTGTGGAACATATTGGAGAAACTGAGGCGCAGAGAGGTCACCCAGCTAATGCGGTAGAGCTGAGATTCCCCTCCAGGTCCGTCTGGCTCAGCCCAACTAGTGCTTTGCACGCAAGCCACACTGTCACCTGTCAGGACATGCACACTCAGTTGACTGTTACTTGGGAACCCAGAAGCTTTCACCCTACGTAGTCGCTTGGTGAGCAAGAAGGCTCTAGCCAGGAAGGGAGGGAGAAGTGCTTGCTAGAGATGAAATCCTGTTTGAGCTGGTGGAATGGCTCCCACTCCCCATGAGAGGGCTTGGGGGGCAGTGTGTCTGAGGGTCTGGCTTGCCCCAGAGAAAAGCTGGTCCAAGCAGAGGTGAATCAGATACAGCCTCTCAGGCCAGTTTCTCAAAATACTTAGCTTTTTTTTTTTTTTTTAAGATTTTATTTATTCATTTGAGACAGAGGGAGAGGGAGAGCGAGCAAGCATGAGCAGGGGGAAGAGAGAAGCAGAGGGAGAAACAGACTCCCTGCTGAGCTGGGAGCCCAATGTGTGGCTTGATTCCAAGACCTGGGATCATGACGTGAGCTGAAGGCAGATGATTAACCATCTGAGCCACTCAGGCACCCCTTGAAATACTTGGCTTTAAGCAGACTGAAGATGGTGACTGCCCATCCGTGTCAGTCCCCACTATTAGACTGGATTCCACCTCTCTGTCCCCAGCATTGCCCAGCACAGGGCCTGGCATGCCAGAGGCCTCAGGGTGCATGAAACCAGGGCCCCTATGGGCTTGGGGAGTGAGGTGGGGAGGAGGGCCTGGGAGCCGGACCTGGCATGGAAACTTCAGTGATCATAGCTGCTTAATGGTTAGTGAGTGATTATTCTGCAGGGACAGGGACTGACTCATTCAGTACTTTCAGTATCTTCTTGATGTTATGAATCCTGTTGGACCAGTGAGGAAACTGAGGCCTGTGGAAGTTCTGTGACTTGCCAGATCACCCAGCTCCAGGCAGCCACAAGCAGGATCTAAGTGCAGGCAAGTCCTGCTCCAGTCTCTGCTCCTCCTCCTCCCCCCACCACCCCCACCGGCTTTTTAAAGATTTTATTTGAGAGTGAGAGAGTGTGTGCAGGTGCACTTACAAGCAGGGGAAGGGGCAGAAGGGGAGGGAGAAGCAGGCTCCCCGCTGAGCAGGAAGCCCTACGTGGGCCTCTATCCCAGGACCTGGAGATCATGACCTGAGCCAAAGGCTGACGCTGAACTGACCAAGCCACCCAGGCGCCACTCCTCCCCTTCTCACCCCATAGCTAGAGCACAGCCCTGGCAGCAAAGGGCAGGGGTATTGTCTTTAGCTGCTCTTGGTGTCCTGGGACCTTCTCTCTAGATTTCCTCCCACCTGTAGCTGTTGCTTCAGGCTCTTTCTGCCCCCGTAGGCCTCCCTGGGCCGCAGCCCTGGTCTCCATGGCCTGAGATGCCTGGGTAGCATCTGTTTCCCTGACCTGGCAGACCCGAGTTTGATGGGCTTTGGGTCCCAGCGTCACCCAGCACAGCGCCTGGCATGGAGGTGTGTGCTGAGAACAAAGTTCGGGTATCAGCCTCTGACCTATCCCGGGGTGTATGCTTCCTGCTCTGCCATCCACGGTGCCCTGTCCCTCCCTCACCCTTTATGTGTCCACAGCTCCCACCTGATCTTTCTGGACATAACCAGACTCCTTCTTGCCTTGGGCCTTTGCCCCCACTCTGCCTTCTGCCTGGGTACCTGTCCCTCTCCACCTCTGTTGCTTGTGCCTCCCTTGTCCTGCCTAACTCTGACCTGTCAATTGTATCAAAGTTTAGTGATTCTCTGGTGTCACCTCCTCCAGAAAGTCCCCCTTCCCCAACCCTCTCAGGCCTCTCCATGTGTCCTTGAACACTTCTGCAGCCCTCCCACCCCCACCCCCGGGCTTGCCTCTCTCAGCTCTGCTCCCATGCTGGATTGGGATCCCTTGGTTCACTCATGTACCCCCCCTCAACCGCTCCTGCCCAGAATGGCAGCTCCTCGAGGTCAGTGCTGGGTCTCATTTGCTCTGTTCCCAGTGTGGCTTTTTCCCTTCCTTCCAAGCCTTTGTTCAGATGTCACCTTCCTTGTGAGACCTTCCCTGGACACTGACTTAAAATTGCAGCTCCCATCATCCTTGTCCGCTGTCTCGTGGTGATTCCTCCCATACTCTTACTGCTTTGCAATCCACAGTGTATTTTTTTTAATTTTTATTTATTTATGATAGTCACAGAGAGAGAGAGAGAGAGAGAGAGAGAGAGAGAGAGGCAGAGACACAGGCAGAGGGAGAAGCAGGCTCCATGCACTGGGAACCCGACGTGGGATTCGATCCCGGGTCTCCAGGATCACGCCCTGGGCCAAAGGCAGGCGCTAAACTGCTGCGCCACCCAGGGATCCCTGCAATCCACAGTGTAATTAAAAAAAATTTTTTTTTCCACAGTGTAATTTATAACTGCTCACTTTGGTGTCTGTCTCTCCTTCCAGACAGCTCAAAGACTGCTTTGAGCTCCAGGAGTCGAGAGGAGAGTCTGTCTAATGTAGTCACCACTGTCTGAGATAGCAGAGACCCTGCAAGAGAAGTTCAGGGCCGACTCCAGGCCATCTGCCTGGGTCTGCTTCCTGCTGTGTGGCCTTGGGGCAGTTGCTTAACCACTCTGAGCCCTATTTTCCTCTTCTTTACAATAGGGATGACAGTAATACCTCCTGTATCAGGTGGCAATGAAAATTAAATTAGCCCTTTAGATAATGCCTGGCCTACAGTAACTGTTGGCTTTGGCTAGCACTCAGTGGGTGTGGTTACTATCAGTAGAACTGGTAGTAGAAATTCATTTGCTCATCTGTTCAGGACACAACAAACGCTCTGCTCAGTGTGTTTGTGTGTATGTCTGAGATTGTGTGTCTGGGGTATTAACACATCAGCATTTGGCAACCCAGGAATGCTCAGTTCTGGCCAGGGATACATTTTCCATGAGGCCGAATGAGGCCGTAACCTTCAGAGTTTCTTTCAAGGCCCAGTGAGAGACTGGATCAATTTTGCCTTCATGATTTGGTGTGCGTTTTCTCTTTTTTCTTTTCTTTCTTTTTTATTTTTTAATATTTTAAAAATTTATTCATGAGAGGCACAGAGAGAGGCAGAGACATAGGCAGAGGGAGAAGCAGGCTCCCTGTAGGACTTGATCCCAGGACTCCCGGATCACCACCTGATCCACAGGCAGATGTTCAACCACTGAGCCACCTAGGTGCCCCTGGTGTGCATATTCTTAAAGAGGCTACTCCAAAAGACTGGAAACCTCAGGCCCCAGAAAACCTGTTTTGACCTCTGGGCCTAACTCCAACCAGCCATGCCTTCTCTTGGTTCTGGGAGCACATGGCCTTTTCTGCATCTCCTGGCCCCTCGCGGTTCTTGGCAAGGCTGGCACCTCCTCATTCCTCCCTCAGGTCATACATGTCAACTCTTTGTTTTTGATCCTCTTTGCCTGCCCCACATGTGGTCTCCTGTAGAAGGGTCTCAGAGCACTGACTACTGCCTTAGTCATCTGTCACTGTCATCACTCCCTAGCCACCATCTGCCTATCTGGCCTTGGCTGTCCTGATCACTGTGTGTCCTGGGTGCTCTGTGCTCTGCCCAAAGCTCTAGCACATGCCCAGTGAGTGACTCGCTTGATGGAAAAAACTAGAAGACAGAACCATAGAGAAGTCCTTGAGCTGTGTCAAGAGCTCAGGGAGAGCTTTTGGAAGTCACTTTATAAACACCTGCTCTGATACAGTGGGCCATGAATAAAAGGACTGGCTACCCTACCTCTTGAGAGCCCATTTTGTGTCCTGGAGAGTCTTGTGATTCCCAAGTCAAACTCGGAGTTAGGCCCCTTGGTCCTGCTGTGTGATCCTGGGCAAGGCGCTTGGCCTCTCTGTGGTTGTTCTATCTGTACAATGGGAATGGTCATGGCAGTAACTAACCTCTAGGCAATTAGGACAGTTAATTAAGTTAATACACAAAAAGCCCTTGGAGCGATGCCTGCCTGACTCATGGTTATTTTTGTTAAAGGTTAATGTTCTGCACTTTTATAAAAAAAGATTTTTTAATTTATTTGACTGAGAGAGAGAGAGAGAAAGAGCACAATAAGCAGGTGGAGCGGCAGGCAGAGGGAGAGGGAGAAGCAGGCTCCTCTGAGTAGGGAGCGGGACATGGGGCTGGATCCCAGGACCCTACGACCATCGCCCCAGCCTAAGGCAAACATTTAACCCACTGAGCCGCTCAGGCGCCCCAATATTTTGCACCATTAAGAGAAGCTTCATGATCATCTCTGATTTATAAAACCTCGTTACTTAAAATAATAAAAAGACTGGCACTAATTTTTCAGACTGACCTTGCTTTCCTGACTTACATAATTTAACTAAACAGTGGCTTTGAAGCTTGAAATCAACTCAGGCTAAAGGGTCTTTCATGGAGAAGATGAGCTGCAATATTTCCCTGGTGTGGAGGGCTCTTGTCTCCTTCTCCTTGGGAGTTAGGAGGTTGGTGCTGGGAGTCCTGCCAGAGCAAGAGCAGGCCCAGCGCCCTCCACTGGCCCCTGGCTCACCAGCACTGGCCTTTTGCTGGTGGGGGGCTGCTTTTCTGTTGAAAGGGGAAACCTCTGACTTGTATTTTATTTTTGTAACCAGAGGGCTTTTGTGTTTTAGTTTCCTACCATTTTCAAGTCTTGAGTGGTTCTAACATGGGTTCTCATGTGTGTGTCTGGCGAGTATTTAACTGTGTGCCTGCAGTGTGCCAGGCACTATGCTAGGCCTGCGAGTTCAGTTGTGAACAGAGCTGATGGAGTGTTCAGCTCTGGATCTGTGTCCTCGGGGAGTTGACATTCTGGTGAGGAGAAAATTGACTCTTAATAAGTCCAGCGTGTGTTGATTGTCAGGGGTGGTCAGTGCTATGGTGAGAATTAAACAGGATAAGAGGGGGTGGGGAGAGTTGGGAGGGACAGGGTTTACACAAGAGGAGGTGGGACAGGGACAGCAGAGGAGGTGAGAGTCAAGCAAGGGCATATTCCAAGAAATTCTGGGGATCATGTGCAACCCCCACGGTATGGTTTGGGAAAAAAGCATGGATTCGGAACATGATGTTTCTTCCAATTGGATTTCTGTAGAGTGAATTTATTCAGGTCTGAAATTTGAGCCTATTTTGGTGCTAAAATGACTTTTTTTTAAAGAGAGATTTTTATTTATTTATTTGAGAGAGAGAGGGCACAAGTACGGGGAGGGGCAGAGGGAGAGAGAGAAGCAGACTCCCCACTGAGCAGGGAGCCCAATGTGGGGGTTGATCCCAGGACCCTGAGCTTGTGACCTGAACTGAAGGCAGATGCTCAACTGGCTGAGCCACCCAGGTGCCCCTGACTTTTAAAAAAGGAAATAACAGTGATGGAAAATGATAGTTGTCCTTTTCTCCTCTTCCTCCGCCTCAGTATTACCGGTCCATGAGGCACGTCCAGGCTGGGAAGAGAGAAATGTGTAAGAAGATAGAAAGAGACAGTGTCCCAGTGTCCCCGGCTGGGCCAGGCTATCATCCCAGGTCTGCACTGGCTGAGGCCTTGGCAGCAGCCACAGGGAAGGAGAGAGGCAGGCCAGATCCTGGTGGATCGTGCAGGCTCCCGAGCAAGGCTCCTCTAGGCATCTCATGGGCTTCTCAGACACAGAACCCACCTCTTCCCCTCCCCTGGCTTCTAGAAACCCCACTCTGTCCCTGTCACTCCCACCTCCAAAGGCTTCTCCAGTCCATCCACTTCTCCATCTCTGCTGGCACAGCTGACCAGGCCACTGTCATTACTTATTTTGTTGACTAACAGCCACCCATCTGGCTCCCTATTTCTGCCCTTACTGTGTTCCCGTTCTTCTCCACCAAGAATCCAGAGTGATCTTGTGAAAACTTAAGTTGGATCCACTCGCTTCTTTTTTTTTTTTTTTTAAAGATTTTATTTATTTATTCATAGACACAGAGAGAGAGAGAGGCAGAGACACAGGCAGAGGGAGAAGCAGGCATCATACAGAGAGCCCGACGTGGGACTCGATCCAGGGTCTCCAGGATCACGCCCTGGGTTGCATGCAGGCGGCGCTAAACCGCTGCGCCACCGGGGCTGCCCGATCCACTCGCTTCTTGATCATCATTGTTCTTTGGATCGAGACCCAGCTCCCCTTCTGTAGCCTGCTGCGCCCTAAGAGTTGTGTTAGTTTCCTGTTACTGCTCTAGCAACTCTGGCAAACTCAGTTGCTTTAAACAACACAGACTGGTTCTCTTACCACTCTGCACATCTGATAACTGAAATGAGCCTGCTGAGCTAAGATCAAGGTGTCCTCAACCCTACATTCCCTCTGGAGGTGCGGAGTGATGCGCGTCCTTGCTTTTCCAGGTTCAAAGTCAGCAGCACAGTGTCCTCACTGTCTCTCTGACCCTGACACTACCTCTCCCACTGACCTCTCTTCATTTACAGCAACCCTTGTGATTATACGGGGCCCGTTCCCAGACAACCCAGGATAGTCCCCCTCTCAAATCCCCCTTGCAAAGTCCTTTTTGTCATGGTGGCGACATTCACAGGTTTTGGGGATTAGGATGAGGACATCTTGTGCCCATCACAATAGTCCCGGCTCTCTGGCTTGATGGCAGACTACTCCTGTGGCCACACAGGCCTCCTTAGACTCCTTATACCTCAGGGCCTTTGCACATGCTCTGCCCTCCACTGACCGCTTTCACACTTACCCTATTCAGCTCCATTTCATCTTTCAAGCGTCAGCTCTAGGGCCACTGACTCAGGGAAGCCTTCCATGATAGCCTCCAACCTCAGACTCGGTGAGGCCCCCATCATCCTCTCTCAGAGCTCCCCAGACTTCCTCATGGATTGTCAAGTGGCATAACAGGGAATGTGAGTGCTTGGGTCCTAGAAACCAAGCCAGCTACTTTGCTTGAGTGCCTCAGTTTTCTCATCGCCCATGGGGATAATGACTGCTCCTCCCTCATCAAATGGTCACCCATGAGATGAATGAGTTAGGATAATTGCTTAGAACACGGACTCCTGCCTGAGGCTCCTTCAGTGCCCGGTGGCCAATAATATTCTCCCCGTTGGCTTTTAAGAGGAATGTGATGGGCTAGGAAGTGGCCCCCCCCCAGGCTATCCAGGCCCTGATCCGTGGAACGGATGAATGGTAACTAATTTGGAAGTGGAGTCTTTGCAGTCATGGCTGAATTAAGCCTCCTGAGATGGGGAGGTTATCCTGGATGGCCCGAAATGCCATCTCTAGAGTCTTCATAAGAGAGAGGCAGAGGGAGCAGGAGGCGCTGAGGGATAGATTCTCCCCTAGAGCCTCCAGAGGGGCTGTGCCCTGCCAACACTTGCTTGCAGCTTCCTGAAACTGATTGTGGACCTCTGGCCTCCAGAGTGGTGAGACAGCAAGCCACTGGGTTAGTAATTTAGAATGGCAGCCACGTGGAAACTAATAGGATGGTTAGTTGTTTATACTGTCCTCCCTTAACTAGACCCGGAGCTCAAGGGCCGGTGGGCCTCTCTCCCTTGCTCGTGGCGGTATCCCCAGAATCCAGCTCTGGGCCCACATTCAGTCGGTGCTCAGTAAAGACGGACCCTGTGAGGAAAGGAATGAGCGGGGTTTGCCTCTTTGGCAGAATAGGCCTTTGATACTGGTGTTTTTCATACTAGATCATGACCATGTGTCAATCATGAAATCCCCCAAGAGGGCTGACATTTATTTATTTTTTTAATGACATTTATTTATCTTTTTAAAAAATTTATCTTATTTTTTAAGATTTTATTTATTTTTAATTTTTTTTATTTTAAAGATTTTTATTTTATTTATTCATGAGAGACAGACAGAGAGAGAGAGAGAGACAGGCAGAGACACAGGCAGAGAGAGAAGCAGGTTCCCCGCAGGGAGCCCAGGGCCCCAAGATCACGACCTGAGTCATAGGCAGACAGTCAACCACTGAGCCACCCAGGCATTCTGAAGGCTGACATTTAAAGAAAGAGTAGAAAATGTCAGGGTATGGTGTATAAAGTAAGGTTATGTATTGTTTTTTTTAAATTTATTATTATAATTTTTTTAAGGTTAAGTATTCACTGAACCTCACATTGCAGTGATATTTATATTTATATATAAGTATATGTTATGCATTTGTGATATACTCAGGTGTATCATAAAATGTATTTCACACTGGATTATGGGAAATAGAAATTTGAGAAACGTTCTCTCAGGCCCAAGTTGAGCAACAGAGTCTGATGAGCCTGTCAGATGTCCCTGGTGCTCAACAAATGTCTGAATGAGACCATGAGAGGATGACCCTCTACCTACCTGAAATTCTCCTCTGCTGTGTCTCCAGAGCTGTGGAACCCTGGACAAGGCCCTGCCCCTTTCTGTGGGGGGGGTCCCCCTCTTGCCTCCTTGCCTGTTTCCTTTGACCCCGCCCCTTCCCTTTCTGGCTGGCAGATCCGGGTCAAGCCTGACAAGATGGGCGTAGTCACAGATGGCGTGAAGCACTCCATGAACCCCTTCTGTGAGATCGCAGTGGAGGAGGCCGTGAGGCTCAAGGAGAAGAAGCTGGTCAAAGAGGTCATCGCTGTCAGCTGTGGGCCTGCCCAGTGCCAGGTGCCCAGATCCTGGGGAGAGGGTGCCAAGGCCCTGAGTCCTGGGTCTGAGGGAGGAAGGACTGGGACCAGGCTCCGGGATCCCCTTGGGGCTGGAAGCCAAGTCAAGCCCCTTCTCCTGGCAGGAGACCATCCGCACTGCTCTGGCCATGGGTGCAGACCGAGGCATCCACGTGGAGGTGCCAGCTGCAGAGGCAGATCGCCTGGGTCCCCTGCAGGTGGCCCGGGTCCTGGCCAAGCTGGCAGAGAAGGAGAAGGTGGACCTGCTGCTGCTGGGCAAGCAGGTAAATGTGACCCCCCCCCCCCCCCCCGCCCCACACACACATAGGAGCTGAGACTACAGGGGGCCCAGGCTGAGTGGAGGGCAGGGTGACCATGGATGCAGAAAGACTCCCGGGATCCTGGGGGTATGATCGGAGCTCCAGAGACTTTCAGGGTCCTAGGGGCTATGATTGGAGATCTGTAGACTCCCAGGGTCCTCTGGAGTACAATTGGAGTTCTGGAGACTCCCCAGAGTCCTAGGGGTATGATCGGAGCTCCAGAGACTCCTGGGGTCCTAGGGGTTATCATTGGAGCCCTGGAGACACTGTGGTGATGGCCTGTGTGGAAGAATAGGAGGCCAACATAGAGCAGACAGATGGATAGAGCAGATATATGTGGCTGGAGGGACCGGGCTTGAGCTGTAGGGAGTGAGGGGGAGGGAGGAGGTACAGACAGTGCTGGGCCTGGCTGGGAGACGCAGAGGGGCACTCCTGGAAGAACAATCAGGAATTACAAAGAACTCAGGAAGACACGGGGATTTGGTGTGTGGGGAAGACAGCCGTGTGGTTCAGACAGCCTGGGCTACAGCAGAGACCTGAGGCTTCTGGAGGGTGCTGGGGAGCCTCCGGAGGCCTGTGAGCAGGGGAGGGACGGGATCAGCTCTGGGTACAGAAAGACCTCTCTGAGGCCATGAGGAATGAATTGGAAGGGGAGAGACTGGAGGTTAGGAGTCCTGGGAGTGGCATGGGGGCTAACGGGGAGCTGGAACCCTGCCTACTATGTGGTACCCCCAACCTGAGGAGGATGTGAGTCTGGCTCAGCTGTTCTTTCAGGAGACCAGGCAGGTGACTACCCTCTGGGTAGCCTGCCCACCCCCTCCTATTTGAGGACAGACCTTGTGGCCTCACTCAGGGTGGGGGCAGAGGGTCATCAGAAGAGCCAAGCCGTAGATAGACAGCAGTGGGAGGGGAAAGACCAAAGGGCAGGGACTCAGGGACAGAGGCTGAGAAAGAATATCAGAGCCTGGGAGAGAAGATGAGGCACATAGATGGCACAGGAGGTTCAGATATAAAGACTGAGCCCTGGCGGGAAAAGACAGCGATTCCAGCAGGCTGGATCAGCACCTGAGGATACAGGGAGGCTGATGGGTCTATGTAGGTTGTTGGGTGTCGTGCACAGCCTTGCACAAGTCAGGCAATAGAGAACAAGACATGACAAACAATAAGGGAATCAGTGTAAGTCAGTAAGCTGAGGCAAAGGGCCTGATCAGAGAACAGGCCAAAAAGGCATGGTTTGGATAGGGCTCAGGGCTCTGAGGACCCAGGTCTCACACCAGCTCCCCAGGATACTGCTGGTGGCAGCATGGCCAATGGAAGCCCCCCTTCTGCCTGTCCTGGTTGTCAGGGACAGTTCATGGGGCCAGAACCTCCAACTGAGAAGATAGAGGATAAACATTCTTCATTGTAGGTGACAGAATCAAACTGGCTTAAGCCAGAAAGTGAACCTGTTAGTTTATATAAGCAGGCTTCAGGGATAGCTTGATCCAGGGTCACATGTCAGCTCTAGGCTCTGTTCCTCTGTCTTTTTTTTTTTTTTCTTTTTTTTTTTTAGTGATAGTCACACACACAGAGAGAGGGGCAGAGACACAGGTAGAGGGAGAAGCAGGCTTCATGCACCGGGAGCCTGACGTGGGACTTGATCCCGGGTCTCCAGGATCGTGCCCTGGGCCAAAGGCAGGCGCTAAACCGCTGCGCCACCCAGGGATCCCTGTTCCTCTGTCTTATCTTTACTTTCCACATCTCCAGGCTCACACCCCACAAGTCTAGCACCTTCAGTGAAAAGAAAAGAGCCTCTTTCCCAAAGATTCCAACAAATCTTTCAGGGCTCTGAAGAGCTTTCAGGGTTCTTCGTTGGTCCAGCTTGAGTCAAGTACCCATCCCTGAACCAATCACTAGGGTCAGGGGATAGAACGTTCTTGGCCCAGGTCCTGCTTAGTCAGTTCCCCAGTGTGGCTGGCCCAGGTACTGGCTTCTATGAATATTTGTATGGTGGGCAAAGACCCCTATTTGGCATTGAGGATGCTAGATGTCCTTATGTGCCCCTGGACAAGTGGCTGCCTATCTTCAGACCCAAGTGGGGGGATGGGATCATTCTAGACCAAGAGTCAGCAAACTGGGCCATGACCACTGCTGATTTTATAAATAAAATTTTATTGAAACACTATCACACTTGTTGCTTTATATAAGCACATTGTTGTGGCTGCTTGTGTACTACTGAGGTGGAGTTCAGTAGCTGTGACAGAGACTAGGTGATATTTGGAAAATGTTGGCCAAACCCCATCTAGACCAAGGCCCAAATGATATGTGAAAAGACCCGTTGTCATATAGTCTTCTCTCTTTCTCCACTCAGGCCATCGATGATGACTGTAACCAGACGGGGCAGATGACAGCTGGATTTCTAGACTGGCCACAGGTGAGGCTGGAGTGGGGAGCACCTGCTGGGGGTCAGATCTGGGAGCTCAGAACAGGGCCACCCTTGTTCCTGTCCTTTTGGAAGGAGGCAGGCTTAGTAAGACAGGATGGCTACTCTGTCGGGCAGGAAGGAGATGTGCCCAGCCAGGACACCATGCTTCTCATCTGGGCGTTTGGTCCTCTGTTTTTACCTGCCCTGTCACTTGTCAACCTCACTGAATTCATCCCTGCCTCAGGGCCTTTGCACTTGCTGTTCCCTCAGCCAAGACATGGTTCCCTCAGATTGCCTCATGGCTTTCCCACTCTCTCCTTTAGGTCCCTGCTGTTATTACCTCTATTACCTCTTTAGAGAGGCCTTCCTTGCCCACCCTTATGAAATCCTCAGATCCCCTCCTCAATGTCAGATTCCCTACTCCCCACCTATGCCAGCCCAATAGAAACACAAGCCACCTAGGTAATTAAAAATTTAAAAAAAACAAACTTTTTTTCGTAGCCAGATTAAAAAAAGTAAGAAGACACAGGCAAAACTAATTGCAATAATATTTTATTTAACTGAACACATCTAAAATATTCTTAGCATATGATCAATATAAAAAATACTGAGCTATTTTTTTTACATTCTTTTTTCTTTTTGTATTAAGTCTTCGAAATCCAGGGTGGATTTTTATATGTACAGCACATCTCAGTTCAGATGCTGAAATTCCATCAGAAATACTTAATTTAGGGATGCCTGGGTGGCTCAGTGGATGAGCATCTGCCTTTGGCTCAGGGCATGATCCCAGGGTCCTGGGATCAAGTCCCACATCGGGCTCCCTATGGGGAGCCTCCGTCTCCCTCTGCCTATGTCTCTGCCTCTCTCTGTGTCTCTCATGAATAAGTAAATAAAACATTTTAAAAAATACTTAATTTAGATTCCTAAAATTCACAGTTGAAAAAGTAGGTTCAGGGTGCCTGGGTGGCTCAGTGGTTTAGCGTATGCCTTTGCTTCAGGTCGTGATCCCGGGCTCCTGGGATCGAGTTCCGCATTGGGCTCCCTGTGGAGAGCCTGCTTCTCCCTCTGCCTGTGTCATGTCTCTCTCTATGTCTCTCATGAATAAATAAATAAAATCTTAAAAAAAAAAAAAGGAAAAGTAGGTTCACACACCTAAGTTGTTCCAAATGGACTTAAAAATTTTCCAGGGACTGCATTGAGTATCTTTTATTTTTTAACCAGCATTATTGAGATTAAGTGACCTACAATAAACTGCATATATTTAGAGTGTACGGTCTGGTAAACTTTGACACATAGGTACACCCATAAAGCCATCACTACAATCATAATGTATCTGGCTTGTCAATCTTTAAATTTATTTATTTATTTATTAAAAAGATTTATTTATTTATTTTAGAGAGAAAGAGAGAGAGAGAACGAGAGAACACACAGGAAGGGGCAGAGGGAGAGAAGCAGGCTCCCTGCTAAGTGAGGATCCCATCACAGGACTCGATCTCATAACCTTGAGACCATAACCTGAGCTGAAATCAAGAGGTAGGCGCTTAGCGAACTGAGCCACCCAGACGCCCCTCGGTCTTTATATTTAAATTAAGTAAGATGAAAAACTCTATCCCTCAATCATGGTAGCCACGTTTCTTGTGCTCAGGAGACACCTGGGTCCAGTGGCTGCTGTGTATCTCTTTGGTTCCCGGTGGTCTTCCTGGTCGGGATAGATGCCCAACAAGCTCCCACCAAAGCTTGTTGGTGGGGGTCACAGTGTATCCCCAGGGCTGGCTCATGAGGCACTCAGATGACACTGGGAGTGATGGAACATTCCAGCTAAGACTTGGAAGGTTTGTCTAGTGAATAAGTGAATGGAGAGAACAGGTTGGTTGGACAAAGAGGGTGTAGGTACATCAGGAAATGTTGATTCAGAGCTGAGAGCCAGAGGGGTCTTGGCCAGAGCATTGGCACCGAGTGAAGAAGATGGGGTCCTAGCGGAGGTTTCCAGGGTCAAGGTGAACATAGAGCTGTGGTCAGCCCCACAGAGGGACCTCAAAGGGAGCTGGGGGACAGAATGGTGGGTAGTGGGAGCACTGCCTCGAGCCTAGAACCAGACTGCCAGCTCTTGGATTTAACAGTGGTGGGTGATGGTGAGCACATTTTGGAGCCTTCCTCTGCTTCAGTTTTCTTCATCTGTAAGGGGGATAATAACATTTACCTTATAGAGTTCCTGTGAGGCCTGATGACTTAGTGCATGTAAATTGTTTAGAACAGTGCCTTTCCTACTCCATATGTGTTCATCATTATTAATTTAGGTTAATAGTAGGAAGGAGCCTAACTGGCAGGTTCAAATCATTAGGACCCACACCTTGGCTCCCAGGGAAAGTACAAGATATCTTCCCTAGATTACTGAGATCCCTTTCTGTGGCTTCCTCATGTTTGTGAACTTGATGTCTACAGGTTGCCTTGCAGGACTGTCTTTTCTGTTCTCTTATTTGTTCACTCACCTGTGTGTATGCACACCTGCAGCTCTGTTCCTGCCTTGAGTTAACCTTACCCATCCTCTCATCTCCCCAGGGCACATTCGCCTCCCAGGTGACAGTGGAAGGTGACAAACTGAAAGTGGAGCGGGAGGTTGATGGGGGCCTAGAGACCGTGCGGCTGAAGCTGCCTGCTGTGGTGACTGCTGACCTGCGGCTCAATGAGCCCCGCTATGCCACATTGCCCAACATCATGGTGAGCGCTTAGTGGACGGGTCACAGAGGGCCCGGGAACGGGTGAGTGCATAGCAGGCCCAGTGCCTCCCTGGTAGGAGAGAGGATCTAAGGCTCTTCTTATCTAAAGGGAGGGATCACCTGGCTAAAAGGAAGAGTTCACTGTTCATCATGGCCAGTAGGATGGGTTCATTGGGTCATCTCAGCCAATAGGAAGGGTATAGTGGGTCATCTCATCCAGTAGGATGGATTCAAGGAGTTATCTCAGCCAACAAGGAGAATTCAGTGGGGCATCTCTTTCAGTGGGATGGGTTCAGTGAGTTATCTCATCCATCCAGCAGGGTGGGTTCAGTGGGTCGGCTCGGCCCAAAGTTCATGGAGTCATTACTGCCAGAAGGTTGACTTTGCCAGTGTACTTCAGCCAGTGAAGGGCTTTCCAGGACATCCCTGCCAATAGAAATGATCTATACCAGGCTCTGTAAGAGGTCACAGATGTTCTGGCTAGTGGGGTAGGTCCAGGAAAGTTCAGGCAGTGGCATTGGTTCTGCAGATGTGGCACTCATGGGCAGGAGGCTGTGGGAGGGTGGGCAGTGCCTTCAGCAGCCTGTAAACTGGCCACCCATGTGCAGAAAGCCAAGAAGAAGAAGATTGAAGTGATCAAGCCTGGAGACCTGGGTGTGGACCTGACCTCCAAGCTCTCCATAGTTAGTGTGGAGGACCCACCCCAGCGAACCGCTGGCATCAAGGTGGAGACTGTGGAGGACCTGGTGGCCAAGCTGAAGGAGATTGGGCGGATTTGAGCCCCTTCCCTAAAACCCAGCAATAAAACTATGACCCTCTCGACGACTGTCTCTGTTAACTCATTCCCTGGAGACCTGTTCCTTGATTCATTCAACAGACATTTACTTAAGTCTCCTGTGTGCCAGGCCCTGTGCTGGGTGACGCTGGGGACCCAGGTGAGTCACATCTAGTCCCTGAGAAGCTTCCATGTTGGTGGGGAGGGGGAATGGACATGGGCAGAGGCAGCTGTAATGCAGAGTACTGTGTGCTCTAAGCACAGGTGACACCACACACTTGGGAGCCACCTGGGGCACCTGACCTGGCTCTTGGGGCCAAAGAGATTTCCCAGGGAGTGGCTTCTTGGTTGAGTCTTGAAAGACACTTATCAGTGAGGTGGGAAGAAGAAAGGCTTTCATCTGCAGAGTTTTTGCTGGGGACTCCCAGGTGCCAGGCCCCTTCTGAGAGTCGGGATACAAGAGAGGACAAAGCTGGAAGCTCAGGTTCTGGTTTGGGACACAGACATACCACAATCAAAACCCCTGTGGGAATAAAGAGCGGGGTCTGGAGTCAGACCTGGTGATTTTAGAGCCTCTCTCGCATTTACCAACTGTGGGATCTTGAGTGAGTTACATGTGGTGTCTGAGCTTCAGTTTCTTTATCTAGCTGATCAAAATAGTAAGAGCTTAGTGTAGTGGTTAGGGCTTGGGGTCTGGATCCGGAGGCCCTGGCCAGGCCACTTCCTGGCAAGTTCCTATTCTCTGAACTTGTATTTCCTCCTCTCTCAGGTGGAGTTAGTAATAAGATCTGTGTTCTGGTTGTTTGGCATGGCATAACGAACCACCCCAAAACTCTGGTGTAAGCCAGCAATAATTTATTTTGCCCATAAACCTGAAATTTGGGCAGGGCTTGGCAGGAGAGCTCACCGCTCTACGTGGCATCATTTGGGGTCTCAAGAAGTGGCCAGAGGATTGACATCCAAGATGATTCAGTCATGTGGCCCACAAACTGGCCAGGGTTGTTGGCTTGAGCTGACTGTTGACCAGAGGCCATGATTCCTCTCCATGGGGCTGCTTGAGTTTCTTCACAATATGGTGGCTGGGTTCCAAGAAGAAGTGTTCTTTTTTTTTTTTTTTTTTAAAAAAGATTTTATTTATTTATTCATGAGACAGAGAGAGAGAGAGGGAGAGAGAGGCAGAGACACAGGCAGAGGGAGAAGCAGGCTCCCTGCAGGGAGCCTGATGTGGAGTTGATCCCAGGACCCTGGGATCATGCCCTGGGCCAAAGGCAGATGCTTAACCACTGGGCCACCCAGGCGCCCCCCAAGAGGGAGTGTTCCACCACACAAGTGGAATATGCCAGTCTGCAGGCTGAGATGCAGACATTGGTGTGGGGTCACTTCTGCTGTACTCCCTTGATCTGGTAGTCCGAGTCTACCCCGATCCAAGGGGAGGGAGCATAGACCCTACTCCTTGAGGGAGGAGGGTCGAATTTACGGGCATCCTGAAGCTATAAAACTTACCCCATGAGGTTTTGAGGGAATTAATGTAGCTCCCCCAGAACCGCATCTGACACACAGAAAGTGCTCACAATCTATTATTACCATTGTTGTTACCATCAGCATGGTTAGAACTCCCTGGATAAGCTCAGATGACTGACTGGGAGCTTGAGCAGAGCTCAGGGTGGTAGAAGCTTTCAGAAGGAGTAAGCATTCTGACCACCCTGAGCCAAAGCCCAGCTCCTCTCTGGCTGTGCAACCTCCTGCAGGTCCCTTGACTTCTCTGATCCACGGTCCCCTGGCCTGTAAGATGAGATAACGACACCCAGCTCTGAGGGCATTTGGAAGTGTTTGGGCAGATCATGCCTGGGTAGCATTTTGCATGGTTCCTGGCACAGAAGTGGTAATTATTGTTATGATTCTTAAGCAGGTGAGGTTGCAGGACAAGTTGGGGGTGGGGGCTGGGCAGGGAGCGAGCAGAGCATTCCAGGTAGGAAACCCGCCTGCAAATCTGGGAGGGGAGAGATGGCGCAGAAGAATGGCAGGATGTTCAAAGAATTAGAGGGTGGAGGGCGTGGCCAGAGTGGGTGGGTCTGAAAGGGCCCTTAGATGTCTCTTGAGGGCACAGGGGAGCCACAGGAGGGGCAGGGACAGAAAGGGTTTAAGTGTGGATCCATAGGCTGGCAGAGGCTGGAGGGAGGAGGCTGGAGGAGAGGATGGGATCTGTGCTGGGGTCTGGCCAGTGGGAATGGAGAGGAAGGGGCAGAGGAGGGGGAAGAGAGGAGGGAAGAAGTCTTCCCAACCTGTGCATAGATGTGGAATGGCACTTGAGATGGAGAGCCCAGGAAGGGGTTGTATTGGAGGGAAGATGCTGAGTTTAGTGGGATGCAGGGCATTTGAGGCCGTGGGGGGCACAGAGATGCAACTCTAGGTCTCAGGAGAGGGTGGGAGACAACGAATTGAGACATATTCTGAGAGCAGCAGGGAGCCATAGGAGGAGTTGAAGCATTTGGGCAATTGCAGGTATCTGAGGCTGCAGGGAGGACAGAGTAGACTGAAAGCCAGAGGGTGGGGAGAAGGAAGGATGAACTGAGGCCAAGGCCATCAGAAGTGGGGCTCTCCAAAGGGTCACCTCACCCTCCTCCAAGAAGTCTTCCTGGCTTCTCTTCCCCATGGGTTTGCTACCCCATTTCCGCTGGGACTCAGCAGCTTTCACTATCTTCACCCTGGGTGTGGGGAGTGCAGGGGTCATATGGGACCAACTGATGAGGACCAGTCAGGTGGGGTGGCTGGCTCTGCCACTAGATTGGGGTTGGGGGATCCTGGCACCGCCCACTGGGTCTGGCTTCCTTCCCCGCCCAGGAAGCTACCAGTCCTGTCAGACTTGTTGACCAGGGAGGCACTGGAGTCTCGCTCCAGTGTCTTCACAGGTGCAGCCAGCACCATGGACACCTCATGGGCTCTGCTGCTCTTCCTGTTTCTGGGTAAGTCCCCTGCTCAGCCCCTTCCCACCTGTTCCCCTTCTCGGGACCTCCTCAACACCCTCCCCTCCTCTCCTTGCAGCCTCCTGGAAGAGAGGTCCTCACCCATGGAGCCTCTTCTGGAGTTCAGCAAACCAATTTCTCCTTGGACTCAGAAAGCTCTTCCCAGGGCCCAGGTTCAAAAGTCTCCTACATCAACCCCCCCAGCTGGAAACTTCCAGATCAGTTTCCAGGTTCAAATGCCACGGTTGCTATCCCTCATCCCAAATGGTTTTCCGAGGCCTCAAATTTTAACGATGTGCCTAGGTCCGTCTGGTCAAATGTTTCTGCTGAGGGCCAAAAGTTGAGCCTGGATCCTACCTTCTCTGAAATCCCTGATTCTGAAGTATTTTCTGATATCTTGGGTTCTCAAGTTCCTGCCAAAGACTCAGAGCCCTCCTCTGTTAAGACCCCAGCTTTGAACATTTCAGCTCCGGTCCCAGCTACTGAAGTACTTATTGAGACCCCAGGTTCAAAAGCCTCCCCTGAGGATCATGATCTTGAAATCTCTGCCCAGAAACCTGAGTCCAAAGTAATTGCAGGAGCCCAGCCAGGGGAAAGCTTCCCCCAGCAGGTGGGGAGGCCTCTTTCGGTGCTAGTGGGGACCACCATCCAGCTTCCTCTAGTTCCAATTCCCAGCCCTGGCCCTCCTGCTCCTCTGGTTGTCTGGCGCCGTGGCTCCAAGGTGCTGGCTGCAGGAGGCCTGGGGCCAGGGGCGCCCCTGATCAGCTTGGACCCTGCTTACCGAGACCGCTTACGATTTGACCAGGCCCAAGGGGGCCTGGAACTTGCTTCTGCCGGGCTGGAGGATGCTGGTCTCTACACTGCTGAGGTTATCCGGGCTGGGGTTTCCCGGCAGATTCGGGAGTTCACGGTGGGTGTGTATGGTAAGTGGGCACCGAGGCTCAGAGTGCAGGCTGCAGGGTCTGCTGTGCCAGACCTTTGGGCAGGTGGCTGCTGTCCATGTTTTCTCCCTTGATGAAGGGGTCCTTTGACAGGGGAGAGAGCACTTCTAGGTTGGAGGGATAAGAGGGGCTGGGGGTCAAGACAGGAGTTCTTGAGGGGAGGTGGCCCTGGGGATCAAGACCCCTGGGTGCTTGGAATCCTGAGTCTCTGAGAGGACAGAGTGGGGGACTCAGACTTATGGGTCTGGGAGGGGGAGGACCCCTAGGGCTGGGCCTCAAAGTCTTGGGTGGGAGGAGTGAAGGCTGAGGTCTGGAGTCCTGGATCTAGGGGACCAGGGGGCCAGAGACCAGGTCCTGAGTCTGCTCCCTTCTCCAGAGCCCCTGCCCCAGCTGTCGGTGCAGCCCCACACCCCCGAGACAGAGGAGGGGGCGGCCGAGCTCCGGCTGCGCTGCCTGGGGTGGGGGCCTGGTCGTGGAGAGCTGAGCTGGAGCCAGGACGGACGCACCCTGGAGGCGACAGACCGTGAGGGAGCGGAACCACCCCGGATCCGCACAGAGGGCGACCAGCTGCTCATCATGCGTCCCGTGCGCAGCGACCAGGCCCGGTACACCTGTCGCGTCCGCAGCCCTTTCGGCCACACCGAGGCTGCGGCCGACGTCAGAGTCTTCTGTGAGTGTGGGTGTGCCTCGGGTTCGGGTCCGCGATCTGGGAGCTCAGGTTCCTGAGTCCCTGGGGCGGAGGGGGGTTGGAGGTCCAGCGCCCCGGGGTTGTGGCGGGGTCCCGGGTAACCCCGCCCCTCCTGGTCCGGACCCTTTCCTCCGTCCAGACGGCCCGGATGCGCCGGTCATCAAGATCTCCTCGGACCGCGACGCCGCCCCCGCCCTCTTTGTCACTGCGGGCAGCAACGTGACCCTGCGCTGCACCGCCGCCTCGCGGCCGCCCGCCGACATCGCGTGGAGCCTGGCCGACCCGGCCGAGGCCGCGGTGCCCGCCGGCCCGCGTCTCCTGCTGCCCGCGGTCGGCCCGGGCCACGCCGGCACCTACGCCTGCCTTGCGGCGAACCCGCGCACTGGCCGCCGCCGCCGCTCTCTGCTCAACCTCACGGTGGCGGGTGAACGCGGTGGGGGCGGGGTGGAGTGGGGAGCCTGTGGGCGGGGCCTCCCCGTAGAAGGGGCGGGTGCCGGGGAAGGGGCGGGCCAACAGGGGCCCGAGGGACTGGGCCGGTGGGGCGGGAAGGCCAGGGAGGGCACGGGGCCAGCGTTAATAGGGCAGAGTTTCCTGGGCAGGAGTCTCAACAAATTAAGCAGAGCGTCGGATGGCAAGAGTGGAGGCCAGAAAGGGAAGGGGCTTAGGGCGCTTGAGCCAGTAAGTGGGATCAGCAAATAAATTGCCTGGGAGTTAAGTCATAAGAAAAGGGGGCTGGATCATTCTAGAAATGGGCGGATTGGTCTTAGAAGAGGGACTGAGCGCACCAGGAGGGGCGCAGAGGTCTGGCTGAAGGCGCTGAGTAACTTGGTGGAGGGGGCGGGACTGGGAAGAAAGGGGCGGGGTTATGTTTGCAAGGAAAGAAATCCGTGCAGAAATGTAGTTTCCTTAGGAAAGAGGTGCGGTCAGGGGTCTGCAGCTGCCCACTCAGCCCGGAAGTTTCTGGGAGAGTGAGCTGGGGTGACAGGAGAATGGGGCGCGGACGGCGCCTACGGGGCGGGGCCAGGTGCCGAAGGGTTGGTGTGCGGCGCGGAGAGGCGGGGCTGGAGGGCTGAGCGGAGGGAGAGAGGCTGACCCCTGCATCTCCCTCCGCCCCACAGATCTGCCTCCCGGGTCCCCGCAGTGTTCAGTCGAAGGCGGTCCAGGGGACCGCAGCCTGCGCTTCCGCTGCGCGTGGCCCGGCGGGGTCCCCGCCGCCTCCCTGCAGTTCCAGGGTCTCCCCGAAGGCGTCCGCGCGGGGCCGGTGGCCTCTGCGCTCCTGGCAGCGGTCCCCGCCCACCCCCGGCTCAGCGGCGTCCCGGTCACCTGCCTTGCCCGCCACCTGATGACCACGCGCACCTGCACTGTCACCCCGGGTGAGAGCCGGTGGGACTCCTCTCCTGTTTCCTGAGGGGGGGGGGGGAGGGCGGTATTTCTTAGCTCCTTTAGGAAATGAGAAAGGCAGACTCGAAACTCCCGGAAAAGAGAGTTCCTGTGTCTTAAACCCTACAGAAGGACTAAGGTTTTCCCATACCTCAAACAGGAGAAGGGCCACAATTTCTTTCCTGGATCCAGGAAGAGACACCTTCCTACGTGTCCAGTGCAATAAATGGTTGAGAATAATACGAGTTCCGCAGTCTAGAACCTGGCTGCTAGTATGTATGTAATAAGTCGTCTTTATTAAAGAAATCATAATGGTGATTGAATGAGAGAGTGAGTGAATGGGCAGTGCTTCCTTGTTTGGCTAGAGTGCTGGGGTCTCACAGCAATTTACTTCACCAAAGGGCGCAGGACTTGGTCTCCCATTCCAGGGGAAGGTCTTGACTCAGCTGGGTTTCTTCTACCTGCAGAGGCCCCTCGGGAAGTGCTGCTGCATCCCACAGTGGAGGAAACACGGTCAGGGGAGGTGGAGGTGGTGCTGCAGGCCACTGGCTGCCCTCCACCATCGAGAGCCTCTTGGGCCCGGGCAGGGCAGCCTGTGGCCCCAGGAGGTGGGAGTCGCCTGCGGCTCAGCCAAGATGGGCGCAGGCTCCTCATTAGCAACTTCAGTCTGGACTGGGACCTGGGAAATTACTCCGTGTTGTGCAGCGGGGCGCTGGGTGCTGGGGGCAACCAGATCACTCTCACTGGTGAGTCCATCCTTTCCCAGAACCTCCAGCCTTCTCTTCCCTCCCACTCGGTCCCCAGCTCCTTTTGCCTCAGACCCAAGAGTCCAGCCCCTCAGTCCCTTGCTCTTGTAGGCCTAGAAGGCTCCCCAGGAGACCCTCAGGACCTATGAGCCCAGGTCCAGAGCCCCCTTCCCTCTCCCCTCTAGGACCCATAAATCTAGCCTTCACCTTAATCTCCTCAGGACCTTCCATCTCCTCATGGAGGCTGCAGAGAGCCCAGGATGCAGCAGTGCTTACTTGGGATGTGGAACGTGGGGCCCTGATCAGTGATTTTGAGATCCAGGCACAAAGAGAAGGCCCTGACCTGGGTCGAGCCACTACCTACAAGGACTGGATTTCTCTGCTCACCCTGGGGCCTCAGGAGCGGTCAGCCGTGGTACCCCTTCCCCGTCGGAACCCTGGCACCTGGGTCTTCCGTGTCCTGCCCATGCTGGGGGGCCAGCCAGGGACTCCATCACAGAGCCGAGTGTACCAGGCCAGTGAGTTGGGGCTACTGGAGCCTTTTCCTGGGCTGTCTCCTCAGTTTGTTGCATTGTATCCCGCTTGTCTGCTTGTATCCATTTTCTGGGGCTAGTGTAAGAAAGTGGCTTGGACCCAACAGAAATGTATTCTCGCCCAATTCTGGAGGCCAGAAGTCGGAAATCAAGGTGTCAGTGCTCCCTCTGAGGGAAATTGGGACCATGCTCCCTCTGAGACTTGGGGTAGACTCTTTGTCACCTCATCCAGCTTCTGATAGTGGCCATCAATCCTTGGCTTATAGCTGCATCACTGTGATCTTTGCCTCTAGCTTTCCACAGCTACCTCCTCCCTGTGTGTGTGTCTCTGTCTTCTTTTTTCTTTTTAAATTTATTTATTTATTTATGAGAGACACACAGAGAGAGTCAGAGACATAGGCAGAGGGAGAAGTAGGCTCCCTACAGGGAGCTCGATGTGGGACTTGATCCTGGATCTCTGGGATCATGCCCTGAGCTGAAGGCAGACACTCAATTGCTAAGCCACCCAGGTGTCCCTCTGTCTTCTTCTTGTAAGGACTCTAGTCATATTGGGTTACGGCTCATCCTAATGATCTCATCTTGAGTTGATTGGTTGAGATGTGTCTCCTCCTGAAAAGATATATTACGTTTTAACTCTCTGTGCCTGTGAATGTGAACTTATATGGAAACAGATTCTTTGTAGAAGATTGACTCTATTTCTATGTTAGCACATTACTTCTGGCATAGCACACTTACTTTCTTTTTAGTGCCACCTGTAATTGTTATTAATTTGGGTGTTCATTTCTGATTTCCCTAAAAATTAATCCCCCTGACAGTAGATATCCGGGTTTGCTCATCAGTGGATCATTACCATCCGGTAGAATGCCGGACGCACCACAGTGATTTAGTAGATGCAAAATGAATTGGGAGTCTGGGATCCCAAATTCCCGAGTTCCAAAATAGGAAACTTGGGTCCAGCCCTGGCTCCTGCTTCCTTATCCTCCATCTCTTTGTCTCTTCCAGGTCCCCCCCTGGGCTCTGGGGCCATTGCTGGCATCGTCCTGGGTTCCCTACTGGGCCTGGCCCTCCTAGCATTGCTTCTCTACAAGTGCATCCGCTGCCTGTGCAGTTTTAGGGGTAAGTGAGGGGCCCACTGACTGAACCAGTCAACCCAGTCATAGATCATTCACTCTGTCTTCTACCATTATCAGCCAATCAGAGTAAGGCTCCGCCCCTCAGCCCAGCTTCCCTGGTCATTGGCTGGGTTGGAATGTTGGAACAGCCAATCACGGTTTCTGTTTCTCTTCCTTCTCTTTCCAGAAGACACTCTTAAGAAAAACAAGTGTCCTCCCTCCTTGACCCCTGTGGTTCCCCCACCGGAAAAAAAGATGCAGAGCATAACCCCAGTGCAGACCCCACAGCCTCTGCCCTTCAAAGTGCCGCTGGAGGACCCTAGCCCAAACAGGGCCCACCAGGTGAGTGTAGGTGCCCCAATGTCCTTCTGGAAAGGGCATGGAACTTCCTGTGTTTTATTTTATTTATTTATTTATTTATTTATTTATTTATTTATTTATTTATTTATTTTAAAAGGTTTTACTTATTTATTCATGAGAGACACAGAGAGAGGCAGAGACATAGGCAGAGAAGAAGCAGGCTTCCTGTGGAGAGCCTGATGCAGTACTCCATCCCAGGACCCCAGGATCACGACCTAAGCCAAAAGCAGATGCTCAATCACTGAGCCACCCAGGTGCCCCCTTCCTGTGTATTAATCAGGGAGCGAAGACGGTCTGAGTCTTCTTCTAGCTTTACTTGTTGATTTACAATGTCGGTAAAATCCCCCCTCTTTTAAAAAATACATAAAAATTGGACAGGAATTCCCATCCAATTTTTGTTATATTAAGAGTGAAATTCCAGTTTTAGGGATGCTTGGGTGGCTCAGCAATTTGGTGTCTGCCTTTGGCTCAGGACGTGACCCCGGCGTCCTGGGATTGAGTCTCGCATCGGGCTCCTTGTGTGGAGCCTGCTTCTCCCTCTGCCTGTGTCTCTGCCTCTCTCTCTCTCTGTGTCTCTCATAAATAAATAAAATCTTTAAAAAAAAAATTCCAGTTTTGGAGGAAAAATACCTTATTCTTTTCCATAGCAATTGGCAAATTTCCCTTTTCTATCAGATGTGGGATGGAATATCTTCCCCATAAAAGCTGGGTTGTTGCTTGTCTTATCTCTCCCAAGGGTAGGTGGACATTTTTTCCTTTGGTAAATGGAGGTAACCTGGTTAATGTCCAACTGGTGTGAGCTCGCCCTAGAAAAGCATAAGTTGTGTCACATTCAGGGTAACCCCTGAGATGGTCCCCTTCCCTTCCTTTCTCTTCCAGGTCACTGGCCCCAGTCCAGTCATCTCTCCGGGTGGGGGCCTAAGGACTGTTCGGGCAGCCACACAGGTGTGACGGGGCCCACTCTGCACAGGACTTTTTGGTAGGACCTCCTGTTTCACCCCGACAGCAGGCAGGGCCTTCCTGCCCTGCTGAGATTGAAAACTGGCTATAGAGCATGAGACTTCTAGTCTCCCTGTCAGCACAGAAGACTCTACTCATATTTGTGCAACTAAGGAGCTGTGGTTCCCAGGCTAGGAGATACTCCTTGCTGATGTACCAGTGTGATTTGCACAACCTCCAAGCAGGCAGGACGTACAGGCTTGGTGGTGAACAGGCAGGACTTGTCCTTGCTGTTCCGAGCCCCAGAGAGGGCCCTCCCTCATTCTCTCAGAAGATCTTCCTATGTCCATTTGTCTCCTCCAGGCCATTCCCCATCCGGTACCCAGAGTCTTCATCTTTAAAACAGCCCAGATCACATCCACTTCTCTTTGAACCCTTCTATGGCTGCCAATTGCCCTTCAGATATTGTCCTGATTCCTCACTGTGATTTTCAAAGCCTTGTGGTTTGGCTTCTGTTGGCCTCTGACCTTCCCTTCCAGTCCTTTCACTCCTGCTACTCAGAATTAACAACAGATTTTCTGTCCACACAGCTCTAGATTGCCTCCAGGGCTTTGCCTCAGAGTTTGCTTTGCCTAGAACACCACTCTTTGCCCTGGGTCGTCCACTTCTCACGTATAATGGGAACTGAGATACAGTGATTTATAGGACATGTATATTTGATTATCATTTGGTTTCTCAGATAGATTTGGTCTTGATCCATAGTTCTTGAAAACGGTTCAGAGCCATAAAGGTGAAATGAGTGTCTTATTATTAATGGAGGTGACTTTTTGGGTTGCACCCAAAGGCAGGACTGGTTGCCTGGAGGACCAAACCTGTGATTAGAGGATTGGAAATTTCAGTTCTACACGCTCCCCACCCCCACCTCCAGGAGGAGGAGGGACTGGATGTTGAATCAACCAATGGCCAGTGGCGTAGTCAATCATGACTGTAAAATGA
This sequence comes from Canis lupus dingo, assembly GCF_003254725.2. NCBI lineage: Eukaryota > Metazoa > Chordata > Mammalia > Carnivora > Canidae > Canis > Canis lupus. Next base: position 105,673,288 of record NC_064243.1, read on the forward strand.
AGCCTACGAACAAACCCCAGAGGACAGCTCTTTGACCCATTTCAGCAGAGCTTCTATGCTGGGGGAACCAGAATGCCCCCATGTACCACTAAACTGGGTCCCCAGGCCCCACAACGACAGAGATTCCTTTGGGAGCTTGCCCTGTGTATCTCTTCATCTGGCTGTTGGTTTATATCCTTTCTCATGTCCTTTAATAAAATGTTAAATGTAACTAAGTGTTTCCCTGAGTTCTGCTTGCCAGTCTAGCAAAATAATCAAATTCAAGGAAGAGGTCTTTGGAACCTCCAGCCTGTAGCCAGTCAGTCAGAAGCATGGGTAGCAGTTTGGGGCTTGCAGTTAGTGTCTGATGTGGGGAATAGGGGTGGCAGTTTTGTAGGGCTGCATCCTTCACCTGTAGAATTTCATGCTATCTTTGGGTAGACAAGTCAGAATGGAGTTGAATTCTCAGACACCAGCAGGCATCTGACAATTGCTTGTTGTTGTTGTTGGGGGGGTGCGGAGAATATTAGAACATTCCTTTAATGTTGGAATCAGGTGCAGAAACCCTAAAAAAGTAACCATTACCAGCTTGGGAGACCCTTCCCTAACCCATGACCTTAATCTGCCTTAATCATGGGTTAAGTCCCACAGCCTCTGAACCTCTGGCCCCTCTCACATAAATCTGTACATACATGTTTAGCCTCTGACTCGTTCTCCAAACTGAGAACTTCATGAAGGCAGAGACAATGTCATTATCCCCAGCTCTTAACATAGAGCCTGGCACACAGCAGGCAATCAATAAATATGGATTGACTGAGCAATTGTTTTGGTGCCAGTGGAAGGCTGGGCTTGCAGCCGCTCTTGCCAGCACGGTGCCTTTCTTTCTTAGCTGGGTTTCTCATTAGAAATTTAGGGAGTGCATCAGTGAAGATTCCCATATAACAAAATATATGGTGGCAAAATAAAGTGGTGGTGGTTTCAGGCTGGCTCAGCAACTTCGAGACCCCGTCAAGGACCTGAGCTCTCTGCATCCTTCTGCTTGACCACCCTCAGTGGGTTAACATATTTGTCTTATGTGGTAAGATGGCTGCTGGAGCTCCAGGCATCACGTCTTCACACAACTGTATCTGAAGACAAAAGGAGAGGGGTAGCTAGAGTCCCTTCTTACACCCCTACCCTTGACCAACCTCATGAATGGGGAAAACAACTTTCCTGGAATCCCATCAGCAAACTGCCCATATTGGTCCAAAACTAGCCACATCACTGCAAGGGAGGCTGGGAAACCAAACATCTCAGCCTGTATCATGGGAGGTGGGTCTGATAGCAAAGGAGGAGGAAACAACTAAAGCGTCTGTCTCAGGGAAGGAAAAGTTGGGAGGTATTCTGGTTGAAGACTGGGATGAAAGAGGCCTTTAGGGAAATAGAACTCTTGATATTTTCGGAAAGATGAAGGCTGGGGCCCTGGGTACCTGGATTCTCTCTGTCTTTTCTGTTTCAGAGCTTTCATTTCCTTTTTGATTGAAAAGGAAATGAAAGCTAATAACAAACCTAGCACAACTTGTTTTATACAGATAGGCGACTGTATTGCTTATGTAAATAAAGGTGGGTGTCAGGTCAGTTTTGATCCAGCTTCTCAATGTCACCATGGCCTCAATTTCCTTCCTTTCTGTATTGTGTAGTTTCTATCATTCTCAGGCTCTATGTGCTATCTTCCCCACCATTGCTATCCCAACAGACCCAAGATCTTCCATGTAATGGAGAAAAGCAACTATGCAGATCTAGATAGATCTCACATCATTGAGCTACATTATCCAGTGGAAGAGCATCTTGTGAAATCCACGCAGCTATGGTACTGTCTCATTAGCTGAGGGGCTTAAGTCAATCAGGGGCCACCTCTGTAATGGGTCAATTCCAGATCTACCAAAAGAGAGGGTAGAGATGATGCTGGGGAGGCACCACCGATGACTCTTCACCCTCAACTCACCCAAATCCTCAATGACACTGACATTTGCAGGCAGAGACTTTGGAAAAAGGCGTTTATTGGTGTGGTGGTCTCAACACTCCCCATGAATCGGAACACACGGCCCCCAGGGCCCCCCCCCCGCCCCCTTCCTCACATCCCTCCCCCTCCCCTCCCCAACCCCTGGACCCTGGGAATGGAAGACAATGCGGGATGGGGCCCACGCCCCCGTCTGAGGTACAGTCACTGCCCCTTGCCCCCCTGCCCCTGCTCTGAGCTCTTCCTCCCCAAGCTCTGGGTAGTGTGATTTGGGGTGGGTGTTTATAGCGGGTCTCCCAGGAGTCAGAGCTGGTGACCTGACATCTTGGTCTGGATGGGGGATGTTTGCGTGATGCCTCTCTCTTCCCCACGTTGTGTGGTGTGGTGTGCCAGGATTGCATATTCCTACAGTTGGAGCTGAGGTTATGGCCTCTCAGCACCCCCTCCTGACAAGCTGCCCACCCTCGGGGGAACTACAGCTGGTCACCAGCTACAGGGCAGCTGGAGCCAGGAGCTATTGCTGGTCATTCGCTGGTATGTGTGTGTGTGTGTGTGTCTATCTGAGTGTGTGTGTGAGGGCAGTTGGGTCAGCCTTTGGGAGGTGCAGTTGTTGGAGAAGCCAGGGAGTGGTAGACCAGCAAGCCCACACCTGGGGGTGGCTACAGGGGCACTGAGGGCAGCTGGTTGGTGCTTGCGGGGGGGCCAAGGGAGTCGGGGGTGGGGTAGGGCAAAGCACTGAGACAGACAGGTGACCACAGGCACCTGTCTGACAGTTGGATGGAAGCACCGATTGGCCCAGAGGGGGCCAGAAAGTCAGGGGGCAGGGGAGGGAGGGCTGGCAGGGAAAGTGGGAAGGTCTCAGACTGCTGAGCCAGTGACAGGGACTCTGGCTACAGGCAGCTGGTGGTTGACCGCAAGGAGGCCCAGAGCCACGATGGGGATCCCCCACCTGCTCACAAAGGCTGAATGTTGAGCTCGACAGGTGAGCGCGACACCCCTCCTCACTCTCAACCTGGCCAGGAGATGCTCTTTCAACAGGGAAGGGAGAGGGTGGTGTGCGTGCATATATTGGGAACGCAGGGAGCCTGGAAACCTCTCCTCACAGCTTCTGCCACGAAGCCCACATACCTACCTCCAGTCAGAGGTGAGAGGCAGCAGCATTGGGGGGCAGTGGGCGTGTGGGTGTTAGGGGAGGGAAGATTGCTGAGCCCCTTCCCTCCACACACATACACATACGTGCAGGCTCATGCTCACACACACCCACTACATACACACGATCCAGTTGACAGCCTGAGCTAAGAGAGGGGTGTGGGGTGGCCGGGGGTGGGTCACAATCGGAAACGTGAACAGTGGCGACAATGGCTGTAGAAAGATGCATAATTTTGCGTTATCCCTCACAGTGATGGGTTCTCTAAAGAGCTTTCCTCCTCTTCCTCCTCCTGCTCCTCCTCCTCTCTTCTTCCTCCTCGGTGGCAGAGAGCTCTTCCGCCCCCTCGAGACCCACGGTGCTTGCTCTCCCTTTTGCTCTCGCTCCCGGCCTCAGGCCCCGCGCAGGGGGAGGCGAGCTGCACTGGGTTCTTCCTACATCCTCCACCACAGCCAGCCCAGGGCGGAGAGGAGGGTCAGGGGCCCCGGGGGCCTTGGGGCTGAGTTCTCCAGGGATCCTGGGCCTGGGGAAAGAGAGAGGGGGTCACGGGAGTGACCTGGGAAGGCGAGACTCCTTGTGCGTCCCGCGGGGCTTTGGGTCTGCCGGTCCCGGTCTCCGAGGGGCTCTTGGAGCCTTCCACTCTAGGGACCTTTCCGGGGCTTCCACTCTGCTCCTCCCACTCGGTTCCGAGTCATCTCGCTGAATATCTGTTTCTCTCTGCCACTCGGTCCCTCTCTCTTAAGAAAGGGACTTAGACAGAAAGATCTGTCTTTCTCAGATCTTCACGTCGTATGGTTTGGATCTACCCAGTACCGCCACGAAGCGTCTCGCAGTCGGCACGTCTGAAGTGGTACTCCTGACGTTTCCCCCCAAGACTGGGTACTGCCCCCACCCCAATATCTCTCCACTTCAATACTTTGTGACCACATCCCCATTCTCTCGGCTGCCCGAGCCAAACCTTGGGATCGCCTGGACGCCACCTGCTTCTTCCTGCCGCCCTCAAAACATCTCCCACCGGGAGATGTGCCACCGTCCCCCCCACCCCCCTCCCCCGCCTCGGATTTCTGCAGCCACCGCCTCCCCGGTCCTCCGGCGCCCATCCTGCGCCCCCTATAGGCCATTCCTCAAATAGCAGTCAAAGTGATTCTCTATAAGCATCAACCACTTGGTCATACCCCCCTGCTTAATAGCCTCCAGGGGCCTCACCCTGCGGTAGAATAAAACCCCAGATCCTTTCCATGGCCCACGAGACTCTGCCTCTCCCTTCCTCTTCAGCCTCAGACTCCACGGTGATCACTCTGCTCAGGTCATGCTAGCCTCCTTGCTGTGCCTTTGCACACAGTTACTGTTCCCTCTGCCTGCAAAGCTCTTCCCGCAGATCTCCGCGGGGCCGGCTGCTTCTTCCCATTCCAGTCTCAGTTCCGCCCCCTAGTGGGGGCTCAATGAATCACATTCATTGAAGGAATGGGTTTCTCGTTTAGTCGCTTTGCTCGGGTCTCAGCGTCGGTCACTTCCCCGAGCTCGCGGGGGTCGGGGGCAGTTCCGGCGCCGGCCCCGCCCCGCCCCCACCCGGCCCCGCCCCTCCCTCTCGGACGCACGCAGTAGCCGCATGGAAGCGCTGGACGTTCCCAGCCGGTTGGCGGCGCGACACGTGTAGTTGCCGTAGTGCCGGGCGCTCACGTTGGCGAAGAGAAGCATCGAGCGGGTGCGCTCCGTCTGCACCTTCAGGCCCTCCGCGGTGCCGCTGATCAGCCTGCCGGGGATCCAGGTCAGGGACCGCGCCGTGGGACCCTGGCCCGGGACCCCCTCGTGGCGCAGAGCCCCACTCCCCGCGACTCTCAGGTTCCCCGATTTCCCGGAGACCCCGAATCCTGCCCTCTACCCAGATTCGGGCTCTAGCTCCCCGTGGGTCCCCAGGCCGCTTCCACAGACACCCCTCTCCGGGGAGCCCTGCCCCTAACGGTCACTGGACTCTCCCAGTGTGTCCCAGACCCTGCTAGACCCCAACCTCGATGGTCCTCTGAAGCTTCCCCACCCCATTCTCAGCATCGACCCCCGAACTTGTCCCTGAATAGCCCGAAGAGATCAGGCTCCAACATTCACCCTGCGGGGACCAAAGTTTCCAGTAACCCTCGAGATCTCTCTGGGGCGCACCAGATTCCATCCCCCAGAAGCTGGATCCCCCAGTTCTCGGGACCTAGGGCTCGGCTACGTTCCCCACCCCACTCCCTCGGCCCGCCGCAGTGCTGTCCTCACAGTCTGTCATCCTTGTACCACTGGAAGTCCGCGGGGGGCACCGCCATGGCTTCGCAGCGCAGGAGGGCGGCCCGGCCCAGGGCCGTGCGGGCGCTGGTCACGTCCGTGATGGTCGGAGGATCTGGCGAAGGGCGAGAGTCAGCGAATTCCAGCGAGCTGGAGATGAAGGGGTTCTGTCCCTGTCCCCCTCCTCCCTCCTTCGCAGGGGTCCAGCACCCCCTTCCCCCTCCCCAGGGACTGCCCCCCCTTTCATGCCCGGTGCCAAGGGGCTCACAGTTGACTGTGACCAGCACACGGCGGCTGTCGGGCGCCGAGTTAACGCCGTTGTGAGTCACGCACTCGTATTCCCCAGCCTGGCCTCGCTGGATGTCGGAAATCTCCAGGATCTCGCCCTCTGAGGTGAAGCCGTCTGTGCGGGGAGGGAAGGGGAGGGGGCGAGGCCGGACACAAACACTTAACACGGGACAACACGGGCACAACACGGACATACATCAGCGGGGCAGGCACCGCAGGGCCTGGAGTGCCCAGGGCAATGAGAGCCAGGAGGGGTTCGCAGGGCTTTGGGGTGGGGGTGTGGATCGGTAGGCCCGGGATCTCCCGCTAGGGGTGGGGCGGGGAATGAGGGTGTGGCGCCTAGTAACTAGAACCCAATGGGGAGGGTCCTAGAATTTGGGGATGCAACGGATCCAGGGATCTGGGAGCTCAGATTCAGATCATGAGGCTCATAGTACCCAGTAGGGAGGATCCCAGGTTCTTGGACCTCAGAAAGATCCAGATCATACAGACCCAAGGGGGGTGGGTCCAGAGGTCTGAGATCTTATTCTTGGGTTCAGGGAATCAGGATCTAGTAATTGGGATCCTCAATCTAGATATTTGGGGTCTGATGACACATCATCAGGCTCAGAAGACCCTTTGGGATCCAGGGACTTCCAAGGATCCAGAATCTCAAGCCCAGGATTGTGGGGCTCAGATGACCCAGTGGGAAAGGATCTAGGAGACCTAGTTTTTGGGTTCTGGGGTCTCGGGGGATAGAGTGATTGGCACCATTGGTCTCTAAAGACTCAGTGAACAAGGGCCTAGGGATCTGGGGGAATGGTGGTGGAGATCCAGGTAAAAGGGGTGGTGGATGTCCAGGATCTGGGATGTCATGTTCAGGTGCCTTGGTGATATGTTTGGGGGAAGCCTAGAGTAGTGGTTCTCAGCTCTATCACCAGAATCACCTGAAGGGCTTGTTAAAACAGACTCGTGGTGGTGGTGGTGGTGGTGGTGGTAGGGGGAAGTTCTAATTCCTAAGGCCTGGTATGGGCCCAGAATGTGCATTTCTGGCCAGCTCCCAGTGATGCTGATGCTGCTGGCTTGGGGACCACACTTTGAGAACTGCTGGGTGAGAGCATCCAGCAGAGGAGATACAGTGAGGTGACCAGGAGATGGAAACAGGGGCCGGGGCCACTGTTATTGTTACTGCTACTGTTGTAACCTGATTTAGGATTAGTGATAGGGATTCTGCACCCAGAATTATGTGAACTGGTGGGGAACATGGGGACAGAGGGCAGGCTGTGGTCTAGCGGGTGAGTTTGATGAAATGGTTCAGGCCAGAAGGTGGTGAAGACCCTAAGGCTCTGGGGGCTGCTGGTGAAATAATGGGATCAAAGTGGGAGGGGGAAATCAGGTCATGACAAGGATTGGGGGGTCAGGCGAAGGGGGACTCTGGGAATCTAGCTAGGGACATGGGGAATCGAGGGGCCCAGATTGTGGAGTGGGGAAGGGGCTTTGGGCCAGGGGTGGGATCCTCACCTCGGAGCTGCCTCCAGGTGACTGTGGGCTCCGGCCGTCCCACGGCCAGGCAAAGCAGGTTCACATTGCCCCCCTCATTCACCGTCACAGGTGAGGAGATGTTCACAATGCGGGCGGGGACTGTAGGCCGGGAGGGGAGAGGCCAGTGAGAGGCTGAATATGGCCTCCCAGGACCCAGGAGTCTAGGCCCCCAGCCCCCTCTTCCCTCAGACCTAGGAGTCAGGCCCCCAGCCCCTCCTCCCTCAGATCCAGGGGTCCAGACCCCAACCCTCTCCTTCCTCAGACCCAAGGGTCTAGCCAATATTCCCTCTGTCTTTCTAAGAATTCCTCTGTGTTTCTCCCTTGCCTCTGGGTCTGCCTCCTTGTCTAACTGTTGGTCTCTCTCCCATTCTTTCTGTCTCTGTCTCTTTCTCTGTCTCTGTCTCCCTTCACCCTAACTTGGTTTCTCTGCCTTCTCTTCTGAATTCCTCCCACCTTATCTCTGTCTGCTTTTATTCATTAATTGTTATTATTCTTATTTTAAACAATTAATTTCTATAACATATTCATATGGGGCTTCCAGCAATGGTAACCCTGTTCTAAGTGTTTTACACAAATTAGCTCATTAAACCTTCACCACTCTACCACCCTCTGGGGTAGATGTTGCTATATTCATCAATTCTAACACATCTGGCTGTTTCTCCCACCCATCTGAACATTGTTCCAATCAGGATGGCCTGACAACTTAGGATGCCAGAGTTTAACTGGTAGGATTATTTTTCTTTTCTTTCTTGGCAGAGGGTAAAATTAAAGATGCCCTTTTCTGTTGATGATGCTTTGGATGTGATGCATGACAGAGTCATCCTCATTTTGCAGATGAGGAGCCCGAGGCCGCCCTGCTTGCTCAAGGTCCCTCAGCCGCTGGGTGGTCTGGCTCCTGAGTTGGGGCTTGTCATGGCCCCGCTGGGCTGTCTCTGTCTCTGGGTTCCTATCATTCCAACTGTTCCCTGCCCTCCAGACCGTTTCTGATGCCATGTGGGGCAGCCACCTGAGCTTTTTCCCCTATTTCTCTGTCTTCTGCCCACCTCTCCCTGTCTGAATTCTGGGGCATCCAGCCCTGTGGGACCCACTCTACACATCTGACTCATTTTCTCCCCCGACCCCTGCAGTGCCACTTTTTTCCCAGTACCAGTCTGTGGGTCACTGGTCTCAGCTCAGACATTATGTCTGGGAAGCCACCTCCTTAGAAAGTCAGCTTCAAAAGGTCAGGGGCAGCCTGCCTGGCTCCTTTATCTTCAGGGCCTAGAGCAATGCCTAGGTGTTTATTGAGCACCTACTATGAGCACATAGAAGGAACATGGAACCAGGCCCACATAGTAGGTGCTCAATAAACAGAGCTGAGTGAATGGCTGCAGTCTTCTCTGTGCACTCCCTGACCTCTGTAGCTCTCCTGTCCTAGAAGCTGTCATGCTGAAGGGTCACTCTCCAAGTGACTGTCCCTCCTGTTTGGCTGAAATCTGCAAGGGCAGGGTGTGTGTCTGCCTTCCACACCATGTATCTCCAGGATCAGAGAGCGGGCAGCTGGTAAGGATGTGCGAATTCCCTCTCCTTCATGCCCTCCACCCCCTTTGCCACCCCAGGCCCAGTGGAGGGCTCACCGTGGACGATGAGGTAGACCTGAGTGGTGTACGGCTGGTGGCGGGTCTGGAAGGAGCAGGTGTAGAGGCCCTCATCGCCGAGCCCCACCTGGGTGATGAGGATGGAGAACTCCTCGGGTGTGTTGATGAGCAGCCTCACCCGTGGGTCACTGGTCCAGCGGTCATTGCCCGCATACAGGATGTTGGAGCGGTTCAGCCAGGCCACGCGGGTCACATGCTCGTCAATGAAGCAGCTTCAGGGAGGACAAGGGAGGAGGGCTCTTCTCTCTCCCACCCCAGAAGGCCCTCTGGGTTCTGCCATCTTGGGGGCTTGGAAGTGGGTAAACTCAGCCTCAGACGGAGTTTGAGCCCAAGTGCACAATGAAGGGGTAGCTAATGGTTACGAGTGATTGTTGTGTGCTAGAGACCGGAAAAGTACTTGGAACACTCTGGGAGAGACAGAGATGCTGGACAGAGATCCAGAGACAGGAGGACAGAGATCCAGACAGTGGGGACAGAGATCCAGAGAGAAAGGGGATAGAAATCCAGAGAGAAGGGGGGCAGAGACCCAGAAAAGGGAGGACAGAGATCCAGAGGGAGAGGGGATAGAGATCCAGAGAGCGGGGGACAGAGATCCAGAGGGAGGCAGGACAGAGACCCAGAGGGAGGGGGGGACAGAGATCCAGAGAGAAGGAGGACAGAGATCCAGAGAGGGGGGACAGAGATCCAGAGAGAGGGGGGGAACTGAGATCTAGAGAGGGGTGAACAGAGACCCAGAAAGAGGAGGCGTAGAGACCAAGAGAGAGGGAGACAGAGACCCAGACAGAAGGGGGGCAGAGACCCAGAGAGAGGGGACAGAGATCCAGAGAGAAGGACAGAGACCCAGAGAGATGGGGACAGGGCCAGAGAGCAGGGCTGACCCAGTGTGGGGAGCAGCATTGATCTGGGGAAATAAGCCTGGCTCCATCTGGCTAAGCAGTCAGGGTGCTGAGCTCTCTGAACTGGGAGTGTGTGTACAAAATGTTAAATCCCTGTGACAGTCAATATAGTGGTTATCTTTCCTCCACCCACTTGACAGATGGGGAGACTGAGGCCCAGGCATGGAACCAGGTCCAGAGTCCATGCCCCTAACCACCTCTCCTGACTGACAGGGCCAGGCTGTGTCCCAAGGAAGGTGAAGGAGCAGGACTGGGTGATTTCTGAGTCCCTGAGATAGAAGGTACCTGAGGGTGGCGTTGTCACCTTCACACACTGTGTAGTTGTCCTGCAGGAGAGCTGAACTCCAGGCTCTGGGACAGCAGCCCTGCGGAGGGGAGGGCCAGCTCAGCTTGGCAGCTCGGCAGGGACTGTACATGTCTGCACATACACACACGTGCCCTTGCAGACACAGACATTTCCCACACTCACTGGCACACAGTCATGGATGTTTCCAGAGACACACGGCAGATGTGCTCAGAGCAAACATGTGCAACGTGTTCCTTTCCACAAGCTCACAGAGACTCAGACAGACTGGGACACACAATCCCACATACCTCCAGAGACACGGAGACAACATCCCAATCACAGCACACAAACACACATATACACACGCATACCTATTCACAAATGCAGTGTACAGAGGAACACACATATACATATGCACAGATACACAACTGCATAAATGTATATGCAGATATACACGTACACAGCAGGCACATGTACACAGATGCATATGTACACATTCACAGTGTACAGACACACACTCAAAGTTCAAGAACACAGATACATATACAGATACACACATACACATATGCAATAAACACAGATACACACAGATTCCATGTACATGGGCACACACATATTCAAACTTATGACACATGTATACACACAGATGCACACATGTACACATCAATTCAGAAATACATGGAAATACACACAGAGCTCCCCACGTATGTACACAGACGTACAGACACATAATCGCAAACACATGCACACGAACACAGATGCATGTGTATATCCACTCAGACACACATCTGTCTCAGATGCACAAATACATCCTTGGACCCTTGGGCCTTGGGTTTGTACAGCCACACAAACCTTCGCAGACACATGCGTCTACAGACACACCCGCCTGCCTGCCTGCTCACGAGGCGCGCTTGCAGGTGCACGCCCACGCCTGCCCGCACCCTCCAGCGCAGCTCAGGGGCACCATCGCCTGGCAGAGCCCCCACCCCCACCCATTCATCTCCGTGGACCACGGCCAGTGGGCTGGACCAGGGCCAGGGAGTGGGGGCTGGGCATGCGGAGGCGGAGGATGGAGCCGGCACCAGGCGGGGGAGAGGAGGCTGGATGACCTTGGATGCCTGGGAAGGAGGGCCTGGCGTGGGGTTGCCCTGCCCCCGCCCTGGCATGAGGAGCTAATTAATCTAATGAATTAATTGCCCGTGCCGCCCCAATGACTCCCGGGGGCCCTCTCCATCAGCAGCCCCTCAGGACAGCGCTGGGGCAGAGACAGTGCAGTGGGCTCACCAGGTCCTGGGGTTTGGGGTGGGCCCTGCAGCCCCTCACCGTGGCCGGAGTCACTTCTGGATGCAGGGAAGGGGCCTGCCTGCCCTGAGCTGTGCAGAGTGGACGCTGCCACACACAGCCCTGGTAAGAGAAGGAGACCGCCAGGAGGTGGACACACGCAGAAACAAGACACATCGCTGGGGCCCAGGGAGGACACCCAGCGCCAGGGCTGGGCCAGGAGACCATCCCACACTCCAACACATGGCGGGCCATGTGGCCTGCTCGGAGGCACAGGTGCACACACGCTCCTGCTGACACACAGCCCCGAACACAAACCCAGCAGAAGGTCACCCCACAATATACAACTAGATGCACACAGTTGTACTGACACTAACAGTCCCAGATGCAGTCTACATACAGGCAGTTAGAGCCCCATCCAGAGGGCCATCTCTCTCTCTCTCTCTGTCTCTGTCTCTGTCTCTCTCACACACACACACACACACTCACACTGGCCTAATCAGTCACGCTGACACTACCAGCCCAAGGGCTATGCTCACCATCCCCCGCCCCTGCACTCTGGAAAGTCGTGCAGAAAGCTACAGCGTGCAATGAAACAGCTATACTGTCACAGCCTCTCCAATACAAAGGAGCTGCCCTGGGCCAAGAATCAGGCGCATGCAGTCATGCTGTCACCTATGATCAGATCATACACAGCCACATTCACACACACACATCCACACACACACCACAGGACCTGTCATACTCCTGCTCACACATTCCTAGATCAGGGCCTCTCCACTTTGGCACCACTGACGTTTGGGGTCGGATGATTCTTCACCGTGGGGACTCTCCTGTCCCCACAAGGGGACAGTGGGGACTATGCACTGCAGGATGTTTAGCAGCATCCCTGGCCTCTACCTACTTTGCAGTGGTGACAACCACAAATGCCTCTCGACGTTGGCAGGTGCCCCACAGGGGGCAAAATCTCCCCTCATCTCCCTGGGACAGCCACTGTCCAAGGCTATAGGAGGAACATCCCGCTCGAGTTGAAGATGGAGCTGTCCAAGGTCCCCCAGGCTTCGGGACCCAGGGCTACTGGGCTAAGCCCTGGACAATACCCAGGTGCTGCCCGCAGGAGCTAGGCCCACAAACCCAGGCAAGTAGGACCCCAATCACATGTCCTGACATACGGAAATACAGACAGACACATACTCCTTCCAAGGGGATCTTTCCAACACTCAGAACTGCCCCCAGGACAAAGGCCCAGCCCCTCAACCTGGGTCCAGGACCCTGGGGTCACTGCTTGGCCCAGCTCTGTGTTCCTCACTATTCTCATCCCTCTGTCCCACCGTTTATGTCAAAAATGCTTCTCCTTCTTCAGGGGTCTAATATAATGAGGCCTCTCCTAGGAGAGACAGCCCCGTATGAGCTCCTGCCCTCCTCCCAGGGCAGCTTGGAACAGTGTCATCTGCCTCCCCCATCTGCTCCTCCAGGGCAGAGCTTGGTCCAGACCATCTGTGTCCCTAGCACACCCAGCTCCAGGCTCAGCTGAGGGCAGTCCCAGGAGGTACATGATGAAGGAATCCATGTCTGAGGCAGGTCTTATTCTTGGTCCCTGTGTCTATAAATGTGGATATCCTGAGTCTGCATTCCTGTCTCACACAATTCCCAGACTCCAGGATCAGGAACTCCCTCCCTTCTCCCTGCTGTGTGACCTTGGGCAAGTCCCTTCCCTTTTCTGGGCTTCCGTAAGTGGAGGTAGGGGTCGGGTTAGTCATTTCACCACCCACTCTGTCCCTGAGCACGGCTCTTCATTCGGTCTCAGTTCTGATCACCCCAGGATCCTGTCTGAGCCTGTTTCCCTCACCAGATGGGAGCCTCTCAGGGTGGAGCTGGGGTCTGACCCACCTGCAGGGTTCCAGCATTGCTGGCTCTGGGTCTGTCCCACAGAAGACCACGAAAGATACATAATGTATAAAAAACAAGCTGGTGCACATGAGATCCACTCTGTAGGAATTATGCTTGAAAAACTCTCTCTTAATTCTGGGAACTCTCCCTAACCCTCTCTGAACCTGATCTGTATTCCCACAATGCCTGGATTACCTCCAGTAGAGCTCATATCACGCCATGGTGACCATCTGTGCCTCTTTCCCCCAATAGACTAGAAGTTTCTTGAGGGCAGAGCCTGGGTCTGACTCAGGTCTGTATCCTCAGGATTTCTCAGCCTAGGGCCTGACCCTGGAAGGCCTTGGGAAATATTTGCTGAGTGAATGTAAATAGATACCTACAACTTGTGTCTCCAACTCTTGAACTCCTACTCATTCTTCAAGACCCAAACTCAAATGCCCTTTCCTCCAGGAGGACCTCCCTGACTGTTTAAGACAGAGAGTCTCAACCCTTTCTACTGGATACCCTCTGACTCAGCTGGAACAATGTTCAGGGGTGCCTCCCCCACTTGTCCAGGAGTTCCCCAAGGGCCCAAATCTTGGCTGTGTCCCCCAGAACCGGGCTTAGCTCAGAGCAGGGAAGTGTTTGTGGGGAGAATGAATGGTCTTGAGAGGTTGGATAAGAAAGCCTGGAGGAATCTGTGCTGGGAGACCAAATGTCTGCCTTACCATTTCCTGTCGGGGTGACCCCCAGATAGCCTAAGCCTCAGTTTCCCCATCTATTAAAGGAGAAAGTACCAACAGTTCTTCCCTCTGAGGGTTTTGTGAGGGATTCTATGAGGACATGCAAGCAAAATGTTTAGCTCAGCGCTTAGCATGCAGAAAGGGCCCAATAAATGCTAGCTGTTCCTAAGAGCACCTTTTAAAAGAAACACCTACTGCTATCCCTGGTTCGTTGTCAGTCCCTTGGGGGTGGGGGTGGGGGCGAGGGCAGAGCGGCTGTTGCTCTGTGCCCAGCACCCACCAGAGTCAGCAACTCATGTACAGATGCCCTGTCAGCTTCTGCTCTGACGCCACCAAGCCAGCATAACCAGGCCACTCAAAGAACAGACTGGGGACCTGGGCTGCCTGGGTTTGAGTCGCAGCACTGCCGTTTAGTTGCATGAATTACTTCACCCTGCCAGGACTCATGTTTCTCCCTCTATGAGTGGGGATGATCATTGTGCCTCCCTCATCGCATTGTGGTGGGGAGGATGAAAAGAGGTCACCCCAGCAACAGGTTCAATGCAGAGCTTGCTAGTGAGTGCTTGCCAACAGCTGTACATGTGCTGACTGATGGGATGATGATGATGATGTGGTAGGTGCCCCAGCCTGTCTGGGAGGGGGCAGGGAGTGGTCCTAGAAGGACCACTCAGGTCTCTGCCAGTCTGGACTGGTAGCCCTCATCCCTGCTTGATAAATCAAGGGATGGAGGTCACAGGTAGGTGAGCTTCCTCCCCTAAAGAGACAAAGAGATTTCGAACCAGATGGAGAACATTGGGTTGGAGATAAGCACCTCCCACCCCCCCCAAGGGGGGGAACTTTGGTGAAGCTGGGACCCTCCAACGGGGCCTTCCCAGGACAGATGCCCGGAGTCCTAGAGTTCAGATGCTGAGCCAAGAGCCCTAGAACTTTCCATTACATGTTGGCTGCTCCTTTTTGCTGGTTCCCACCTCAGGACCTTTGCCTCTACTGTCATTCCCTCGGGATCTTTGATAGGCTGAATTCTCTTCTTTCAGTGTGAACTCCACTCCCGGCAGCTTAGAGAGGGCTCACTCACCACAGCTCACATGCTCAGCTCATCCCTGAAGTCACTCCCAACTTCTTTGTACTACGTGTCACTCTCTGAAATTACCTGTTTACTCATTGCTTGTTTTTAGGTTTTGATCTCTCTCCATCCCTCTAGGCTAGAAGCTCCTTGAGAGCTCCTCGACTTCATCTGGCTTGCTCACTGCCCTGTGTCTATAGATCTCCAGTGCCCAGAACAGAGACTTTGTGCTCAGTAAATATCTGTCACATATCCAGTCCGGACAGACCAGGTGCCCAGAAGGCGGGGGACAGTGCCCCATGCCTGCCCCCTGCTGTCAAACACCCCTCACCAGACGCCCAGGGCTGCCCTGCACGGCTTCCTGCAGCTACCTCTGCAACTGAATAGATACATGTGAGTGTGAGTGTGTAAGTGTGTGTGTGTGTGTGTGAGTGTTGGCATAAGGAATTTACTAAAGACACTAAAGATAGAGCAATATCTACCCATGCCAGGGAGCTGAAGTTAAGTGGGAAAAAGCCAGTTGCAGGGAAATGGGCTGATTTTGTTTCTATCTCGGGAAGCAACATTCCGGAACAAACCAATACCTTACATATGTTCAACTCGGTGTGTCTGCCTGTGTGTGAGCGAGGGAGAGCTGTGGCCCTGGCTCTCTCAAGAGAGTGTGTTTGGGCAGGGGCGGGGCCAGAGTAAGGTAGGTTTTGCTCTGATACATATTTGTAGTGGAATGCTCACTTGCATGCATTCCTTCTGGAATTTGGGAAAGAGCAAATGAATCAGAGGAGAGAAGACTGCAATTTCGTCTACGTGGCCCCCCTGCTTTTTCTCAGAGCGCCCCAACTGGCAGTGGGTGCGGCTGCCTTGCTGCCACCTAGTTTGGTCTCAGCCTACCCCTGCCCTGTCCCTTTTTGCCCCCCACCCCCACCCCGATCTCCCACAGAGAACCCAAGGCCCAGGAGTGGGAGAGAACTTGACCTAGGTCACCGGCGGCCTCCGGGCACCCAGAAGCTCCCCCCTGTGTGTACAACAGTGATTTCTGGGATCTGGAAGATCCAAAGTGGAAAGTGAGAAGTTATCTTGAGACTGGAGGAAACAAGGAGGTGTGAGGGGGCAAGGGAGGAAGGACAGTGGGAGTGGGGGGGCACAGAGACAAGGTGGGATGGGGGTCACGAGGAGCAGGGGAAGGAGAAGGCAAGAGACAAGGAAAGGCCAAGGACAACAATGGGAGCCGCCAGTGATGGTGAATTCCCAGGAGTGAAAGGAGCGAGGGTCAAGGGACCTGTGAGGAAGCGAGGAGAGGACACAGACACGCGTGTGTGACGACAGGAAGCAGTTCCCGAGGCAGGGAGGGACAGATGTGAAATTATGCTGAGACCAGCAGGGACAGAGAGACAGGGACCCAGAGACGGAGACAAACGGGATGTCCCCCAGAAATAGGAGCCTCTGGAAATGACCTAAAGAGACAGACAAGTGAGAGACAGGGCAACGCAGACAGCCAGGCAGAGTCAGACGGTGATTCAGACAGGTCAGGCCAGGGGAACGCTCAACCCACCGAGGCTCCAGCCTGCCAAGGCCCTAGGGCTGGGGGGCCCGGGTGCGTGGACAGGCGTCCCGCGGGCACAGAGCCATGTTGGTGTGGCTGTGGGCGTCTGCGGGTGCGGCCCTGGGTCAGCCTCGGTGACGGTGTTTATGTGTCTGTGCGTGACCCAGTGTGTGTGGGTGGGAGGCTGAGAGTGGCTGCCTCCTTGAGGCGGCTGAGGACTCTAGGTTGTCCCTGACTGTGTGTCCCTGACTATAATCCTTGGTTCAGGGCAGGGCCTGGGGGAATCCTCCAGAAGCATTGATTAACCCTGATCTCCTGCCTCAGTGCTCTGTTCTCCCCTCCTCAGGGGGCACCTCCCGGACCATCCCTGGGCTGCCAGCACTGGGGAGACTTAAGGTCCCGCAGACATCCACATCCTCTGTGCACAGACAGCCCGGGGTCACCCCTCCCCAATCATCCCCAGTCTCATTAACCCTTTGACCCCGTGTTAACCCTTCCCTTCCTTCCTTTCTCAATCTGTCCCTCTCTTATCCTCAGTCTCTGAACCCTGCTTCCTACATCTGAGTCCCCAGCCCAGTGTCCCCAACTTCCTGGATCACCAGCTCCATTCCCCTATATAACTGCAGCTTCCCAAACACCAGCACTTTCTCCCAATCTACATGACCCAGCTGGGAGGCCAGAGCCCCTCTTCTTTTCCTGGCCCTGGGATGGGGGTCTGTGGATACCCTTGCCACCTTCTCTTACACCATCCCCCCACCTTTGCCCAGAAACGCCTACCCCAGCCCTTAGGCCAGGACCCCCTCAGGGACTGTCTCCGCTCAGAGACGAAGACCCCCCGACGGGGCATCCCACTTCCCCTCCACACCCCAACTCAGTTCAGGGATCCTGCCCAGGGACCCTTAACTTCAGCTTGATCCCATTCCCTGATCGGGAACCGCAGACTCCCGCCCCCAGGCCGGGATCAGGTGTCCGCGACCCCCTCGCCGGCCCGGAGAAGCCGACCTCCGCCCCTAGGCCCAGGCTCGAGCCCCAGGACGCGGAACCCTGCCCCCGGGCGCGAATCCAGATGTCCAAGACCCCCTTCCCAGCCGGGGGGCTGCAGCCCCCGCCCCCGGGCCCAGACCTCCGCGTCCGGGAGCCTCCCGTTCCCCGCCCGGGATGCAGCCCCCCACCCCCAATCCCCGCTCGGGACCACGGCGTCCCGGCCGAGCCCCCCGCCCCCCTCCCCCCGCCCCCGACGCTGCGGTACCTCGGCTGATGACGGCCAGGCCGGCCAGGGCGGCGGCGGCGAGAAGCCGGAGCCGGGCCCCGGGCGTAGGGGGGGGCATCGCGGCAGCGGCGGCGCGAAGGGGGAGGGGATAGGGGGGGCCGGTCCGGGGCGCGCGAGGCCGGGGGGAGAGGGGGAGGGGGAGGGGGGACCCCGCCTGCGGCTGCACCGGCCCGGGGGGCGGCGGGGGCGGGGGGAGGGGGCTGGGGGGGCGCGACGAGGCGGCCGGAGCTGCTGCAGACCCGGGGAGGGGGGCGGCGCTGACGGGCAGGAAGGCCGACCAATCAGGGGAGGCGGGGGGCCGGGGAGGCGGGGCCGAGGGGGGGTTGCTTGTTGGAGGGAGAGGCCTTTGTTACTGCCGCCCGGCCCCTACCCCCTCCCGCCCCGGGCGTCCCCGCGTCTTCCCACCTCGGATCCCCAGAACCCCGGGTCTGGGACACTTCCTGAGCCCACCTTCTTTCTGCTTCGTGTACTAACATCCTCCCTCAGACCCAGGAGTCCAGCCCCCCAGCCCCCTCCTCCCTCAGACCCAGGAGTCCAGGACCCCAACCTCCTCCTCCCTCAGACCCAGGAGTCCAGCCCCCCAGCCCCCTCCTCCCTCAGACCCAGGAGTCCAGGACCCCAACCTCCTCCTCCCTCAGACCCAGGAGTCCAGGCCCCCAGCCCCTCCTCCCTCAGACCCAGGAGTCCAGGACCCCAACCCCTTCCTCCCTCAGACCCAGGAGTCCAGGCCCCCAGCCCCTCCTCCCTCAGACCCAGGAGTCTAGGCCCCCAGCCCCTCCTCCCTCAGACCCAGGAGTCCAGCCCCCCAGCCCCCTCCTCCCTCAGACCCAGGAGTCCAGGCCCCCAGCCCCTCCTCCCTCAGACCCAGGAGTCCAGGACCCCAGCCTCTCCTCCCTCAGACCCAGGAGTCCAGGCCCCCAGCCCCTCCTCCCTCAGACCCAGGAGTCTAGGCCCCCAGCCCCTCCTCCCTCAGACCCAGGAGTCCAGCCCCCCAGCCCCCTCCTCCCTCAGACCCAGGAGTCCAGGCCCCCAGCCCCTCCTCCCTCAGACCCAGGAGTCCAGGCCCCCAGCCTCTCCTCCCTCAGACCCAGGAGTCCAGGACCCCAACCTCCTCCTCCCTCAGACCCAGGAGTCCAGGCCCCCAGCCCCTCCTCCCTCAGACCCAGGAGTCCAGCCCCCCAGCCCCCTCCTCGCTCAGACCCAGGAGTCCAGGACCCCAGCCCCTCCTCCCTCAGACCCAGGAGTCCAGGCCCCCAGCCCCCTCCTCCCTCAGACCCAGGAGTCCAGCCCCCCAGCCCCCTCCTCGCTCAGACCCAGGAGTCCAGGACCCCAACCTCCTCCTCCCTCAGACCCAGGAGTCCAGGCCCCTAGCCCCTCCTCCCTCAGACCCAGGAGTCCAGGACCCCAACCTCCTCCTCCCTCAGACCCAGGAGTCCAGCCCCAGCCCCCTCCTCGCTCAGACGCAGGAGTCCAGGACCCCAGCCCCTCCTCCCTCAGACCCAGGAGTCCAGGACCCCAACCTCCTCCTCCCTCAGACCCAGGAGTCCAGGACCCCAACCTCCTCCTCCCTCAGACCCAGGAGTCCAGGACCCTAGACCCCTCCTCCCTCAGACCCAGAAGTCCAGGACCCCAGCCCCTCCTCCCTCAGACCCAGGAGTCCAGGACCCCAACCTCCTCCTCCCTCAGACCCAGGAGTCCAGGACCCCAACCTCCTCCTCCCTCAGACTCAGGAGTCCAGGACCCCAACCCCTTCCTCCCTCAGACCCAGGAGTCCAGGCCCCCAGCCCCTCCTCCCTCAGACCCAGGAGTCTAGGCCCCCAGCCCCTCCTCCCTCAGACCCAGGAGTCCAGGACCCCAGCCCCTTCCTCCCTCAGACCCAGGAGTCCAGGACCCCAGCCCCTCCTCCCTCAGACCCAGGAGTCTAGGCCCCCAGCCCCTCCTCCCTCAGACCCAGGAGTCCAGGACCCCAGCCCCTCCTCGCTCAGACCCAGGAGTCCAGGACCCCAACCTCCTCCTCCCTCAGACCCAAGAGTCCAGCCCCCCAGCCCCTCCTCCCTCAGATCCAGGAGTCCAGCCCCCCAACCCCCTCCTCCTTCACACCCAGAAGTCCAGGACCCCAGCCCCTCCTCCCTCAAACCTAGAAGTCCAACCCCCCCCCAACCCTCTCCTCTGTCAGACCCAAGAGTCCAGGACCCCAACCCCCTCCTGCCTCAGACCCAGGAGTCTAGGATCCCAGTTCTTGTGGGACACAGTTCAGCTTCTCCATCTACTTTCATGAATAACACTGACTTCTGGGGTGAAATTTCCTTTTTCTCTTTACTCCAGTCCTCATCCTCAGGATAACAGGGGGAATAAGGCAGGACCAGGAATCTGGTCATGGGAGTGGGGAGGGGATGGTAAGGTGCAGAAAATCTGAATTCCCCATTCTTTCACTTACTTGGCTGTGTGACCTTAGATGAGTCACTTCTTTTCCTAGAACCTCTGTGTCTGCCCTGCAAGAGGGAATCATCTCTATTTCTCAAGCTATTGAGAAGAGGAGAGATCCTGGGGAAACTGCTGGCTCTGTCCAGTATCCCAACAACCTGTGGTTCATTCTTTCCACCTAGTCCCACCATGTACTCACTTACTAGGTGATGTGGGAAGCAAAGGCAGAAGAAAAATTATTAAATTTCCTTATCTACAGCCCATTGACAAGTCCTTAAAACAGGCAGAGTGACACATTCCCCTAGGAACTCAGTTGCCTTGATGTTAACACTTTGCTAAGAGCAACAGGCAATTCTTGCCCGACCCCCAGGATCCTATAAGTCTACTTTTATAAAAACTCCTTTGGAAACTTCCTTTATTTCTATTCCCCCAAGATACATGTTGACAATCATCCCCCAAGCATATGGCCCACCGATATACATCTGAAGGGTCTCATGACTGAGTTTTTATGAAACAGTAATAAATGACCTGTTTCCAATAATAGCTAGCCCCTTTCAGGATCCTGGAAACCTTGTTTCCAAAATACCTGGGACCTTACCCTATCCCAAACTCCCTTCCAACTTGAAAGTATATAATGGGCCACCCCTTATGACCTCAGGGCAGCTCTTTCTGCCCACAGATCCTGTCCCTGGGCTATATTAAAACCACCGTTTTGTGCCAAAGGCATCTCAAGAATTCTTTCTCAGCCATTGGCTTTGAACCCTAACATCTTTCCTACATCACTAGGTAGGATTCTCCCCCTGGGCCTACCAGGTGAGGTGTCCCCATCCCCTGTATTGACCTCTGAGGCAAGAGAAGTCTCAGCCTCCTCCATGTCTGGCAGTTGCAGGCAGGAGTTTCTGAAGCCACCCCACAGGGGCTGTTTTGCCTCACAAATACATCCATCCTTCCTTCCTCTCCCCACGTCCCATCTGTCTGCAAGAGCAGCGGGCCCTGCCTTTAAAACCAGTCTCTGTCCACTTCTCCCTGTCCTGGGTCCCTCACAGGTCTGAGCTGCCACCATTGCCCGTAGGACTGCTCTGACTCCAGCAGTCAGTGTCCTGCTCTACCTTTGCCTTCACCTTCAGAGCCACAGCTACTGAACACGTAAACTAGCCGATACCACCGCTCCACCTTAAACTTTCATTCTGCTGCAGCTGCTCTGGCCTTCATTTGGTTCCTCAAACAAGCCAAATTTGTTGTAGCTACGGGCCTTTGCACTGGCATTTTCCCTCAGCTGGAATGCTCTCTTCCTGCCATATTGGTACCAGACTCTTTATCGGATGTCACCTTTATTTATTTTTAAAGATTTTATTAGAGAGAGAGAAAGTGCAAGTGGGAAGAGGGGCAGAGGGAGAGGGAGAAACAGACTGCCCGCTGAGCAGGGAGCCCGATGTGGGGCTCGATTCCAGGACCCCAGTATCATGACCTGAGTCAAAGGTAGACACTTAACTGACTGAGCCTCCCAGGCGCCCCATATCATGTGTTACCTTTAAGAAGCCTTTGTCAATCATGTTAGCCAAAGTAAACCCCCTCTCAACACAAGAGTTGTCAGACCTGCTTTGCTTTCTCCGTAGCTCTTATGATTCCTTTATTTCATGTGTTTGCTTGTTTATTTTCAAGCATTATCCTACCCTCAGCCCCTATCTTCAGAATATCCTTGCTAGAGAAGGTCTTCTTGTCTGTTTTTGCTCAAGTCTGTGTCTCCAGAGCCAAGCCCAGTGACTGACACATAAAAGATACTGAATAAATCGGTACTGCATGAATGAGTTGGATGACTTGCCCCATTTAGACAGATGGAGGATATGAAGATCCACAGAGAGGAAGAGATCCACCTAAGTTAACCCAACCAGGTGGTACAAGAGCTAGTGGTACACTGCAGATGGCTTGCACTGGCTCCAGAGACCTGGCTGTTAGATTTCCAGTAATTTTGCAAGCTGGATGTTAAACCATTGTTAGTTTGAAATTGGCTGTGAAGGGAGCATTTACACTATGGCAACTAGCAAATACTATAAATCAGAACTTTTTTTTTGGAGGGCTGTTGTACCAGTACATCACTGTACAAAATCTGCTGTGGCCCTGGCCAAAGACCATTTATCACTCCCCTTGAATTCAGGACCATCCAAATTTAGGGTGAGGATGGCATTCCTCCTCCTGGATTGGCCCATGCCAGGCCTCATGACAACATGAGTGCTTACTATGAGCTGGCATCTTTCTGAGCACTTTTTTGATATTACCTCCTTGAAGCCTCGTCACATCCTTACAAGGTGTGTCTTGCCTTTATTTTACAGAGGAGGAAATAGAGACACAGAGAAGTAAAAAAATTTCCCAAAGCCTTAGATATGGCTGAAGATATCTGTCATATGTGTATCTGATAATGAACTAGTAGCCAGAATATATAAAGAACTACTACAAATCATTAAGAGACACTCATTTTTAAACTCAGCAAAAAGACGTGAATAGGCACTACACACATGCACAAGAGGATATCTGATAATCACATAAGAATATCCCATCTCTCCCAGACCAGGCACAATGAATGGATAATCATACTACTTGGCTATTGCTTCTATGCTCCAAAGCTACCCTTTGTTACCTGCTCTGCAAAAATAGAGTTGGAACCTTTAAATATTCTTCCTTGCAGGGCAGCCTGGGTGGCTCAGCGGTTTAGCACCACCTTCAGCCCAGGGCATGATCCTGGAGACCCAGAATCGAGTCCCACATGGGGCTCCCTGCATAGAGCCTGTTTCTCCCTCTGCCTGTGTCTCTGCTTCTCTCTCTGTGTCTCTCATGAATAGATAAATAAAATCGATAAAAAAAAAAAAATTCTTCCTTGCAGTGAGTGGGCTGCTAAGCTTTGTCAGTAGAGGGAGCCTGAAGGACATTGCAGAGGAACAGGGCTTCTCCCTTGTTCTGAATTTTCCCTTGGGCTTCCTCTTGCTCTTATCCTGTGGTCATCAGGGACACATGTGGGGCATATTCAGTGGTGTTCACTTCTATCAGGTTTCAGTGGTGCCCACATGGACGACGGCA
Organism: Canis lupus dingo; assembly: GCF_003254725.2. Lineage (NCBI taxonomy): Eukaryota > Metazoa > Chordata > Mammalia > Carnivora > Canidae > Canis > Canis lupus. Next base: position 105,696,565 of record NC_064243.1, read on the forward strand.
TCTCATTAGGTTTCAGTGCTGTCCCAATTGATGCCTTCCCAATGTGTCCTAGAAGCTGGCTTCCCAGCCTCACCCTGCCAGCACTTGGGAGAGGTGTTCTCTGCTTGCTCAGCATCTGTGGACAAGCTCTGGTCTGGGCAAGCTAGCTACCTTCCTCACCATCCAGTGATTCACACCCACATCTCTTACAGTGTGGGCTGAACCTCACTGTTGGTGAGGGGGCCCCTTTCCAAGTTCCTTCCTTCCTCAGACATCCTCCCTGAAGCCTACTGTAGTTACTTTATCCCTTTATAGAATACTACCTGTTATGGTTAATAATTTCTTATATTAAAATTTCCCTGTTCAAATTAAAAAAGAAAATGCTTGGCAGGGCAAATTACTTAATATTTCTGTGCCTTAGTTTCATCATCAAAAAAACCCGGAGGGTGATAATTCCTGCTCCTAGGCACCTGGGTGGCTCAGTGGTTGAACATCTGACTTTGGTTCAGGTCCTAATCCCAGGGTCCTGGGATCGAGTCCCACATCAGGCTTCCTTTGGGGAGCCTACTGCTCCCTCTGCCTATGTCTCTGTCTCTCATGAATAAAATCTTAAAAAAAAAAAAAAATTCCTGCTCCTGGAGTTCTCTGAGAATGAAGGGAATTTCCTAACACAAGAATAGTACTCATCCCAGCACCCAGCCAGAAGGGAGAGCTCTCCTGGTTTCTGCTGTGCTGCTCTCTCTCCATGTACCACCTTCCCCATCTGCCCGGGCGTCCCGTGGCTGCTGTAACAAATGACCAAAACCACAGTAGCTTAAAACCAGTGTTCCCTCCAGATTGTGGAGGCCAACAGTCCAACATCAATTTCGCAGGGCTGAAAGCAAGATGTCGACAGGGCTGTGCTTCCTTGAGAGGCTTTTGGGGCCGGGCAGGGGAGAATCTGTTCCCTGCCTCTGTCAGCTTTTGGTTGCCACCTGCGTTCCTTGGCTTGTGGCTGCGTGGCTCCAAGCTCGGCCCCTCATGTAAGGATACACGATTGTATTTAGGGCCCATTTGGATTATCCAGGATAATCCTCTCATCTCAAGATCCTTCATTTAATTGTATCTTTTATTTTTTTAGATTTTATTTATTTATTTATTTATTTATTTATTTATTTATTTATTTATTTGAGACAGAGAGAGAGAGAGAGAGGCAGAGACACAGGCAGAGGGAGAAGCAGGCTCCATGCAGGGAGCCTGACATGGGACTTGATCCTGGGACTCCAGGATCATGCCCTGGGCCAAAGGCAGGCGCTAAACCGCTGAGCCACCCAGGGATCCCCCATTTAACTGTATCTGAAAAGATCATTTTCCCTTCATAAAGTAGCATTCACGGGTCCCAGGCATTAGGATTGGATATCTTTGGGGACTGTTACTCAGCTTCTCACTACGTCCCTTCTCTATCCTTCACGGCCCTAATACATGCCTGGGAGGCTGACCTCCAGTGATCACATCAACAAGCTCCCCTGCCCTTTGACCTCAGGTGGGTCTGGCCAAAGGGAGGCACAGGCTGAACGCTGGAGGTTGGCTGGAGAATGCTGTCCTCTCTGCTCGCTGCCCTCCCTTCGTGGTGGGTAGCCCCTCTGCCTTGGCACTGGTTCTCAGTGAGACCCTAGTGGCACCCCACCCCCCTTCGACTCCTCTAGGATACAGCAGTATCTGGAAGGAGCTCTTTCCTTCTGCTGCTGGATCCTGGGCGTCCTAACCCTGCTCATACTTCTGTAAGTGACATCTTTGTGTTTAAGAATCTTATTGAAGGAGGTTATCTCTTTCCAGCCAGGACCCTGCAGTGCTAGCATGGGCTTTGTTATCACTCAGTGTTTACCAGGTGCTGGGCATTGCAGGGAGTAGAGCAGCACCAGGGACTCGAGTCCTAGATGTCAGGAGCTCTCCTGCCACCAGTAATGGTCAGGAAGACCCAGTGTCACCCAGGATGGGGGATATTGCTCCCATGAAGAGCCACCACTCTGGGAGGAAGCACAGGGACCAGGGACCCACGTGGTTGTCTCTGGGGAGTGGGATGAGGCAGGGGTCTTGCCTTTTCATTATGTCCCTCTTTTGTAACTTGTTCCTGCAAAGCCTCTTTGAAAATGAGGAATTCAGGGTGCCTGGATGGCTCAGTCTGTTAAGCAGCAGCCTTCAGCTCAGGTCATAGTCCCAGGGTCATGCGATTGAGCTCTACGTGGAGCTTCCCACTCAGCAGGCAGCCTGCTTCTCCCTCCTCCTCTGCTTGTGCCCTCTCACGTTCTCTTAAATAAAATCTTTTTTTTTTCTTTTTTTTAAAGAATTCATTAAAGCCAAAAGCTGGAAGTTAGAATAAGAACAGGTGGTGCTGGAAGTGGCCCACGCCTTGCTTTTGTGGGCTTTTGGGTGGGTTCTTCTGGAAAATTCTTACACTGTCTTTTTCCTCTCTGTGAACACACCAGGCACTCAGCCCCCAGACTCTTGCTCATCTCTGCCCTCTGCCTGGACTCTCTTCTCCTAAGACCTTCACCTCCTCAGAGAGGCCTTCCATGGCTACCCTTGGCTCCTTGGCCAGGGGCACTCACTGTCTTCCCCACCACCCCTTATCTGTCACGCATCCCATTTATTCCTGCCCACTTGCTCTGTGTCTTTCTCCCCCACGGGACTCTGAGCTGCCCAAGGGCAGGGACCTTGTCCATCCCATTCACTGCTATGCCCTCAATGCCTTCACACACAGTAGGGTCTCAGTACATTTTTCTTAAAGATTTTACTTATTCATGAGAGACAGAGAGAGAGAGACAGACAGACAGAGAGACAGAGAGACAGAAAGAGGCAGAGACACAGGCAGAGGGAGGAGCAGGCTACATGCAGGGAGCCTGATGAGGGACTCAATCCCAGGACTCCAGGATCACACCTTGGGCCGAAAGCAGGTGCTAAATCGTTGAGCCACCCAGGGATCTCCTCACAGCACATTTTTGAAAGAATAAATAATTCCCTACCCTCTTCCCTGGCTTCCGCCCCACAACAGGTCAGGCACAGTCACCCACTTTGTAATATACATTCCTCTTTCCTGCCACAGTAAGGCCCCTGGAACCATGCTGGGTATTAGTAACAGTAGGTGCAGACACTCCCTGCCTGGGGCAGGGGGTGGGGGGATCCAAGCACTGGCTCCAGCGCCTTGACCTCTGTACAGTCATGTGGTCTCCTTAAGTGTCTTGTCCCTCTCTGTAGGATGGGGAGGACACTGGCACCCACCTCACCAGGTCGGGGTGGGGATCAAATGTCAGGATGGTCATATCTATGTGTGAACGTGGGTGGGCCAGAGTTCCCCATTGGTCCAGCCCCCAGCTAGCGTCGCCCTGAAGGTATTTTGTACATGTGACTGACATCTCTAATCAGTTGAGATAATTCTCAATAATCTGGGTGGGCTCAATTCAATCACTTGAAAGGCCTTCAAAGCAGAACGGATGATTCCCAGGAGAAATTTCTGCTTGGGGACATAGGCTTCCCATGCTTAAGAGCCTCCTGCCTGTCCCATCAACCTGCCTGCTGGATGGATGTCAGACCTGCCCTGCTAGCCTGACAGTCACATAAGCCAATTCCTTGCAATAAATCTCTTAAGAGGGATCAGCTACTGGTTCTGCTTCTGGGGTTGAACCCTGACCAATGCAAAGATGAGAGGGTCTTAATGTGCTTAGAGTAGGACCTGGCGGGTACAAACAGCTCAACAGATGTGAGCTGCCATTCCAGCGCCCTCAATGCCCTGCCAGGTGCCAGGTGAACCCATTCCTACCCCACAGTGATGAATGATATTATGCTCCCATTCTGCAGATGAAGCTAGGAATGGGATACATGACTGGCCCACACTGGGGGCAGTGCTGCGGTCCCATCATAGATAGCCCCAGCTCCAGCACCCAGGGGGCCCACCATAAAGGTTCATGCTCTGGGGGCCCTGAGGCGACCAGTGGAAAGCCCTCCTCTGGGGAGGCCGGGACCATAGCAGCCCTGTCCATGGCCATCCTTCAAACCTAGTAAGTTCAGGCATACAAAGGGTTAACTGAGAATAGAACCAAATTGGGATGATGGTGTTGAGTGAGCTGAGTGGAACAGGGTGAGCAGGGACCCCAGCCTGTGCTCCAGCCTTCCTGTATCCCAGATCAGTAGAAGCCATCCCAATGGACTGGGCTCCAAGGACCTGGCAGGAGAGGGTAGAGATGCAGGACCAGCGGGGAAGGACCTTCCCTGGTCTGAATGTCAGCTTCCTTGTGGGAAAAGGTGGGTTGAGGTGTGACCTTAGGGAGGTTTCTCTCTTTTTCTCTCCTGCACGGAGGTTTTGTAACCTCTCTGGGCCTCAGCTTCCTCTGCTGTAAAATGAACCTGATGACCAGACCAGTTCCACAGTGTCACTGAGATATGTGACCGAAGGAGGCCTGAGGGCTTGGAGTGCTACCATCATCCTCCATCATGGTAGTTCCCATCATCTCCTGAAAGAACAGGGGAGGGTTCTTTATAAAGTCCACCTCCCCCGTGACCTCCTCCTTGGGTCGAGGGAGGAAATGGCGAGATTTAGCCAGTGACATGAATGACTGCTGACCATATAACCAAGGACTGGGAGTTTGTTCTGGAGACTCAAACCTGCTCTTTGGTCCAGACGGTGTGACTCAAGGAGTGATGACTGAGGCCCATGAGCAGGGGAGCTTACTCTGGCTGGCTTGTGGTGCCTTGCTGGGCTCCTTTCTCCCTGCAGTGGCCTCCTGTTGGTGCTGCCCTTGCTGCAGCACTTCAGGCTGTCCATCCCATGGCTTCCCAGTCGCCCCAGCCTGTCTGCCCAGCTCAGATGGCAATGGTCCAGCTAGAGGTGAGGCCACGCCCTCTCTCCCCAGTGCTGGCCCCTGCCCTTCCCTGAAGCTCCCTGTACACAGGCATAGCCCCTCAGGCTGGGATACCTGGAGGGTCCTTCCGGGCAGGGCCTGGGTCTCACTCGTCTGTGTACCCAACCCAGGACAGGCCACATGGGGGCCACTGCAGTTGTTTGTGGCAGTACAAGTGAATGAGGTCCTGGAACTCCTTCTCCATCTAAATAATTCCACCTCATTCTTCCAGATCGAAGCCTCTGGCCAGGGTCTGGGGATTCTGTTTCCACTGGCCAAGGAGCTTGCATTCTGAAAAACAGCGCCTTTAGGCAGGAGGTGTGTTCAGAGAAAAGATGTCTCCTTCGGGTCTGTCTTCTGATCCCACTTGCAAATGATAGGTCCATATACGGCTTTTCCTGGGCCCGTGCTGCTTTTTAAAAACAGCTACTAACAGTTTGAATCCAGAAATTTCACACTGAAATCTAGATGTCTGGATTCTTCTGAAAATAAATAGATAGATAAAACCAAAACCAGGAGGCCCAGCAATGCAGATCTCATTCCTGCGGGGGTGGGTGGGAGCTAAGAGTTGGAGCCGAGTTCGCTGCTGCTGGCGCCCCCTTTCGGTGGGGCACCTGCTCTTAAGACGGACTTGGTTTCCACCAGGTCAACTGTACTCATCTTGTTATGTGCAGGGCCCCGGTGGGCTTTTGAGCTTGCAACCTCTGCACTACAGTTTTATAAGGTCAGGAGAAAATTGCCAGGGGACAGGGACAGCTGCTCCAGGGACTAACGATCCTGGGATGGAGGTGTCCTGAGCAGTGCACAGTCTTGCTGTGTGCCCTGAGGCCCTCTGCGCCTCCATTTCCCCATTTGCAATGTGGGGGGTGTGGAGGGCAGGCCTCATGACCCCCAATGTCCTTGCAGTAAGACCACTGGGGCTTCCCTCCTGTGGGTCTCAGTTTCTCTTCTTAGAACACTGAAGTTAGCTTTGCTTGGCAGTGCCCGAGGCTGCAGGAAGGTCACTGTCACTCTGGGTCACACTGCCTTGTGTGGCCCCTGCAATAGCAATAGCATTAGCTCATCTCCTAGTGCTACCTCCCCCTGCCCTCCCCACCAGGCTCCTGTGTAATGTCATCTGTCCTCCTGGACGTCAGGGTGCCCGCCCAGACCTCACAGTTCAAGGGCAGGGAGCAGGTGTGTTGTTGGGAGGAGCTGACAAACAGGCTCCGCTCGTGGGAGTCCTCGGGGGATGTCTGTTCAGTGAATGCGTGAGCTCTTAGCGCTGGTCTCTGGTCTTAGAGTCTCCAATGGAGCTGCTGCTCCTGCTCTGTAGGTCTTTGAAGCCTATAGTCTGCGAGCCACGCGTCGGTCTTTATCCGTTTGGGAATTTGCCTGTCCATGGTGGGTCCTTCTGTTTCAAGAGCCCTAGACTGTGGGAGAACAAGATCCTGGCATTCTCCTGCCTTGCTTGGCCAAGCCTTTCCCTGATCTGGGTCCCCACCAATGGAGGGACATGACTAGCACCTTGATGCTTCTGTTACAGGCTGAACTCTGCCCTCCCCCTTGTGTCCCCCCTCTCTACCCCTTGCACAATTCATATGTTAAAGTCCTAACCCTGTACCTCCCAGTGTGACTTTATTTGGAGACAGGGCCTTTAAGGAGATACTTAAGTCAAAATGAGGCCATTAGGGTGGACCCTAATCCATTGTGACTTGTGTCCTCATACAAAGAGGAGATTAGGACAGGGACTCATGCACAGAAAGGCCACGTGAGGACACAGGGAGAAGGTGGCTGTCTAGAAGGAGAGACCTTGGAAGGAACCAACTCTGCAGACACCTTGTTCTTGGTCTTCTAACCTTCAGAACCGTGAAAATATCTGTTGTTTAAGCTCCTGGGTCTGCCATACTTTGCTATGGCAGCCCCCGAGCAGATTAAGAAGGCCCACTCCCTAGTATTTACTGTTCTCTCCTGGCAGGGCAACAGCCACTTGTGGCCAAGTCTGCCTCCCCAGCTGGGGCAGGGGCTGGGCCTGGAGCCCCTCTGGGTCCTCGCCATCCAAGAAAGGGGGCTCTGCTGGCAGGGAACTTGGCCTGAGGAACCAGACAGACACTCAGGTAAGGCACTGTCTGGCCAGTGGCCACGCCTCAAAATGAATAGGAGATTGCCACCAGCACAGACCCTCTGGGCTCAGATCCTGAGGGGTTGGATTTGCAGGTCCAAGGGCCCCTGACAATCTTTGTTTCTAACGAGTGTTCCCTGGCAGTGCCAGTGGGCAGTAGGTGAGTTCAGGCAGCTTGTTGAGCTCAGCTGGCCTCAGCTGTGCAGCAGCCTGGCTGGTGGCCAGTCTGAGCCCAGGGACTTACTTCCAACTGAGGCCCAGTAGTTTTGGCTTCAGACTCCACGTCTATTTCTGGCTCCTCCAGCAGCTCTGGTTTCTGGATGATTGGTGCCTCTTTGGCCTTGGAGATGTGACTGTCCTTCCACCATTTAAGCATCTTCATTCTAAGGTAATGAGTGCTGTGGTTAATACTGTGCTCAGTCTCTGCCTGCCCCCTCCCTCTTCCTAGAAGGAGCCCTTGTCTGGGGGTCAGAAGACACTTTGCCTCCATTTGCTGGTTCTGTGACCAGCACCACCCTCTCCTCAGCAAATGGGCATACAAATCCCTACTCTCTTGGCCTGGATCCTCTTCCTAGCCTCTTTTCTAACCTCTTGCCCCAGAGCTGGCCTGCATCTCCCCTGCTTCCAGCCCTCCCATGGCTCTGCAGGACCTCATGACGAAGTCCCAGCCCTCCAGCCCAGTGGCTTTTCATGGCTGTGCCTTTCCTCAGCTTCTCTCCCAGTCCTGTCTCAATATGTGTATGCTTTTTTTTCTAGACCAATTTTTTGGTACTTTTCCTCTTTTCCTTAATATTTCTGGTATATTTGTGCATATTAGTACACGGACAGCCTCCTCAGTCTTTTTTATGGCTGCGTAGTGCTCTGTTGTATAGCTGTACCATTGATTACATAACTGGCCCCCTTCCTTTCTTGCCCTGGCAACTACGACTGCCCTGCTCGCTGGTCCCCCTGCTTTGCCCAGTCTGGCTCTTCCCCAGGAGTGGGAATAAACATGGGATTTCATTTGTATTCAGGTGTGGTGAAGCCAACAGATAAGGGGATGACTGCCATTGAAAAGATAGTTATTTAAAGTTTCCAAGAGGGGGCAGTCCATGCCACACAGGGCCAAATGGGGAAGCACCAGGGTTGGTCAGAGGTAGGAGTGAGGGGCAAGCATGTGTGGGAGCTGTTCTTGTTGTTTCCATGGGACTGGAATGGCACAGTAGGTAAGCTTAGGACTGGCCCACCAAAGTACCTCCCCACCTGGACATTAGTTGAGGACAGCCCCGTGACTGAAGCTGGGACAATCAGAGTCTTCTCTGGGATTGATATATCACCAAGGGGAAGACAAGTTTTCTTTCAGCTAGAGTTGCTGAGATGGGATATAATCATGGGGCTGCTCCTGGCCATCTTGCCATTAGGTGGAGAATGCTCCAGGGGTCAAGGGAACACAGAAGCAGCAGAACAAAGGCACAGGGAATAGCAGACTCTTAATAATGTCATTTACATACCTAGATCCAGTCATGCCAAAAGTACAGATATTCCCTGTTATGGGCTGAATTGCCCCCCCCCCCCCCCATTGCACCCAATTCATTTGCTGAAGTTCCAACACCCAGTACCTCAGAATTAACTGTATTTGGAGAAGGGCCTTTAAAAAGGTAACAAAGGTAAAATGAGATCATATGGATGGGCCCATATCCATGTAATTGTATTTGGATAGGGCCTTCAATGAGGTGATTAAGTTATATTGAGGCTGTCAGGTGGGGTCCTAATCCAATATTACTGGTGTCCTTATAAGAAGAGGGACAAGGTGCCTGGGTGGCTCAGTCAGTTAAGCAGCAGACTCTGGGTTTCAGCCCAGGTCATGATCTCAGGGTCATGGGATTAAGCCTCATATTGGGCTCTGCACCCGCATAGAATCTGCTTGTTCTCCCTCTGCTCCTCCTCTTGCTTGCTGTCTCTCACTCTCTCTCTAAAATAAATAAATAAAATATTAAAAAAAAAGAAAGAAAGAAAAGGGACAGACACATCCCTGTATGTGCACACAGGGATGACCATGTGAAGAGGAAAGATGTGGCCATCTGCAAGCCATGGAAAGAAATCTTAAGATAAACCAATCCTGCTAACACTTTGATCTTGGACTTCCAGCCTTCATAACTATGAGAAAAATAAATCTCTGTTGTTGAAGTCTTAGACTTAACAGATGGTCAATATGTTCCTGCAGCAGATTACATACAGATGGCTGCAAATTTCTGGTACTCTTCCCATGGAGAAATGGGGTCTATTTTCTCTTCTCCTTGAATCTTGGCTGGTCTGTGACTTGCTTGAAGAGAATATGACTGAAGTGACACTCTATCAATTCCAGGCCTAGCCTTAAAGAGGATTGGCAACTTCTGTCTTGGAAGAGACCATGATAGAAGAGGCTCTGACACTCCATGGAAGCGAGAGGGGCCCAGCTGAGCCCAGTCCTCTGGCTGTCCCCAGCAAAATGTCAAGTATTTTGAAAGCATTCTGGACCTTTTAACCCAGCCCAGCCCAGCTGCTAGCTAAATACCATCAAGTGACCTCAATGAATACCAGAGGAAGCTGAAGAATCATTCGTTTGGGTCCTACTCAAATTCCTGATCCATGAAATTGTGAGATATACTAAAATGACCACTATTTAAAGTCACTAAGTTTAGGGGACAGTGATACAGCAACAAATAACCTTAACTGTTCCCCTTTTCCTTGAGCTTGCTGAATTCAGCTCTTGTCATTCACAACTACAAGAGTCCTAACTGATGTGACTTGTCTCCTTTAACCATTATGCCTTATGTATTATTCCCCAAAACTTTTCCACCTATGACAGTTTAAATCCCAATACCCCATGCTCTGCCTAGTTCTGTCCTATTCAGCTTTCTTGTGCTCTCATCCAGCCTTGTGTTCCTATTCTTTGATCTCATAGGCGGAGGCTTCAGATCCAAAACACCACATTCTCTAACCCTTATGAAGGGCCTTCTTGGTTTCTCTTCTTTACCTTCCTGCCCACCAGTTACAAGGGCTATCCACTCAAAGCTCTCTCCCTCCAGCTTCCACATCTCTTTTCATCACCTTCCATGGCACCCTGACTATAAAGACTCAAGCCTAGATCAATGCCACCATTCACTCTTTCTCTTCCAATAGCCACTGCTAGGAGGAAAGAACACACAGCAACGACATTGGTGTTGCTAAACAATGAATAATATCCAGTCATGGTTGGACTTTTTGCTGCTGCTCACCGATTATTTTCCTTGTCCTCGTGTGGATCCCACTCATTCTCCTCAGTGGGTATTCCAACCACCCCATCTCCATCACCACTCTTCTCGATTCCTTCCCCTCACCCTTGTTCCCACCCACATCACTTTCAGCAGATGCCCTCACCATATTCATTCACTGTGGAAAAAAAAAAAAAAAAAAAGCCTGTGGGTAGGAGGGCCTCACCCCACCCAGCAGAATCAGAAATGCCACCTAAAGTGAACAAGAAAAATATGGAACATCTGCCATTGGATTTTGAGAATAATTTTGAGAGCAAGGAAAAAGGACTACTTTAGACAGTGCCATTTCAGTGGCATGGTACTGATTGCAGAGGACTGACGTATGTAAGGGTGATGAGAATCAGGCAGTGGGTGTAAGCTCTTCTCAAAAAAAATTGGATGGTACATAGAAGGAGTTTGTGGGACTGAGTTAGGAGAGATTTGGGCATGTTTATATTCTTCAGAGGAAGAGCCAGTGAAGGAAGAATGATAGAAAATTTAGGAGACAGAAAGGCTGATTAATGGTATGTGGAGGAGATGGATTCCCAGGCAAAGGAGGTGAGGCTAACCTTGGACAGGAAGAGGGATGCCTCTTTCTCTGAAAAAGGCAAGGAGTAAATCACCAGTGCCAGTGGCAATAACTCTGTAGGTGTTGGGGAGTTGCTTTTTTCCTGTGAAGAAGGCAAAACTTGTTGCTGAGTGAGGGGGAGGAGATAAGAGAAACAGGGAAGGAAAGAAAACATCTGTAATACTGACAGGATATCACGTTGGGGAGGACTCCCCAGAAATGTGTGGGAAGATTTTTTTAAAATATTTATTTATTTATTTATTTATTTATTTATTTATTTATTTATTTATTTTAGAGAGAGTGTGTGTGGAGGGAGGAGGAGCAGAGGGGGAGGGAAAGAAACAGACTCCCCGCTGAGCAAGGAACCCAATGTGGGGCTTGATCACAGGCTCCTGAGATCATGACCTGAGCTGAAATCAAGAATCAGACACTTAACTGACTGAGTCACTCAGGCACCCTGTGTGGGAGGATTCCTAGGCAGTATGGATGCCTCTACCTTCCCCTGCAAGGATGGACATTCTCCCTTGTACATGCTCTAATCTAGCACTTGCTTATTTATCTATATGTCTAGAAAATGCAGGACACAGGCCAAGAGGGAAAACATAGATAAAAGAGGCAAAAAAGATATACACAACAACAAACAAAAAAATATATCCACACTTAGTCATATCAGAATAGAACCATTTGCGCAAATAATATCCAAAAGCCCAGATGGCTGTGGGGGCCCTGAAAAGGCACCCAGCCATTTAGAGCTGAGCCCTAAATGGATGAGTAAATGTCAGCCAGGTGAGAGGGGAGCAGGGATGGGAGGTGAAGTGCAAAAAAGGTCACTGAGCAGAAGTCACAGTACAACTAGAGGAGAAGTAAACATGATCAGTGAACTTGATTTAAAGCCTATGCATCTGTCTAACATTGCCTTCATCAAATATAGAATACACATTCTTTTTAAGCCTATGTGGAATATTTATAAATCTACACAAGAATAAGTAATGCCACAAAGTGCCACAAGGAAAATAAATAGTGCATATATACTCTCTTCACTTACTGGATTTAAGCTAGAAATAAAGAAAACAGGATTATTAGAAAATGTTGGTGTGTCTAAAAACACTCATGGGTCAAAAATCATAATGGAAATTAGAAATATTTTAACCATGTAACACTAAAATATATTAAAAATTGTGAGATGCAGCTAAAGTCAGGCTTAGAGGGAAATTTATAGCCTTAATTGCAAATATTGGAGAAGAAGAATGGCTAATTTAAATGATATAAGAGACCATGTTAAGAGGGCAAAGAATAGACTGGAAGATAATGAAGGAAATAAATAATACAAATAAATGTCATAGGTGTTAGAAAAGGTTTGATGATGAATTTTAACCTGATACTCACGTGAGGAGGACAAGAAAGAAGAAGAACAGTGTGGAGACAATAGATCCATATACAATGCCCTGGGCCAATCCTTTCATGAACACACTGGAACCTGAATGCTTATCTGGAATCAGACAGAAATGAGAGTCCCCCCAACCAAGGCTGTGAAGTCTGAGCTACCACTCTTTCCTCTGGCCCTGTGCCCACCCTCATTTTGATCACCAGGTGCTGTCATTTTAGCCCAGTCAGTAGACCCCTGTGTACTTACCTGGAAGGAGGAAGATACTTGAAGTATGGATTCCATATTGATTTTTCCCCTCACAATGGAGACTCATGACTATTTCTGGCTCCCCAGTGAGACTGATGGTGCTGTTGTTCCAGGCACCAATTTTGGTGGAAGTCACCTGGAGGCTGCCATCTGTGTTGTTCACACCCACAGGGACACCTTCCATCAACCACTGCACAGAGGGTGTGGGGATCCCATGGAAAGAACAGCTGCACTGCAGAGTCTTCTCCAAGGAACAAGAGGAATAGAGGAGCCTGGCAGGTGCTGTGTGGGGGGGGGGGGGGGGGCAGCATTCAGCAAGGCGTCCTGACTTCGTTTCTCCACTTCCTCCAGGACCCAGCCTTCTCTTTAATCATGATTCCAACAAGCTGCAGAAAGACTTTCTGGCCAGGCTTCACAGACCAGTTCCCCTTCATCCTCTTCCCTCATCTGTCTCTGACTCTGGCTCAGCTCTTACCTCTGGTCTTTCAGCCACAGAAGCCTGGTAAGGATATGACAGCTTCCCAGACTCCTTCCATCCAACCCCACCAAAGGACTCAGGAATTTCTCCTGGGCCTGCCATTTCTCCCAGACTCTGGATCTTCCTTTGCCCACCAGCACTTGCAAACCACCTGAAATGAGACTACTACTTCTGGTCAACATAGCTAGGGAGAGGTTCAAATGACATCTGAGGGTGCTGAAGTAATGCTACTTCTGGTCAACATATCTAGGGAGAGGTTCAAATGACATCTGAGGGTGTGCCATAATCCCGAGGCTTCAAGGTGAAGAGCAGCACTAAGAGGATGAGTTGTTGGAGCTATCCGTGTTGGAGAACACGGTGGGCCAATTTTAGGAAAGGAAAGGGGCTTTGCTTTCTTTTCAGGTGCCCTTTGATAGTACAAGTCAAGGTCATAGGATCTCCAGCCACAAGAATCTCTAGGATGTGAAGCTCTGGTTTCTGGGTTTGGTCTGAATGGAATTGGACTGGTCTGAATGGAATTGGACTGAAGCAAGGGACCCTCATGGACACTTTGCTGATGCACAGTGTTTCCAGGTTATGAAGTACTTTCTCACCCATAAGCTCACTTGGTATGCCTTCCCCACTCTGATAACCTCATGGAACCAGGACTGTTGCTATTGGGTGGATTTTTACAAGTATATTTCCCTTCTCTACTGTCTAGGTGAGCAAACTGAGGACACTTGTTTAAGGAGGCAGAGCTTGAACCTGAACCCTGTCAGGTTTAATTCCTAAAATTCCTGAATTCCTTACCTGTCACCTAGCCCAGACCTCCTAGGCTCAGCTCTTATGCTGCATCTTCCCTCCCAATCCAACTCTCTCCTCAGGCTCTGCCCCTTCCCAGCAGATCTGTGATCACTTCCCTCTCTATCTTTTACTTGCTGGATGCTGTGGGGCAAGTCACTTCTTCTCTCTGCCATTTCTATTTGGAAAAATAATTTATTGTACCTATATCATTGTATTATTGCTGTAAAAATGAAGTGCAAGTGCCCTGTGAAGAAAAAATTGCACAATTACCAGAATATCTTCGAGTTCCTCCTTTACAAACAACCCATTGCATAAGATTGAATGTTATCTGATCTCTATAGATGTTAATATCTTCCCACATGAAGCACTCTTGTGTTCTAGATCTGCACAGAATAAGTGTGTCATGCTGTCCCTTTGATGTACATTGTGGGTAAGCAGGGTATAGTCCTTTTCTTCAAGATTCTAAATGGTTTGCAATCTGCCCGTGGTGGTGTTAAGTTGATTTATAGTTACACAGGAGCTGATATTTTTTATTGAGCCAGTAAGCTATGGGCAACAGAATTGCTGGGGAATTCCTTGACAAGTCCAAATAGTCAAAGGATTATACCTCTTCCATGGTATCTTTTTGACTTTCACCAAAATATAAGGAAATAACCACGTGCAGAGGGCGTGGTTGTCCTCCAGTATTCCACTGATGCATTAAACAATTAGCCTTACCCTAGAAAGATTTGGCCCTTGCCCAGCTCTAGGGAGGTTAACCTCTAAGCCCTTGGAATGTTCTCCTGATAAGAGTATCTATTTATCTAGGGCCATGAGCCTTGCCAGATAGTCTACATGAACAAAGTGATTTATGGTGGGGACCTCAGGCCACACGTGGTATCAACTTGACCTCTGGAGGAGCCGGAGACTAAGGCCAGCCATACCTATGGGATCAGGCCCCCAATAAAAACCCTGGACACTAAAGCTCAGTGAGTTTCCCTACTTGGGGATACTATGTATATGGCCAGTACAACTCTAGTGGGAGAAGACAACTGAAAGCTCATACCTGGTCTCTCCTAGATCCTACCCTACATGCCTCTTCCCTCTGCTGATTTTATTCTATTTTTATTTTTTAAAGATCTTAATTAATTAATTAATTAACTTATTTATTCATGAGAGATAGAGAGGCAGAGACATAGGCAGAGGGAGAAGCAGACTCCCTGTGGGGAGCTTGATGTGGGACTCATCCCAGGATCCTGGGATCAAGACCTGAGCCAAAGGCAGATGCTCAACCACTGAGCCAAAGGCAGATGCTCAACCACTGAGCCAGCCCCCTCTGCTGATTTTAATCTCCATTTGTTTGCTGTGATAAACCATAACTGAAAATATAACTGTTCTGCTGAGTTCTGTGAGACTTTTTTATGAATCATTGAGTCTGAGGGTGGTCTGTGGACTCCTAACTGAACCACCCCAATTGAGTTTGTTGGGGTTTTTTGTTGTTCTTATTGTTGGTAGTAATTGTACCTTGTGAAGTTGGCCATGTGGTTCCATTCCTGAATATCAGTTTCTCAATCAGAAAAATGGGCACAATACTACCAGTGCTGCAATGTGGTAAGAATTAGAGATATTAACTACTGATGCACATGGTGCCCTACAGTAATTGTAGATCATAACTTAGTTGTTGGCTTTCACTGAACAATTATTCTTTTCCCTTCTTTATTTCCAGGATGACAGATCCCTCATGTACAAAATAGAGGGGATAGTGAGCTTCATGGTTCCTGAGGCCACTTCTAGTAATGCTATCCTAAAATTATGGTAGTAATACTGACCTGTGTAAGTATTTACAGATTTCTCAGCATCTTCATAGAAATCAGCTTAAGCCATTGTCATAATGGTTTTATTATAGTCCCTTAGACAGATGGGAAATTGGAGCTCAGAGAGATTAATGGCCTGCTCCAGGTCATAGAGAAAAGACTAACAGCGTCAGGCCTAGAACCTGGCCTTCCATACGTTAAGTCCAGTACACTAAAACATCATCACCTGGGATCTCAACGCTCTTGGCTCTGCAACACCATGATATTTTTCTTCTCTAAGATGTGACTTAATAACATCTACCATATAGATGATGGTGTTGAGAGAGCACATGTGAATACATTTATCATTGAATTTCTAGAGTGACATGGGCATGGCATTAAAATGGAACTAGGAGTCAGAAGAGTTGGGCACTCCAATAGTGAAATTTCTAGTGACTCACAGCAAGTTGCTGAATCTCCCAGGGCCTGCTTCCTCATCTGTGAAATGAGGACAATAATTCCTAAGGGAATTGTTTGGTAGATGAAATAGGACACACAGTGGGCCACAGAATATACACATGGAAGAAGTCTATTACTTATTATTTATCAAGTACTTATTCTCTGTTTTCACCTCTTTACCTTACTCTAGCCCTGCCAGTCTTCCACTCCCTACCCATAGCCACCTCACCCCTACCCTTTCTTTGTTTCCTCAGACACTTCCCACCCTGCCTCTCATTCCATTTACCCAACCATAACAGCAGCAATGATAACACCAACAGGATCTCAGGGACAAGAGAGGGCCAGGACCTAGCCAAATGCTAACTCTGGCCTTAGAGTCATGTGTTGTGGAGGGCAGGATTTGGAATGGATGAAGAGAAGGTCAGCAGTAAGAGGCATGGGGTAGAGGTAAAGGTAAATTCATAGCCTAAAAGGAACTTTTGTCCCAATCACTCTTAAGTTCTGTTCACCTTGAGAATTAGGAGCTCATAGGAACAGATGCTGAGGAGCTTCAAGGATAGAGAAGTATCTCCAAGACTGTCTCTGAAGCCCCAATACCATGACTTTCTTCTTTCTCCTCTAATCTTCATCTCCAGGCCCTTCCCCCTTTGAAGGACCTTGACTACCAGGTAGAGAAGCTTAGCCTCTCTCTCAAGTTGTTGGGGGAAGTCATGGAAATCACTTTCAAAGGTTTTGAACCATAGAGAACAGGTATGGGTGTCATAAAGATCACTATGGAACTGCATCAAGGAGAAAAAAATAGTTCAAGAGGATAATATGGCTTGAGCTAGAACAGTGGCTCCGGGGGTGGAGAGGACAGGATATATTTAAGGGATATTTGAGCAATAAAAGACAGTTCTATGGCCAGCAGGATAAGTTCCAAACTCCTTTGCCTTGCATTTGAGGCTGTCCATGATTTTGCCACACACTTGCCCTACCTCCACCACTTCCTTCCTTAGCTTCGGCTTTTTTTTTTTTTTTTTTTTTTTTTTTTGCCTGCCAAAGAGAAAAGTATCTTTCCACATGTAGTCTATAAATTGCCATCTCTGTATGTTTACTCAGGCTACTCATCTTTTCATGGCATCCTTCTGCAACTCTCCATTCTGCCCACATTCAAATGCTATCTCTCTTTCTAAGTCCAGGTCAAATGTAACTTCTTTCAGGTTGTCTTCCAGGAGCTTCACAACCAGAAAGAAGCCTCCATTCCCAGACTCACTTCAGCACCCCTAACTGTTCATCTTTTAAGGCAATATCTCAGACAAACTCTGAGAGTTGCCCTACCTGATAACCATCCTCTTGTGCATCCTTATTATTTCAAATTTGTCCAGGTGATAAACCCCCCAGTTTAAAAGAAAAAACACCTCTATTTCTCTGCCTCCTCTACATCCAGTAATGGCTCTCTGACAATTGTGGTCAATGGGCCAAGTACAAGAAAAATGTCTTGTGTAAATAAAAGCCTATTCAGCCTTTACCCCACTTTCTTTACCATTACAATTGAGCTCTGAAGGTCTGTTTTTTTGCATATAATACTAGCTAATGGAATTCCAGAGCCTGGTTTTAAAATAAGTTTTCATAATAAAGGAAACAAGTCTTAGAAAGAATTGAAAAAGATATTCACTTTCCCTGAAGCTATAAATCAAAAGATATTGTTCTGTGTTATAAAAGGGCTCAAGGAATCTGATTTGATATTGTACAAAATTGAGAATGTTTATAAGAATATAATTTATGTTCTCCTTTGCAATATACAGTTTTGTATGAATATTCATGACTGTTACTGACTTGTTCTGTTCTCTGTTGATACAAATCCGCCCTTGGAAGAACAATTTAAACAAAGTGGTCTTATGAGACTCTAAAGACATTAGAAATTATTCCATGTCTTATGAAAATGATATCCAAATAAAATGGAATTCTGACCAGTTGTCTTATTTGATAATTTCTTGCTCTGGTAACAATAATATTATAACTGACATCTCTGTTTTCTTAAATTGCACACCAATCTATAGGATTGTACTCTTCTTTTCTCCCACATGTGCAATGTAAAATAAAAACCTTGGACTCTGCTAGATTTATTATTAAGCAAATATTTTGAGAGACTTGTCTACTTAGAATACCAATCATGAGTCTATCCACTGAAGACTGGGGATTTCTGCTTTTCTGATATTAGCCCAACTTTTTCTTTGTTGCTTTCTTCTTTTTCCCCTTCTCCTCTTGCTTCCCCTTCTCCACCTTCTCTTTCCCTGGAATATGGATGTGATGGTGGAGGTGGAGCAGCCTTTTGGCAACCATGAGATAACCCATAAGGATCAAAGTCACAGATTGAAGATGTTGACAACAAACAGTACAGGGGTTCTGCTTCCCTGGAAGCCTTGTGGAGCTCCTACATTCACCTTGTACAATCTACTGCTGTGATTCCTCTTCATTTGTTTGTTGCTCTAGTTGGGAAATTGATGAAATATCCTATCAGAGGCACTATTTAAGAATGAGATTCTTGAGGGAAGGCCCTACATCAAATAGATCTTTGTTTTCCAAGGCGCTTAGAAAGGATATTGTCTGATAAATATTCCCTGAAAAAAATGTGCAGGCACAAGTCTTGATGATTTTCCAGCTATTAATTTCCAGTTTAATTACACTGTGGTCAGAAAATATACTTTATATGACTTCAATTCATTTAAGTTTGTTGAGACTGGTTTTTTAGTTCAGAATATGGCCTAAGTGTTCCAGGAGTTGTTAAGTAGAATGTGTATTCATTGGATGGAATATTCTATAAATGTCACGTAAGTCAATTTGGTCAATGGTATTCTATACCCATACCAATTTTTTCATCTGCTTTCTCAGTTACTGAGAGGGGAGAATTCATTTGCCTAGTTCTCCTTTCAGTTAGATTGTTTTTTTTTTTAATTTTTGAAATTAAAAATTTTAATTAGAAACCAATTCTCAGAATCTAATTGAATATAGTGGTTTATTTACAACCTCAAATCCAAGATTGAGGAGAGCTCTGGGGTGGTTCCAGACAGGGCTTTGCCAGTAACTCGCTGGAAACTTTAGGCAAGTGTCCTTACCTCTTGGTTTCCCCTCATTTTCTCCATCTGTAAAACAAGCAGGTGTTATTGTCCAGCGTCTAATGGTCCTTCTGACTTCAAAATTCTGATCTCTTCCAAGTCTCATTCCCTTCTCTAGGGTTTAGCACAGCCACGGGTTATCTCCACAGGAAACCTCTTTCGCCTTCCGCTAAATGATCATTTCTTTTTCTAGACTTACCCTTGTCTTGGGTCCCCATAGTTCCAGGCTGCACCCTCTTGAACAGGGCTCCACTCTGCTATTTCCTTGACAACTCAAAGTCCTCCTTGATTTTGGCTAAGTGCATCATGTGACCGATTGACCGACTTGTTACAGGAACTTACTTTCCAGGGGGCGAATTGATTGGCTGATTTAATGCCTCTTGATGAGCCGGATCAACTGACAGGTGGAATAAACGTGTGTACTACTACTGAGTAACTCACTGGCAAGGGACTAAGGTAGAGGAAAGCTGGTTAGCTCATGTATAACCAGTTCATGAGGTGGCCTCTGAGTCGTCAGCCTCACCAACTTCCCAACGGCTAGAGGTCGCGTGGGGATGCCGCACCGTCCTCGCCCCCAGTCCCGCCCTTCAGGCGAACCAGTGAGCCCCAGCGAATCTGTGCAGAGCCAATCAGGGAGGGCCTGAAGCGCGTGGGTGCTGTTGGGATAGGGAGGGAAAGCAAAGTAGAACCGTTGGTCTCCTTCGCCTGAGGCAGATTGGAACAACCGGTGGATCCTTGATCTTGAGCAGGAGGTTCTAGATTGGGGCCTCTAGGTGGCTCAGTGGCTGAGTGTCTGCCTTTGACTCAGGTTCTGATCCCGGGGTTCTGGGATCGAGTCCCGCATGGGGCTCCCTGCAGGGATCCTGCTTCTCCCTCTGCCTGTGTCTCTGCCTCTCTCGGTGTCTCTCATGAATAAATAAATAAATATAAATAAATAAATAAATAAATAAATAAATAAATAAATAAATATTTTAAAAGGAGGTTCCAGACTCCTACCAGCCCTGAAAATGCAGGCCAATCAGGCTTTAAGAGATACTCCTTCCTCAAGCGAGTACCAGGTGATGGGGTGGATTGAAAGCCATTAACCAAGGAAGAAAATGCCAAGTGCTTGATCCTTAGGGCCAATCAGAAAACATCTTGGTACCCCATTTCCTTTCCTGCAAGCAGGTCCCTATCATGAACAAATCAAGACACATGAGGAAGACCCAGTTGTCCATTCTCTTGTCAAAACTCACCCCCGACCTATTCCCAACCCAGTTCCCATCCTCTCTCCCATTTCTCTTCTAGATGGCATTCTCCACTCCTTAGGATCCCACTTTCTGAAATTACAAAGATGCAAGGAAATAACCTCCTTGAGTAAGGATAAAATTTAAACTGCTCACCCAGAGCCTTTGAAGCCTTGAAGGGTCTGGCACTTTCCATCTAAGCTCTGGTACACAGACTCCCTCTGGGCTCTTGAACTCACTAAACTTCATTCATCCCAGAGCCTAGAATCTGCTGTCCCTCTGACCAGCCCGTAATAATAATCTTGGTCTCAAAACAATTGTCACTTTCTCAGAGAGGACTTCTCTGATTCTCTAATCCAAACTAGGTTCCTCTCCCTGGTCTCTTATACTTTCTCATGATATTAGGCTATTTTTCTTCCTAGCACTTGTCAACATTTTAAGCTGCAATCTTGCATTTATTTCTTCATTGTGTACTTTTGTAGACCACAAGCTCAATGGAAGCAGGGCCAGTGTCTATCTTGGTCACCTCATTATCTCATTATGGTGGATGCTCACATTTCTGTGGAATGCGTGAGCTGCATGCCAAAGGGACACCCATACATGTGAGGGCTTATGTAAACATCTGCCCTTGAATACAGGATGACCATCACATTGGTGCTGGATGGAGAACCATTATATTTATTCACAAAAAATGCCCCAGGGAAGAGATGACCCTTTTTGCAACCTCTAAAAACTACCAGCATCTGGATCCAGAAGGGAGGATGTCATCCATTTTGAGAGGAACAATACACAGTCACAGTCTATTCTCATGCCAGATTCTTGTTCTCATTCCTTGTATGCCTGACTTTCAGCCTGGCCAAGAAATGTTGCACTAAGTAGGCTCTTTGCCTCCAGTCTTACTTCTTCTAAGTACATCTTCAATAACTACTCTTAGAATGATCTTTCACTGTGTATCTGGCCACTAGTTCTTTTTTTTTTTTTAAGTAGTTTCTGTGGTAGAATTTAGTGATTCATCAGTTGCATAAAACACCCATTGCTCATTACATTAAATGCCCTCCTCCATGTCCATCACTCAATTACCCCTTCTCCACACCCACCTCCCCTCCAGCAACCCTGTTTCCTAGAGTTCAGTGTCTCTTATAGTTTGCCTTCCTCTCAATTTTCATCTTATTTTATTTTCCTTCCCTTTCTCTATATTCATCTGTTTTGTTTCTTAAATTCCACATATGAGTGAAATCATATGGTATTTATCTTTCTCTGAGTGACTTGTTTTGCTTAGCATAATACCCTCTAGTTCCATCCAGGTCATTGCAAATTGGAACAGTTTGCTTCAAACCTGCAACAGTTTATAATTCACTCAATTATTCTATAAACTTTTTAAATATTATTCTAATACGGTTTTTATTTTTTAAGTTTCAATTCAATTTGCCAACATATAACACCCAATGCTTATCACATCATATCACATGCCCTCCTTATCAACAAACATTTTTGAGAGTCTTATATTCTAGGTACCATTCTAGGTGTTGGTGGTATAAGCAGAAAACAAGACAGACAAGATCCCGGTTCTTGTGGAATTTATATTCTAAGGGAATCAGGATTAAGATTGTAGAAGATAAAACTTCAATGCTTTATCTTGGCATTCAGGGACTGTCTTTGTGTCTTTTCTCCACCTGCACCTCTGGACACCACTTTTAATTCACTCCCCACCCACGTATGCCTCAGGGCAGTGGTGAAAGGTCTTATCCAAAGGTATACAGCCACTAAGCACTGAAGTTGGTACTCAATCTATATATGATGGTTCTAAAGTCTGGTGCTGTTATATGTATATTCCAGGTTCTGAGCATACTGTAGGGGTTCAAAAGCTACTTCTTGGTGGATTATAGTCTCACATTTATTTTGCCTTCCTTTGACACCATTCCAGGCCAGGGCATATTTCTTCTAGTTAACCCGAATGACAGATCATAGAATTTTCTTTGAAAGGTTCTAAGACCAGGTCCCAGAGTAACCCTATTCAATGGAGCATCAGTGTGAGGGACAGATGGGGCTTGAGGGAGCTTGTGAGCTGAGGAGACTCCAGGGACTAATAGACTCCAGGATTTCTGGGGTTGCTGAGGATTCTGTGGACTTTAGTAATTCCACAGACAGGGGACTCCAGGTAGGCATGTAGTTTTCACAGGCTTTATCAGTTCCAGTTTATCTTGCTTTTTCTGGAAGGTTAGGGTAAGGGATGCTACAGAGCAAGGGCAAAGAAAGAAGATATTGGAATAGGTCTAGAGGTGAGGTATTCAAATCTTAAAAGGAAAGAATCTTGTCTCTCTCTTTAAGTACAGAATTAAGGCAATGTGGAGCAGACATTGGTTTCACCTTTTCTCAGAATCTCATGATTGGAGTCTGTGACCCTGTCTTCTCCTGCTGGTTCTCTGTGTGCATTCCCGGCACCAGGAGCCCAGACCTCCGGGCAACCATAACTCCATCTCAGCCCAGTTACTTTAAGGCTGCCTTCCCACCGGCCTGATTGCTCTCTGAGGACAGGGCTTGAGTCTCATCCATTTCCAACACCCCAGCATTGCCCAGCATGGAAGGTAGGAGATACTGCAGGACACTTTGGTAGAATTTAACAGATGTATGGTTTATCCACGAAGGAATACCATATCCTAGCACAGTGTGTAAGGAGGGCAGCAGGGCATTTCTAGTCCTAGAGAATTATAAATTGTAAATAATACTGAGGCCTGTCTCTTCCAAGCCCTGCTGAGGATGTGGGGTCCAAAGTAAATAAAGGAGTACCTTGGCTTTGGCATAGTTTTCAAGCACTTCAGCCTAACTTGGGCCTGTGGCATCTACAGACTGTGTTGACCAGTCTGCCAGGCACTCAGAGACCAAAGCCTTTAGTTTCCACTCTGATGCCACAACCACTCTTAGGGGCTCTTTCAACCTTCTCAGTGTGGATTCAGTGTGAAGGGGTGTGTGTGTGTGTGTGTGTGTGTGTGTGTGTGTGTGTGTGTGTGTACATTGCTGATTTGAATTAGTCTTTGTCTTAATTTTCATCTTCCCTTCTTTGGGCCTTAGCTTCATCATCCATAAGTGGTCTGCCAGCACATTCTGGCATTCTAGATGCCCTATAGGATTGAGGATGATAATTCCTTTAAACACTGTCTGTGTTTCTCTTTGTGAGTCTTATTGCCACTATTCTGATAGAGAAGATTCCAGACACAATGGATACCCACCAATATCCAGTTCTCTGAAATTGGGGTGATTGTGGGTTTTTCTTGTTCCTTAGGCTTCAGAGACATCTTGGATTCTTGGCTTGCTCTGACTTTAGGGTTCTTTTCTACTTTGACGGCTGTAATTTTCTTTGCCAGCTTCATTCTGATAGGTTTCATTCTAAGGAAATGACCCCTTGATTAGTTCTGGCTCTCTACCTCCATGCCACCGCTCCCCCACTCCCCCTCAAGGGCTCTAATCTTGACCAGAAGTTCTGGTTTAGAGCCTCAATGACCCCATTGGCTTGGTGTGTTATCAAGGGCAAGCCACACAGCCTCTCTGTGAATTGATTTTGTCCTCTGTGGGGAGACCTTGCTTATTAGGCTCTGGGGCTCAGATGAGGTCAGCTATGAAAGGGCTTTACAAACTGTAAAGGATTGTTATTGGTCTTTAAGTACAGCTTATTATGCTCTAAAAATAGCTCCTCAGTTTGTCCTGCCACCTTATGTTTCTTCCTTCTCACCTCTGATAGCCAGTCAGTCCCCAGTCCCATCTCTCTTACTCTCTTACTGCCATCTACTCTTACATCTCTCTTACCTCATCACTTGCCTGGCTCAAACCTGGCTCTTTGCTGTGCAGTCTGTGGCACCAACTTCCTGCCTTGTTTCAGGCCTTTGGGCTCTTGCTCTTTGATCTGTGTACAGACACCTTGTATGAGGAGCTTTCCTTTCCAGTTTAGCACTGTTTCATGGATCCTAATTGAGGATCAAGTCCAAGATACTTGCACTGGCCAGAGGCCCCCCTGCTAAACTCTCTGGCCTGACCTCTGGCAACTCTGCCCTTCTCATTCTGGGCTTCTAGCCAATACATTTAGTCAACTTTCAAGAGTCTTTATAAACTAACACCAAGAAGCTTTTCCAACTTCAGTTTTAGCCATTTCCTCTCATTCTCAATGCACCTGACATTGCACAAAGACACTGGCAATTCCTCAAATGTGTCTCTGGGGTATGCATATACTACTTTCCACCTAACAAATGAGTACTCAGCACCCCCGGGAATGCTTCAGACAGCACTCCGGGGACTCTGCTGGCTTCTCCAGAACTGTCACTTCCTCCTTTGCTTTCTCCTTTATGAAATTCACTGAAAACCCCTGTCCCTTGGAACTGTTTGTGGCTCAACATAGTCCTGATGGCCCTGGACTGTAGCAACCATGTTTGATGCCTTCTTAGCTTGCCAGACCCTGAGCTCCTTGGGGGGCAGAGGTCCTGTCTTTCCCTTTCCATGCCAGCCCTGCAGCCAGGGCCTGCCAGGTAGAATTTTAGCCTTGGTACTCACATGAGTGGGATGAGGCAAAGGAACAGCACTGCAGTTGTAATGGCTCCATAGACAACGCCCTGGATCAGCCCTTTCATGAACATCGTGGGAAGGAAAGAGCTCTTTCCTGGATAAAGGGAGCATGTGAGAAAGGCTTCTCTCCTGAGGCCTTGGAATTGGAACCAAAGCTCTGCTCCCTCCCCCTCCCACTCTTCCTCACCCAGTCACTGGGCCCCCTCTACCCTTACTTGGCATCAGTAGGATGCTCAAAGCATGGGTTCCATTTTGGTTCTTCCCTTTACAGAGAAGGCTTGTGCTCATTTTTGGCTGCTCTGTCAAACTGATGGTGCTGTTGGCCCAGGGGGCAATTAAGATGGAAGTCACCTGGAGTCTGCCATCTGTGTTGTTCACACCTACAGGGACACTGTCCATCAACCACTGCACAGAGGGTGTGGGGATCCCATGGAAAGAACAGCTGCACTGCAGAGTCTTCTCCAAGGAACAAGAGGAATAGAGCAGCCTGGCAGGTGCTGTGGGGAGGTAGGGACAGCATTTAGCAAGGAATCCTGACTTCCTTTCTCCATTTCCTCCAGGACCCAGCCTTCTCCTCATTCATGATTCCCAAGGAACTTCAGAAAGACTTTCTGAAAGCCCAGAGGAGCAAGGCTTCACAGACCAGTTCTCCTTTATTCTCTCTCTTCACCTGGACCTGACTAATGGCAAGGGAACTTTCTGAGGATCTACATTGCTTCTGACCCCTTACCTGACCCCCACTGCCACCCCCAGGTTAGACTTCCCAGTCTCAGCTCCTACTTCCCTCTTCCTTCCATCCCTCAGGCTCTACTCCTTAGATCCACCTATGATCAACTCTGTCTCTTACAGTCTGGATGCCGTTGGGCAAGTCACTTCTCCTCTCTCTGCTCTTTCCCAGTTTGAAAAATAGGGGTATTCTCTGAACCTGTGTCATACTATCATGGATGTAAGAATGGATGCCCTAAGGTTGGCAGTGTTCCTAGCTGAATATATGGAGAATGGGTAACAGAACACCCTTCTAGACTTCTTTCTTCCCAGTCCAAGGTGACCTTTGATTGAGCACTCATCCTAAGCAGAGATTGCTATGGTATTTTCTGGGTAAGAATATTCGAGACTGCCTCACTCTACATAGAATAGGTAGGCTATAGGGATCCCTGGGTGGCGCAGCGGTTTGGCGCCTGCCTTTGGCCCAGGGCGCGATCCTGGAGACCTGGGATCGAATCCCACATCGGGCATCCCGGTGCATGGAGCCTGCTTCTCCCTCTGCCTGTGTCTCTGCTTCTCTCTCTCTCTCTCTATCATAAATAAATGAAAATTGAAAAAAAAATTAAAAAAAATAAAAAAGAATAGGTAGGCTATGTTGTCCACTGGTGACTTGCCAGTTAATAAGGAAGGAATGGTTCTTACTGTTTCCACACACTTTTTCACTGGAGTTGTTTGAGGTTACAGGAAGAAAGGGGTGATTTTTTCTTAACCAGTAACCCTTGATTTGGTCTTCTCATCTAGGTCACTTGAGGGAATGAGGAATTTGCAGGGACTATCCCGCACTGCTTGTCCTCTGGATTATTTATTTTTACCATCTGGGAAAGCATGCCTGTGGATGACAGACATGGGCTAACCCTGGGCCTTCCAGCTCCTAGTGCTCTCATGCTTTCAACGACCATGGCTGAACGCCCACCCTCACCCCCAACTCAGCTCCCTGGCCCAATCTGCTGTTCACCCCAGACTCTCCCAGTCCCACCAGGACTCGGCACACAGTCTAAACCATGTTGGTTATTTGGTACCCTACACCCTTATGTCCTCTTTTTTCACACCCCCGTAGCCCATCCACCCCAGTCCCAGAGCCTCAGACAGCTCCAGCACTGCCTCTCATCCCACTCACCCAGCTGCAGCAGTGGTACTGCCATCTGTAGCAGCCGGCAGTCCTCAGGAAGAGGAGGTGCTAGGACCTTTGCCGCAGCTGGCTCTCACATCAGAGCTGTGTGGTTCAGAAGGGATGAGATGATGAATAACTGGAAGAGGATGTGTGGTTGGGAGAGCAGAAAGTATTCTTAGCAAGCCAGGGGCTTCTGTCTCTGGTCATCCTGGAGGCCTGTTCACTCTCAGAAGCAGGAATTATGTGGGATGGGATATTCAAGAGCATCTAGGGACAGGCAGCACACCTACCACCTCTGAGAGGCCTCAATGCCACGTGTCCTTCTCTCTCCTCTGGTCTTTCCCTCCCAGTCCCAGCCCACTTGGGAGAAACTCAGTTACTAGGGTCTTTGGGTTCTGTCTCAAAGCTAATAGGGATTCATGGAAGGGCTGTGTACCTCAGAGGGTCAGGGCCAGTCTGGGTGTTTGGAATAGCCCATTGGGGCCACGGGAGAAATGGTGTAGACCAGAGCAACTCAGGTCAATTGGCCAGGGAGGAACCTGGAGAGGTGGTCAGGAAAGAATGACATGCTTGCGTTACTGAGTGGGCCGTGAGGATGGAGAGGATGGGGTAGCCTTCAGAGATCCTTTGGGAAAACCAAAATGGACAGGAATTCCTACTACTCATAGGAAAAGTTCCAAACTTCCTTGCTGTGAAAATGAGGTTCTCTGAAATTTTCCCTGACCCTTGCTTTTCTGTCTCCCTGTGCCTTTCTCAACATTTTCCATGCCAAAGGGAAAACGCTACCTTCTTTAGTGCTCCCCCTAAACATTCTTCTCCCATCATTCAGGGATTTCTCCCTTTCACAGCTATTCCTCTTGCAACTCCGCTTCATTCACATTCACATCCTACTTCAATTTCAGAGCTGAGTTCAGTGTCACCTCCTGCATGCAACCTTTCCTGATCTTCCTACCCAGTCTCAAGTGGGGAAATCTTTCCCCTTCCAGAATTACCACATTATTTCATTTGTTGTCTTTTGAGGAAAGAATCAGTTTTTTCCTTCTACTAAAGTTATTTGTTTTTGTGCAGCCAGACAACTACCTACCCTGCTCTTCGTTATAACAAATCCAGCTTTGTTTAGGGGTGTGATGCTGCAAGCTAAAGCACCACTTTGTCTAGATTCCTTTGCAGTTAAGGTGGGACACATGATATTGTTTTAGTGGAAGTGAGCTGAAGATTCCTGGGGAAGTCTCCTTTTCCTAATATTGTCATTTCCTTCTTCCTTGTCACTTCCTTCTCCTTCCTCCCTAAAATATGGATGTGCTACTAGAGGTAGAACAGCCACTTGGCAGCCATGAAGTATCTACAACGATGAGTGCCGCTCATGAAGGAACATTCTATTTTTTTTAAAAGATTTTATTTATTCATGAGACACACAGACAGAGGGACAGAGACAGAGACAGAAGGAGAAGCAGGCTCCCTGTGGGGAGCCTGATACAGGACTCGATCCCAGGACCTGGGATCATGACCTGCGCTGAAGGCAGACACTCAACCAGGCGGCACAGCCTACCTCTGAATATGTCCTTACATGAGGAAGACAAACTCTCATTTGGTTAGGTCACTCTAGTTGGGAAACTAAAGAAATAACTTAAAAAAAAAAAAAAAAAGAAAGAACTTAGTAGAGAATCTACCTCAGACTGAACTCTTTAAGGGAAGGCTATACAACAAATAGACCCTTGTGATCTCAGAACAGCTTAGAAAGTGACCTTTGATAGTCACTGATAAATGTTCAAATGTCAGTCTCACTTTTCATGAAATTATCTCGCCCCCCCCCTCTTTTTTTGGCAAAGCATTAAGAGCAGGAGCCCTGGATTGGAGCACTGATTATGTAAGCTATGTCACTGATTCCCCAGAGGACCACAGACAGATCCTTTTCCTCTCTGGGCTACAAGTCTCTCATGTCTGCATTAATTTCTGGAAAAGGCAGGATGAGGGGATGTGTCCTTTGTCTAGATTCCTTCCTGTGTCCATCTATAATTCCTTGTGGCAGACACTGCTGGCTTCGGACCCAACAGGTATCTCAGCACCACTGTCCCTGTTGCACTGTCCCCAATACAGAGACTGAATAAATAGTAATGTTCCCAGGTTCCCTTACATATATGTCCTCGTATTCAGGTAACATGGTTCTGGTCAAAGAGAAAAAAACCTTTCCAACCAAATTGGTATTTTACTGTTCAGAAAGGTCACTTAAACTTAGAAGGGAAAAAAGAAAGCAAAACCCTAAAATTGAACACAAACAAGAGCTAGTAAACAAACACAATAATAGAACAATTCTGGAAGAATATCTATTTCAAATAACTTTTGAACGCAGTGCTTTGGCTGTACTGTCTAAAGGGGGGACAAAGAAAGCTATCAGTATTGGTATTGTAATTTTGAAACTATGTTTTAAAGATTTTCACAGTAAGGAAAAAGAGAAACAATATAAAATACAATAATTTTTTTTTAAGATTTTATTTATTTATTCATGAGAGACACACACACACACAGAGAGAGAGAGAGAGAGAGAGAGAGAGAGAGAGACAGGCAGAGGGAGAAGCAGGCTCCATGTAGGGAGCCTGACGTGGGACTTGATCCCTGGTCTCCAGGATTACACCCTGGGCTGAAGGCAGGTGCTAAATCGCTGAGCCACCCGGGCTGCCCAAAATACAATAATTTAAGAGAAGAAAGTAAAGTTTGATTTTAATTGGCAATATCAGTACAAACCCGTGGTTAAAAAACAAACAAATTCTATTTCCATGTTTTGTTCACAGAAAGAGCCTAGAAGCAATGAGACATCCATAGCAATAAACATGCCTAGCACCTAAATCTCGGTTTCTAAATAACATCCATCAATGTGCTGGAGCCTGTGTGAACCAGCTTAAGGAAGCTAATTATTAAATTTTTAAGAATGTTGCAAACTGGGTGTCAAAAGCACAGTCATTACTATAAATTAAGTTATATAAATTCATAAACAAACTATGTTAAAGACAAAGGTAATAATTACTTGAAACTGATTAGTTCCTAATTTGTCTAGTACATTTTACTGTTATCTGTGTTCTTGAGGTTATTTACATCTATTTATAATCTGTATGATGGAAATACTACATAATGGTGTGCTACTGGATCTCTTCTTAATCCTGTATCATGAATTGGTAGCTTGAAACTGTCTATGGTGGGGGGGGGACTGTTTGGCAATGCTACAATTCAGGGCTTTCTTTTCCCTTTGGAGATCCAGTTAGTAAATATTTACTAGCATACCATTGCTAATATTTCCCACTCAAAGGAACTCATTCATCTTGGAACAGCCTTCCATAAACCAAGCAGCTCTTTGTTGGTCATTTGAGAGGTACTTATTGCTACCATCCAAGTAGCAATAGGATCTGGCATCGCCTCAGGTGGTAAAAGAGGGAAAAAAAGACCACCTGCTTGTGAATACAATGAATACCTCCTCATAATCCCTTGGTAGCCTGTTCCTCTATAAACCATTTCCATTTTATTACTAAACTCTTCTGGGCATAGCCTTCATTATTAGCAAGTTTATCCAACATTACCAAAGATATCATGAGAATTTCAGGTTTTAGGATTATTTTACTTCCTTCAGTTCTTATGGGCAGTTTCAGTCAAAGGCCAACAAGCTAGCTGGTTGTCTTTCAAATGGAAATTTTCTGATTAAAAAGAAAAATCCCAGAGATCGCCACTGGGTGGTGCTCACTGGCTTTTGTTATAAACTGCAGTTTCCATAAGGACTTTAAAGACCTCATTCTAGCAGCTTTATGGTTAGGGGCTAGCCATAGTCCCAAATGTAGAATATGCGTCAACCAAAATTGAAATAAGCCAATCAAACAGTAGGTATCTGACATTTTTTCTTTTTTTCACCAGATAGCCTATATTTTTCAAATTAACAACCTGTTTGGGCTTGGGCAATTTTATTGGCTCCCATTTAGCATGTCCAATCAATATTGGTTGAAGGGAGGATTTACATGCCTCCTGTTTCATAGTGCTAGGTAAGGGAAATGTCCTCTAGTAAGACACGGCACCTACTTACATTCAGATAAAGGAACGAGAGACACAATGGCTTTACATAAAATCTGTTCAAGTATTCCATTTCTATCTTAAACCCTCACTTTAACCCCCTTAATACTTGTATTCCTGTATCTTCCCAATGTAACTTTAATTCTCACTAGGATTCACAATGCATGGGGTGCCCAGCTTAAGGAGTCCCAGAAACATCTCTTCTCCAGACCATTTTACCATTAATGTGTCTATGGCTTTGAGTCTCCAGCTGAGCATGGAGCCAAAGAACCCAGGCCTTTTTTTTTTTTTTTTAACCAATCTTTATCTTTTTTTTTTTTCAGGTGAAACAATTTTATTTCACAGTTGTCTTTAAAACCACAAAGACACTATGTTCTTCATATAAAAACATTAGTACAGATAACTATACTTTCTAGAAAATGATTATATAGACCCTCTCAAAGAAAAATGCACACCATTATATGGTTCAGACAAGTTACTTGGGAAAAACACATCTGGACCGATTCCTAAAACATACCAGAAGACCACGCTGCATCTTTTGGTTCAAAGTATAGATTACTGTCATCAGTAAGGGCTCCTGCATTCTTACATATTTGATAATACACATATAGACTGGTTTGTGACTTAATGCTCCATTGGTTCATCAGCCTTTTCTGCAGGTTCATCAGCAGGTTGAGCAGGCTGTGCCTTTCTCTGTGGTCTTTCTTCAAGACCTTCCAGGAACATCATCATCATCATAAATCGTAAACTCCAAGTCTTTACCAACAATTCCAATGGAAACATTCTTTGTAGTTAGGTCCTGTTCTGCAGGAAGTGTCTCTCGTAAGGCACGCAGACCATGTTTAACCAGTTCATTCAAATTGCACTCCATAAACCCAGACATATGTCTCTCCAAGTAAGTGCGAGCTGATTGAGAACGGGCTTCAATGGACATGGCTCTACAGTCAAAATAGTTGGCAGATGGACAGGTTTGGAAAATGTGAGGGCCCATATCATCATAACCAGCAATAAGCAGTCCAACACCATATGGTCTCCGGCCATACCGTTGTGTTGGTATCTGGGTCTTGCTTCCAATTAGAGATACAAGAGGAGACACAGGAAGAGGTCTGTCAAATACAAATCTGGAATCCAAACACTCCTGGCGCATAAAATTACATAACAGTCTAGCATCAGCAGTAAGTCCCGCAATTGAGATACCAATATGGTTATCAACATGAAGAATTTTCTTCTGATGCGCTGCAAGCTCTGACTGTGCTCTCTTCAATGCAACCAACACCGCATGGGTTTTTGATTTCAGACCAACTGTGGCTGAACCTTGTTTGACAGCTTCCATTGCATATTCAATTTGATGAATCCTGCCCTGAGGGCTCCAAACAGTGACGTCATTGTCATACTGGTTGCGAAACATGGTTCCGGCGCGGATCCCGCTGCGGCCTCCGGCCCCAATCTTTATCTTGATTAATTATGAGATCATCACCTCAGGCAGTTTGAAGTTAGAGTCCCATTGTCACATTTGCCTTCTGGCTTTTGAAATTCCTCCAATTTAGAGTAACTAGAATAGACTTGATTAGGATCCTTCAAAGTTGAGGGACCATCTGGGGCTCCCCCTGGTCCACCCAAACTCCAAGAGCACTGTTCTAAGACCTCTGTTTTTAATCCCATCAATGTCCATTCTATTTCTTAATAATGGTTTAAAGATTTTCTTCTCTTTGGGATGAATCCCCCCCCCCTTTTTTTTAAACATTTTATTTATTTATTCACGAGAGAGAGAGACAGAGAGAGAGGAAAAAGCAGGCTCCATGCAGGGAGCCTGATGTGGAACTCGATCCCAGGACTCCAGGATCACAGCCCGGGCTGAAGGGAGGTGCTAAACTGCTGAGCCACCCGGGGAATCCTGAGCTACCTGGGAATCCCCCGGATGAGTCACTTTGACACTTTCCTTTTTCTTTCTTTCTTTCTTTCTTTCTTTCTTTCTTTCTTTCTTTCTTTCTTTCTTTCTTTCTTTCTGATTTTATTTATTTATCTGAGAGAAAGATTGCATGGGGGTGGGGAGCAGAGCCACACAGGACTTGATCCCATGACCCTGAGATCATGACCTGAGCCAAAGTCAAGGGTCAGATGTTTAACAGACAGCCACCCCAGCCCTTTGTCTTTCATTCTCTTGTGAATTACTCTAATTTTCTTTGCTACCTGTTGTTTCAACATGGCTTTTCCTTTTAGTAGCAGCTCTGAGGTTAGCAGCCATAGTTCAGACTGGACAGAAATCAAACTTGGCCCAGTGTCAGGATCCACTCCAGCGCTTTTCTTTACTTTCATTTTAGCTTTTATAGATAAAACTAGCCAAAAGGATTGTACATTTAATTTGTTTCTTGAGATTTTGAATTTCTTTATGCATCCACCGAGTCAACTCTTCCAGAGTTGGATCCATAATTTTTTTAAAAATTGGTAACATTAACCTCTTATATCTAATTGCAGAACAGTTGCATTTTCATGTCCACAAGTGACTTTGGGGACATGAAAAAAATATTCATCATCCCCTGACTTCACATCCTTACTCCTTCCCAAAACGTATGTTTCACTGAACTAGGTTCTCACAAATCTAATTTCTGTTTCCAACTGCAAAGTCAGTGAACAGTCCCAAACCACAATATCTGCAGCAATTGGCACAGAACAGTCAGGATTGGGCAATGAATACCAGGTTCCCTATTTTTTGCCCCTGCTTCCAGCTCAGAACCGATCAAAGAAAGTTAAATCTGCTCACAATTCAATCACATAAGATACCCCAATTTGTAATTAGCTAACCTTCAGCTTACCTATGATCACAATCTCTAAGCAGACCCTGTCTGAAACTTCTTTTTCCCACTATGCTACCTGCCTTTGAGTTGTTGGCCGAATGCAAGTGATGGTGGCTGACTCTGGCTACAGCAAGCTCTGAATAAGTAACTTGTTTGTTCTCATTTGAGCAGTCTTCGTTTATTTCCAGAAACTCCAAGGAATTAAGTCTTAGGATTTCCTTCTTGTGGAGGAAGAAACTGAAGCTTGGAGAAGTAAGTGACTTCCTTAATGCACTGAGCAAGTGTACTTAGAGACAGATGTAAAACTTAAGTTCCTTAGGGCACCTGTGGCTCAGTGGTTGAGAGTCTGCCTTCAGTTCAGTTCGTGACCCCTGGGATCAAATTCCTCACCAGCCTCCCCATTGGGAGCCTGCTTCTCCTTCTGCCTGTGTCTCTGCCTCTGTGTCTTGCATAAAGAAATAAATAAGATCTTAAAAAAATAATAAAACTCAAGTTCCTCTTTCTCCACACTAACTTTCAAGAGAACAGAAAATATATAAACTACTTATATTGTTTGGCCAACCAGCAGCAGAGTAAGGGTAGAAAGTAAAGTTAAAAGTTTAAATATCTTTGCTCTCATCTCAGAAAAAGGAGAAAAAAATCAATCACCTCAGACTTAGGAAACACGTCTCTAAATCAAATGAAGTCATACTTAGGAAGAAATCAAGAATCAAAACCTCAGGAGTCCCTTTTGACTCTCTTTTCTCTCATAGTCCACAGCCATGTCAGAAAATGTTGGCACGGCTTTTAAAATAAATTCAAAATCTCACTACTTCTAATCAATCACCTCCACTGAGGCCACTCTGGCCCAAACTACCATCCTCTCTCACCCAGATTGCTACAGTAACCTGCTCACTGGACTTGCTGCTCTACCTTAGTCTCTGTCCATTCTATTCCCCACAGTGGCAGCTGGAGGGACTCTATCAACACCTCAGTAAGATCCCACCCTTTCTCCACTCAAAACTCTCCAGTGGCTCTCATCTCACTCAGAGTAAAAGTCAAAGTTCTGTACTGGTAGCCTTCTTGAACTTTGCTTCTCTGACCTCATGTCCTGCCACTCTGTGGAGGCTCTCTACTTCCAAACTCAGTCTGCTTCCTCTAATAAGTCTCAGGAAGCACATTCCCTAATGACTGGCACTCTCATTCATTCCTTCTAACAACCAACATTTTGAGTACCTCTTTATGTCAGGCACTGTTTTAGGGATAAGGCAGTGAACAAGAATGAGACAATCCATGTCCTCATTCTAGTATGGAAGGCAGACAATAAACAAGTTGGCAATTAAGATAATTTGATAACTATTAAGTACTATGAAGAAAAATAATGCAGGATAATAAGATAGAGGGTTATGGGGTGGTGGCCATGGGGAAACAGTTGAGGTAGGGTGGTCACAGAAGGCCTCTTTGAGGAGGTGACAGTTGAGCAGAAACCTAGAGGAAGGAAAGCCACATCTGCTGCCTTTTTGCACTGCCAATCCCCCCCACCCCTGCACCCCCCTTGCCCTTCTCTGATATAAAACCATATTTGGATGTTGGGATGAGCCCTGTCTGGGTCTTGGCCCAGGCTCTGCTAGTAAATCACTGAATAGCCTTGGCCAAATATTTTCTCCTCTCCACTTTTCCTTTTGATTTCCTCATCTGTAACATGAGTGGGTTTTATGACTTGGGATATAGTGATCCATCTAGCTCTAAAACTCTGATTTCTTCTCTGTCAGGCTTTAGAGATACACAGGAGGACTCCAACCACCCTCTCTACTCTTCTCCCTCTACCATTTCCCTTTGCCCATCATTTCTCTTCTCCATTTTACCTTTGGCTCCTGTTCCAAGGGCTCCAGGAAATCCTTTGTCCTCAGCACACTTGGGATGGTGTATTTCTTTGGCAGAATCTAAGTGGTAAAAAGGGTTTTCCCAACTTGCTGTGGGAAGGACCCTCTTTTGGATCAACTGACCTACTTATGCTGACCGGAAATCTGATTTTATAGGGAAACCAAAGACTAACAGTGAAGTGGATTAACTGGCTGACACTTGGGATAACGGTGGGACCAACGACTGAGCGCCTTACAGGGAGATTAACTTATTAAGAGCCTGCTTCAGAGGGTGCGTAATTAACTAACAGGGCAGTCTGCGAAGGGAAATGGGTGGATTATCCTATTAACTGATTAATTGGTTCACAAGGAACTACCTGTTGCCTCCTACGGGCACTAATCTGATCATTAATCAACAGATCACCTGAGGACCCTCTGGCTGCCCTTGGGGCTGACCAAGTGACCTACTTGGTGACAGGCTAAATTCAGTCAGGCTCCTGGTGACGGGCTGACTGATGAGCCAGCGGCTGCTGCTGACTGCTCCAGCAGGGGTTTCGGTCCCCCTGAGAGGCTCAAGGCCCTGCCCTGGGGTCTAACCCACCCCGTATCTGCGGAGCAGGGCTGCCTGACAGAGAAGCCCCGCTTTCCTGGTAGCCCACTTTGGGCAGTCCCAACGCAAGACGCGCACCCAACGGTTACCAGAAAAGCCAACAAGGCAAGAAGAGCTCGTGACAACAGTTAGCTTTCATCTGTGCACGGGGAAGATGTGCAGTGGCTGAAGTCTCCTTTGGTCCTGAGCTCTGGCCTTGCATGGGCGCGTCTACCCTGCAGCCAATCAGCGGCTGCAGGGGCCTCTTCTACAGCCAATCAGCGGCGGCACAGGCCTATGCCGCAGCCAATCAGTGCTGCAAACGCTCTTACCCAGCAGCCAATCAATGAGGCAGCTGCAACCAGGCAGGCAGGAGCGGCGCGCGGTGCGGTGGGAATGTGGGTGTCCGCTTTCTTCTTGGAGAGGCTTTGATGTTGGTAAGGAAAACCACGCCACCCTCCCAACTCTGATGGCTCAGTTCCTCGTTGTACTCATTAAGTACTTAATTAACCATAAAAATTTTAAGACATTTATTGCTATTAAATATAGTTTTGCTTATGGTCTATGTCACTAGAATGTAAGCTCACTGTGGCCAGAGGTGAGGTTTTTTTGTTCGTTTGTTTGTTTTCTTTTTTGTTTTGTTTTTACTGAAGTTTCTTGCATGCTTGGAATATTGAGGATATTTAATATTCATCAATAAGTTTTCATTTAATCATGAACAGGCTGGGGGAACAGGAACTCAAAGTTTCATGTTAGCAGTATGAGATTGATTCATCTTACTGAAACATAGCTCTCATCATGTCCCATGTATGTACTCTGTCTCCTACTAGACTGTAAGCTCCTTTTGGGCAGGACAGATGTCAGAGTCATCTTTGTATCTCCTATAGTACTTGTCAATAAATATTTCTTAAACGGAAAACAACAAAAAAATTCATATTTAAGCATATGTTTATTTATTTTTTTATTTGACTATTTTATTTTTAAAAGATTTTATTTATCTATTTATTCATGAGAGACACACACACACACACACAGAGAGAGAGAGAGAGGCAGAGACATAGGCAGGGGGAAAAGCAGGCTTCATGTAGAGAGTCAGATGTGGAACTCAATCCCCAGACTCCAGGATCATGCTCTGAGCTGAAGGCAGATGCTCAACCGCTGAGTCACCCAGGTGTCCTCTAGGCATATGTTTAATTGGCCAAATACTGCCAAAGAATTTTCCAAAGTGGATGAACCAGTTAACACTTGAGCCAGCAACCTATGAGTTACAGATGCTCCACATCCTTGTCAACATCTGATAATAGCTGGTCTTTAATTTTAGCCATTAAAATTTTGTTTGTGTAGTGATACCTTATTGTAATTTTAACTGCATATTCCTGAGGGGTAATGCTTTTTAATGTTTTTTTTTTTAAAGATTTTTATTTATTCATGAGAGACACAGAGAGAGGCAGAGACACAGGCAGAGGGAGATGCAGGGAGCCTGATGTAGGACTAGATACTAGGACCCTGGGATCAGAACCTGAGCCAAAGGCATATGCTCAACCTTTGAGTCACCCAGATGTCCCTTAATTTTTTTTAATTGAAGTTTAGTTAACATAGAGTGATATGTTAGTTTTAGGTGTACGATATAGTCATTCAATAATTCTTTTTTTTTTAAGATTTTATTTATTTATTCATGACAGAGATAAAGAGAGGCAGAGACACAGGCAGAGGGAGAAGAAGGCTCCATGCAGGGAGCCCGATGTGGGATTCCATTCTGCGACTCCAGGGTCATGCCCTGAGCTGAAGGCAGATGCCCAACTGCTGAGCCACCCAGGTGTCCCTAGTCATTCAATAATTTTATACATACTCGGTACTCATCACCCTTATTGTGTATCTTAACCCCCATTCTCTGTTTCACTCATCCCCCTACCAATTCCCTCATTGCAACCACCAGTTTGTTCTCAATATTTAAGAGTATTTTTTTGTCTTTTTATCTTTGTTTGTTCATTTGTTTTGTTTCTTAAATTCCACATGAGTGAAATCATATGGTATTTGTCTATGTCTGATTTATTTCACTTAGCATTATACCCTCCATGTCCATTCATATTGTTGCAAATGGCAAAACCTCATCCTTTTCTATGGCTGAGTAATGTCAGTATGTATATGTATACATATACCACATCTTCACCCATTCATCTATCAATGGACAAATGGACACTTGGGTTACCTATATGTCTGGGCTATTGTAAATAATGCTTCAGTAAGCATAAGGATGTATATATCCTTTTGAATTAGTGTTTTTGTTTTCTTTGGGTAAATATCCAGTGTAGAATTATTTGGTATATTATAATTCTACATTTAATTTTTTGAGGAAACTCCATACTGTTTTACATAGTGGCTTCAGCATTTTGCATTCTCTTCATAAGTGCACAAGGGTCCCAATTTCTCTACAACTTTATCAACCTTATTTTTTTCTGGTTTTGATCTTGATTAGCATTTCTCTAGTGATTAGTGATGTTGAACATCTTTTCATATGTTCACTTCCCATTTATATATCTTTGAAGAAATGTCTATTCAAGTCCTTCACCATTTAAAAAAATTGGGTTATTATATTTGTTGTTGAGTTGTAGGACCTCTTTCTATGTTGTGGATGTTAATCCTTTATCACATTTCTGATTTGCAAATGTTTTCTCCCATTTTGTGGATTGCCTTTTTACAATGTCAAAAGTGTCATCAGAAGCACAAAAATGTTCAATTCTGATGAAGTTCAACTTACCTTCTTTTTCTTTTGTTGCCTGTGTTTTGTCATATCTAAGGGATATTGGTCTGTAGTTTCATTTTCTTGTGGTGTCTTTGGCTTTGGCATCAGGATAAACTCTTCATGGAATGAGTTAGGAACTATTCCCTGCTCTTTGATCTTTTTGGGAAGAGTTTGAGAAGGGGTGGTATTTATTATTCTTTCTTATTATTTTTTTCTAAAGATATTATTTTTAAGTAATCTCTACAGCCAGTGTGGGCTTGAACTTACAACTCTGAGATCAAAAGTCACATGCTCTACCAATTGAGTCAGCCAGGCATCTCTAATTCTTCTTTAAATGTTTGGTAGAATTCACCCATTGAAACCATCTGATCATGGGCTTTTCTTTGTTGAGAGGTTTTTGATTACTGATTCAACCTTACTAATTATAGGTCTATCATATTTTCTATTTCCTCATGATTGAATCTTGCTAGATTATTTGTCTCCAGGAATGTGTTCATTTATCTAGGTTACCCAACTTGTACAATTGTTCATTGTACTCTCTTATAATCTTTTTTATTTTTGTAAAATCAATAGCAATGTCCTCAGTTTTATTCCTCATTTTGTAATTTGAGTCTTTTTCTTTCTTAGTTGATCTAGCTAAGCGTAGGCCAATTTTACTGATCTTTTTCAAAGAACCAACTTTTGGTCTTGTTGATTTTCTCTATTGTTGTTTCATTCTCTTTCAATCATCTCCATTTTAATCTTTTTATTTCAACCCTTCTGCTAACTTTGGGTTTAGTTTATTCTTCTTTGTCTGGTTCCTTAATAGGTGAAGTTAGGCAGTTTATTTGAAATCTTTTTCCTTTCCTAATCCAACCCATGGGAAAATGCAGGGCTGAGGGTGGGGGTCAGTTAGAGAATGCAGCTTGTCTGAGGAAGTTGATCTCAGAAGATATATACGTGCTGTGAAGATGGAGAAAGGGGACACTATCACTATGAGATAGAACCATGTGAATGAAGTAGGGAGAGCACAACAGGCCATGGAATGTTCAAGAAGTGGCAAGAATGTGACTGAGAGAAAGGGATGAGGCAGGTAACAGTGAGATTGTGGAAATTCTTGAGTAGCTCTCACTGGAATTGGCCCCTCATCTGGAGGGAGAGGGCAGACACGAAAGGGTATTTAGCAGGGGAGGAACAGATGGTCTGATGGGGAGCCAAGAGGCTGGGTAGGTGGCTGTTTTAATGTTCTGGAGGAATGAAGGTCAAGTAAGACCTGATCTGGACATGCAAAGGAGGGGACAGATCAGGAACTTGGTGACTCATGAAGACTGGCAATGAGAGAGAGAGAAGTGAAACAAAACTCTGGCTGTGAAGACTTGAAATAAGCCTTATACTTCTCTTTTGTTCATTTGCACATGAGTGGCCTTTCCCTGAGAACACAGAGTCACCCACCTGATCAGGGTGGGGTGGAAAACTCAACATCATGTATCTACAGGTTGAAACCTAGAGATTGTTTGGCCAGTTGAATGATGACCTGGGCAGCGTTTGGCCCTTGGCTGAATGCATGTTGACCAGGCTCCCAGAGCCATTCACTGCACACTGGGCACAGTGCTGCCCTGTGTACATTAATTCAGTGCATTCTTAAAACCACCAAGTGAACTAGGGAGTGTTGTTATCCTCATTTGACAGAGGAGCAAGTGGAGGTAGCAACAGGTTAAGTGGTGAAGTGGATGTTTGAATTCTGGCAGAATGATTTTGAAGAACTTTAATTATTTTTTTTTAATTAAGAGGTAAGTCACATAACATAAATGATTTTATGAACATTTAGTGAACATTTAGAGGCATTTAGTACATTCACAATGCTGTGTAACCACCACCTCTATCTGATTT
The DNA here is from genome assembly GCF_003254725.2 of Canis lupus dingo. Classification (NCBI taxonomy): domain Eukaryota; kingdom Metazoa; phylum Chordata; class Mammalia; order Carnivora; family Canidae; genus Canis; species Canis lupus. The sequence continues at coordinate 105,737,101 of NC_064243.1, forward strand.
CAGAACATTTTCGTCGCCCCAAAAAGAAACCCTACACCCATTAAATAGTCACCCTCTCCACAGCTCCTGGCAGCCCCTAATCTGCTTTCTGTTTCTATGAATTTACCTATTTTGCGTATTTGATATAAATGGAATCATACAATATGTGAGCTTTGTGTCTGGAGGATTTCACTTAGCATATTTTTGAGGTTCATGCATGTGGTATGTATCAGGGCTTCAGTCTTTTTATGGCCGAATCATATTTCATTATATGGATACACCACATTTTGTTTATCCATTCATCCATTGATGGGCATTTGAGCTGTTTCTATCTTTTGGCTATTATGAAGGGGCTTAAACATTTAATCACTGTCCCTTACCCCCTTTACAAAGACCACTTAGATGGTCTCTAGACCCACTGATTAGAGATGAATAGGGTCTGTGGAGGGTTCCAGAGGAGGGAGTTCCAGAATCTTTCCCAGGATGGCAGGAAGGGGTGGAAGAAGGCTTCATGCTGGAAGTTGGGCCAGGACCTGGTAGTTGCCTTTTGGGGCACTTTTTACCATGGCCAAGGGGACCTCCTAGCCTCCAGTGGGGGAGGAAAAGATGAAGACTCACCAGATTCAGGAAGTAGTTCAGACAGTGGCCTCTTAGAGGAACAGGCAGAGAGGAGCCTAAACTGGAGTCTGTGAGGTTGAAGAAGAGGAAGAGGCCTGTTTCGCAAGATCTCAGTGAGTATCAGACCAGAAATTGCGCCCTGACGGGAAGTTGTAATTAGTGCAGGCATGGGAGCATTATATTCTCCTTGACAAGATGGCGGTTATCAGAGGCCATGCCCTCAGATGGACTTTCCCACATCCTGGATGGAGAACGGAGGGAAGAACCAGACTTGAGGGAAGATATGGAACTAGTATGGGATGCATTGAAAGTGAGGAGCCTATGGTGCTTCAGGGAGAGATGTTCAAGAAGACATAGGAATTTGGAGTCCAGAAGAGAGCCCTGGGCTGGCAATACAAGCTGGAGACCCCAGCAGAGCCCAGGAACATTGTCCCCTTGCACTCGAGTGCAAGGCATTTCAGAGGTTTGCTGAGCTCAGTTCATGTGCTGTGTCCAAGGCTGGGCTTTGAAAACATAGGGCCGGTTATAGTGCTGTCCCTGCCCTGGGGAGCTTATAGTCTGATAGAAATCAGAGTTAGATAATTATGAGGATAATATTTTTAAAAAATCTTAAAAAAAATCTTATTTATTTATTTGAGTGAGAGCTCATGCGAGAGTGGGGGTGGGCAGAGGGAGAAAGAAAGGGAGAGAAGCAGAGTTCGCTGAGCATGGAACCCAGTTCTGGGCTTGGTCCCAACCCTGAGTTTATGACCTGAGCTGAAAGCAAGAGTTCTATGCTTAACCGAATGAGCCATCCAGGCACCCCATCTTTAAAATCTTAATGTAAATTTTGTTAAAGAGTACTATTCATACAGAAAAGGGCACAAATCACAAATATTTTACTCAGAAATGTTTCAGAGAGTAACCACATCCGAGCAGTTGGACTCACCCAGATCAAGATACAGATCTTTACCAGAAGAGTCCAGGAGGTCTCCACTGGCCCCTTCCTGTCACTACCCTCCAACAGTAACCAGCATCTGGACTTCTAAAACCAAAGATTAGCTTTGTCTATTTCTAAACTTTATATCAAAGATATCACATAGTGGGGACTCTTGTGTCTGCATTCTTTCACTCAACATTATGTTTGTAAGATTCTCATGTGTTGTATGTTTTTATTTGCTTCTTCCGCTGCATGGATACTCTGCAGTCTATCTACCTGTCTTACTGTTGATGGGCATTTGGGCACGTTCCATTTTTCAGCTGTGGCAATCAGAACTGCCATGAACATTCTTGTACACATTTGGTGAACGTTTGTAGGCACTTCTGTTGGAGACACACCTTGGAGTGAAATTGCTGGCTCCTGTGCTCAGTGTTAGTAGAGAGTGACATTTGTCCAAGTGGTTGTGCCAATTCTCTCTCCTCCTACCCTTAGTAATGCATGAGAGTTCCAGTTGCGACATATCTTCATCAACCCTTTATATTCTTGCACAGGGGCTAATCTTCTCTGCATCTTTCCAATTTTTGTATATGTGCTGCTGAAGCACATTTGATATGCTCTAAGAAAAAAATCTTTATTGTGGCAAAGTATACATACCATTTGTTGTCATAGATGTACAATTAATGGCCTTAGTATGTTCACATTGTGCAGCTTTCACCATTATCCATCCTTAGATGGATGAAATTCTGTACCCATTAAATATTAACTATCCACCCACACCCCTAACCTCCCAACCCCTTGGTAACCTCTATATATTATTCCTTTTTATTGCTTTAAAAAACAACATAAAATTTACCATCTTAAATATTTTTAAGTGTATGGTACAGTGGTGTTAACTATATGCACTTCATTAAGCTCTAGAAAAGTCTTCATCTTGCAGAACTGAAACTCTACCTACTGAAAAGTAGCTTCTTATTTCCCTCATTTGCTGTTTCTAAGAATTTCATTACTTTAGATACTTCATATAACTAGAACCATGCAATATTTTTCTTTTGGGGACGGCTTATTTCATTCAATGTAATGTCTTCAACACTTGATATTCTTTATATTGTTTATATTATTTTAGCCAATGTGGTGGCCACGCCATGGCACAGCATTGGGGTTTTTATTCACATTTCCTTGACAGCTACTGAAGTTAAACACCTTTCTATGTACCTATTGGCCCCTTGAATATCTCACGTTTTTTATTGGGTTGCCTGCCTTTTTTGTTACTGATTTTTGGAAGATCCTTGTATATTCTTTTTATACTGTGGATGAATCTTTTGTTAGATATATGTATTAGGAAATACCTACTCCCACCAGAGAGTTACATTTAGAAATAGATTTACTTTTAAAAATAATACATGAACCACCCCTCACTACCAAAAAAAAAAAAAGAGAGAGAGTATATGTTCAGAAGCTGACATCTCCCTCCATCCCGAGAGAAACTTAACACGAGATATATCTAACAATGAAAATGGTACATTTTTTCTCCCACGGAACAATGTTCCTAATGAATATTATCCCCCATTTTACAGAGGAGGAAACACAGGGAGGTGAAGTGGTTTGCCTGATGTTTGAACTTAACTGTGACTTTCAGCCACTCTAAGGAGTGTCACATTCACATTTATAAACTTTGGTTCAGAGGGTAGTCAATTCATAGAGAATCAGTGCCTGACATGCATTTTTTCAGAGATGTCCTGCCCAGTCAGAGCTGGCCTTCCCAGTGACAGGAGCGGGTTGGGGGTTGTCATTTCTGGATCTTGATCTCTGCATACTCAGTTGTCTCTTGGTCCTGAAAGTTGTGTGGCTTCAGTCCATGGAAGCAGAGATTGGCGTAGTGGAGCTCCTGATCCTTCTCCGAGGGGGAGGTGGCCGCAGCTTGGGGCAGGGGCTCTGAGGGGCTGTCTGACCAGGGTTTGCTCAGGTGATCCTGAGTGGAATGAGGGAAAAGCATCGGAGCTGGCCTTTGGGTCTGGAGAAGAGAAGTGGGGTCTGGAGTTCACTTTCTCATTTAGCCACTTCATGCCCATTTCCTGAACATTCATTTATCCATCCATCCATCCATCCAGCCAGCCAGCCATTCATTCATTCACTCTTTCATTCATTTGTATCTTTAACAAATTTTCATCACAATGGCATTGAATCCTTATAACTTCCCCACTCTCCGGTGGATGATATAACTGTTATCCTTATTTTACAGATATGAAAATAGAGTAAGCAAAGTCAAGAAACTTCAGCACACATGATCTCTGACCTCAGCCTCTCAGGGCAACGAGAGAGTATCAAATTGCTATACGCACGTACACATGCAAATGATCTAATTGCAAATTGTGATCTGATGCATAGAAGCAGGGTGCCATAAGTGGGTGAGAATCACAGAGACCTGCCCTGTCTGCCCAGGGGCTCACAGGGTGCTGAGGATAGGCCTTGATTATTACAGGAAGGCATGATGACAGTCTGCCTGCATAGGGGAGGGAATATTTAAACTGGAGAGTGAAAGGGGATTAGGGTCTGGCCAGTGCAAATGGGGAGGTCACAGGAAATTATGCATGCAAAGGCACAAAGTCACAGAGAATAAGCCTTGCCTGGGGATAAGGAGCTAATTTTGTGGTCAGGGGCAGGAAGTGGGCTGGAGAACTCGGGAGGGGACAGATCACAGAACACCAGACTGAGGAAATTGGACTACTGTCCAATATGGTAGCTCCTAGCCACATGTGGCTACAGAGCAAATGAAATGTGGCGATTCTGAAAGGAGGTGTGCCACGAGTATGAAATAAAACCTGGATTTCAAAAATTTAGTACCAAAAGAAGAAGAAGAAAGAATGTAAATTATCTCATTAATAATCTGTACATTGATTATTGATGAGATGACAGTGAAATAATATTTTGAACATATTGGGTTAAATAATACATTATATTAAAATTGATCTCATGGTTCTTTCTACTTTTTAAATGTGGCCATTAGTAAATTTTAAGCTACGTATGTGTCTCACATGATATTTCTGTTGGACCATGCTGGTCTAGATAGTGGGAAGCAAGCACAGGGGTGGCAGCTGTTTGGGGGAATTTCTTGCCCAAAGATTGGGCGGAGAGGTGGAGAGATGGAGTGGTGGAGGCAAGACCAGTGACCCAGAAGGGAGACAGTAAGGGCTCGGTAGGGAAGGGGCTAAAAGGAAAAAAAGCTTTGCTAAAAGGGAAATGAGTGAGACTCGGTCCATCACTGGCTGTGGTAGGTGGAGGAGAGGGGAGAGGAAAGGATGGCTCTCAGGTCTCTGAGTTGAGTGCAGCCAGAAATCCTGAGGAAGAACTGAGTTTGGGAAGTCGGTGAGGAACTTATCCTTTGGCATGCTGACAGTCATGAATTGCCCCATGGCTCATCCCAAGACACCAGATAGAAAGATGAAAGATGCCCTGGCCACTCACCTGGGAGATGGTATCCAATGCTGGATGGACACCATGATTGTGCACTGCTTTCTGGGTTGATTTTTGCCTGTAGGTCTTCACTCTGAGGAGAGAGATCAGGGCCCTTCAGCCTGGCTGCTCACTGCTGGGAGTCTGGAAGGATAACTGAGGCAGAGCATGAGGGATGCTGTCTGGCTGCAGAGACCAGGAAGAGACCACGTGTTCCCTCCTCCTGATGGCGGGAACCCTAGCCACAGCCATGATGTCAGGAGGCTAAATTCCTGATGCTGCTTCAATGAATTGCATCAGGATGACGAACTGCCTCCTCTCTGGCTTCATCACCTAGTCAGGTTTCTTTAGCTCTGTGCTTTGAGAATGAGGGATTCCTTGAGTCCCCTCCCCACCCAACCTCATGAGGCCTTCACCCAAACTGGGGCCACCACTCACGCGAAGAAGATGATGAGGCAGAGACAGAGAGCAAGCAGAGCCATGATACCAGCTCCCCAGATGGCCCCCTGAACCACACATGTCCTGGGCCCCAGTCTTCCTGCAGGTGAGAGATCTGGGGTAAACTCCAATCCTACTAGGCAGGCATCTGAGCATCCAACCTTCTGGAATCCATGGCCCAGGGCTGTGCCCACTTCTACCCAGGGCTGGCTTCTTTGTCCCCCACCCCTCTATGTGATCCTAGCCTCCGGTTCCCCCAACCCCTCCCCTGACAATCTATAGACAAATCTGACCTCAAGTGCCCTTTTGCCTGAGTCAGAGCCACTTCTCTCCTCAATTTCTTCCAGAATCCTGGATCATACTACCATCTCCCTGGGCATTACCCTTATACCCCCCTGACCTGGCAGCAGCAGAATGGTGGTGCTCTGTTTCCCGTGTGAATTCCAGGCTTCACAGCTGAGTCTGAGGCCTGAGTCCAGTGGTCCACTGAGGCTCATGTTACTGTTGGCCCAGGGCCCTGCAGCACTGGAGGTGATGGTCAAGGAGGTGTTGCTATAGTTCCCCTCCAGCAGCTCCTCCCCCAGCTGCCAGTGCAGAGAGGGGGGCAGCTGGGATTGAGCTGAACAGTGGCAGTGCAGATCCTTACCCTCCCAGGAGCAAGAGGGACCAAATAGCTTTGGAGGGTCTGTGGGAAGACAGGAGAAGGATCAGAGGAGGCCGCTCTCCCCAGGACCCAGGCAGCCCTCGCAGGTGTGTTCCAACTCACTCTTCACAAGTAGACTCAGGGATGCTTCCAGGGAGCCCAACATGTGCTGAGCTCGGCAGATGTATTTCCCATGATCCTCCAGTTCCACCCGGGGAAACTCCAGGATCCCAGGATTTGAGGGTTGTGAGGACTTCAGGGTCAGGCTACCCCGGGTCCAGCTCACGCTAGCAGGAGGGTTGCTGTCACCAATACAGACCAGATACAGAGCCTGGCCCTCCTGAAGTAGGAGAGACGAATCGTTCCCCAGAGCCTCAGTTCCTGGCAAGACAGAGAGAAAGTTAAGCCCTGGCTCTCACTAGGGGTATTCTCTCTCTGTCTCTCGGTCTCTCTCCTTTCCCTACATCATGTAAATCTGTCTCTTCTCTTCCACCACATGACTGGACCCCATGATTATGGAATCAGCCCAAGGGGACAGGGTTGGGAGCAGGTGCTTTAGCCTTTCCAAGAGGCCCTTGTGCATTCAATCTTTCTTTGTTCACTAAGATCTGTCTAATTTAGGTGTGTATGAGAGCTCACAGTCTTGTGAGTGAGATACCCCAAATCAGGCATCAAAGAGCAGTCTGATGTGTTTTGTGATGGGGGTACATTGTGCTGGGGAAACCTTGAGGATGGGAGTTCAGTGAGACTGTCAGGGCAGGGAGAGCTTCCTGGAGGAGGAGAGACTAAAGTGGAGCATGAGACAGGTGGGGAGCTGACATGGAAGGACATTGCTGAGGCAGGCACAGAAAGTGCAGCTGTACCTAGGGTGCGAAATGGCCCTGCATGCTCAGGGAAAAAAAACAGATGGTCCTGTAAGGCTTGAGTGAATGTTTATGTTTGGGTTGACCTAAGAGTGTTGACCTATGCGGCTACTGAGCATTCAAAAAATATTATTAGATTGGAGAAAGACCAAGATATGAAAGGAAATATTGATATGTGTAACAGTGGTTTACTGGTAAATGTTAACAACCAACTCATTAGGAAGTGGGAGGGAAGAAAAAAGTTCTGATTTGCAATATTTGCCAATTTCCTTAACGTAAACACTTACCTCTTGGCCAATTTCAAGCATCCAACTAGATGTCGCTGAACCCAGAATTGGGAAAACATGTACAGAGTTGACTCTTGCCAGCCATCAAGAGCCAACTCCAGTATGCCACTGAATGCCAACATCTCCCCTCAAAAAAACATGTTTTTGTCTAACAAACACCATGTGCTGAGTCAAAAGGCCATTATTAAGCTGGAAATAAATCCTTTCCACTAACACACAGCTGATTTCCTTAATATAAAAAGAGCTTTTCCAAATCATTAAGAAAAAGTCCACAAAGAAATACAAATGATTCTTAAACATAATGAAAGATACACAACCTGTTTACAAAATGATAATTTAAGTTAAAATGTCAGTGAATTTACTTAAGACATTGGCAGGGATGAAAATGTTCAGCAGGTTGATATTATAAACAGAATAACTTCCATGCAGCATGACTTGGCAGTATCTGTTGAAATTACAAACATACCCTTTGATTTGGGACTTTTCTAGAAAATTATCTTGTAGACACATGCACATATATGGGGTATGTTTGTACAAGTTATTTGTTGCAGTATTATTTGTCTTAACAGAAGTCGGGAAACATCATGGCTTTCCACCAATGGGGACTAGTTAAGTAGTTTATGGTATAATATACTTCTAATTGGAAGACCATGGAGTCATCAGTAGGAGTGAAGTTTTCCTATGTACTCATAGAGACAATAATGTATCAACATCACTTACTTAGTTGGAACAAGTGCATCATGGGGATTAAGGCTTTCAACGACAAGGAAAGCCAAGTGAGGGCTTTATGGAAACTCTCTGTACTATGTAAACCTAAAATTATTCCACAATGAAAAGTTTATTAAAAAATAATAGCTAAGAGAGGGGCATCTGGGTGGCTCAGCCAGTTAAGTGATCAACTCTTGATTTAGGCTCAGAGTCCTGGGATCAAGCCCAGTCCAACATCAGCCTCTGGGCTCATTGGGGAGTCTGCCTGAAGATTCTCTCCCTCGCACTCTGCCTCTACCCTTAAGTGTCCATGCTCTCTCTCTCTCTCTCTCTCTCTCAAAATAAATAAATAAATAAATAAATAAATAAATAAATTTTAAAAATATAGTTAAGTTAAATAGGTCCATTGAAGAAAGACAAATACCATGTGATTTCACTCGTGTAGAATTTAAGAAACAAAACAAGCAAGTAAAGGCAAAAAAGAGAGAGAGAGAGACAAATCAAGAAACAGATGCTTAACTATACAGAACAAACTGATGGTTTACTGGAGGGGAGGGAGTGGGGAATGAGGGAAATAGGTAGAGGGAATTAAGGAATGCACTTGTGATGAGCACCAGGTGATGTATGGAAATGTGAAATCACTATATTATATACTTGATACCAACATTGCACTGTATATTAACTGGAATTTGAATAAAAACTTAAAAAAATGGGATGTCTGGGTGGCTTAGTGGTTGGGCACCTGCCTTCGGCTCAGGTCGTGATCCGGGTTCCAGGATCAGGTCCCGCATCAGGCTCCCTGCGAGGAGTCTGCTTCTCCCTCTGCCTGTGTTTCTGCCTCTCTCTTTCTCTCTGTGTCTCTCATGAATAAAGAAATTAAAAAAAAATTTAAAAATGAAAACAAGGCAGATCAGTGCATATAGTATGGTGTGTACATATGTGTGTGTTTTAAAACATAGATGTGTAAATTATATTTGGAAAGATAGCCAAGAGGGGAGGTACATAGCTACTGGACGCTATTTTATTTTTATTCAGTTTTGCTAGGGACTAGATTGTGTTCCCTTCAAGCTTATATGTCCAAATCCTAACCCCCAATATGGTGGTATTTGGAGGTATTTGAATGGGCCTTTGGGAGGTGATTAGGGTTAGGTGAGGTCATGGGAGTAGGGGCCTTAGGATGGAATTAGTGCTTTTATATGAAGAGACATCAGAGAACTCTCTCTCAGTTGTGTGAGAGAAAATACTGCCAAAAGCAGCCATTTGCCAGGCAGTGAGCTCCCACCAGAAACCAAATGGGCTAACACCTTGATCTTGGACCTGCCAGCTTCCAGAAATGTGAGAAATCAATAAACCCCTCAGTCTGTGGTATTTTGTTATGGCAGCCCAGAGCAGACCAAGACACATTTTATACTTACTGTTTTAAACAATAACACTATAATGTGGAAGGAAACTGCAAGAGTAGGCAGGGTCCAGATCCTAAGGGGAATGGGGCAAGGTTTGGGAGGAGAGCATAGCTGGGGGATGGCCAAACCCATTAGGCAGGGAGACCCATTAGGCTCTCACCCACTGAGAACAGGGTCAGGTGTGGGGAGAAGCCAATTTGTAAGCTGAGGAGCCAGTGGGGTGCTTCCCACCTCTGCTGCCCCTATACCTGGCCTAAGCTTTCCTCCCACTTGAGCTCTGAAACCCCAGTTCTGCTCTGAGGGGCGGAAACAGACAACACTTGTACCACAGTCTGAGAGGAGAGGTTGTACCTTACCTGTGCCTTCTCTTTGAAATATACTGATGGTCAGGTTTTGGAGTGCATCTGGACAGAGAGACAATTGTTTTCAGAGGTAGGAAGGTAGCTGTGGGCACTTTCCCCCCAGGAAGTTTAGAAATAGGAAAGCGGTGGAGTCAGGTGTTTTCTTTCCTTTCCCTTAGGATTCCAGACTCTGCCTCCCCCTCCCCAACACTCACTGCTCTCAGTTACCCTGGCATCCTGGCCTCGGACTCACAGGACACGTTGAGCTGGATGGTCCTCTCTGTGCTCACACCAGCTCCAGGGAAGGTCACTTGACAGGTAAGGTTGGTGCCGTGGTCCTGGGGCCTTGGTGTGAGGGTGAGCACAGAGGAGTGGGGAGTCTTGGAGCCCCAGGAGGTGAAGGCAACCCCGAACCAGGAGAATGTGGGGGGTGTCCCCCTTTTACAGACCCATGGCACGCTACAGGTAATGTTCTTGGGGTGGCCAGATTCTAGAGGTCCCTGGATGTGGATGTCAGGTGTCTCTGTCAAGGCTGAGGAAGAGAGAGACAGAGATTCTGGAGATGGCACCTGAGTGTGCCCCTAGAAGCAGCCTCTACCCGCAGGCCAGCCATCTCCTCCCCAGACAGGATGGAAATTAGGGATCCCCTCCTAGCCCTGCCACAGGAGCCCTCAGGACCCATGCATGTGGCATGTGTCCTTTTCTTGGCCCCATTTCTTACCCGTCACATGCACGGAGAGCTGGTTCTGTAGGTAATTATATCTCACATAATACCCTCTCTCCACCCTGAAGAAGTATGTCCCCGAGTCCCTTCTCTGTGCATCTTTGATCTCCAGGGAGCAGTCATATTCCAGGGGGTTTCCAAGGAGGCAGAATCGGTCCTGGGTCCCCTCCTGTACTTTACGAAGTGGGTTGTTTGTGGCCACTGGAGCATCCTGAGACGTAGAGGCCCCTTCCCGGAACCAGTAGCCGTAAGCGGGGTTATTGGCAGTATATCCATTTTGGGGGTAGAAGAATTTGCAGGTCACCCGTACACACAGGCCCTCCTGTACCTTCACGCTCTCTTCCACTTGCAGATGGAAACTCGAATCCTGAGCCAGGGACCCTGCAGGGAATTGAGGGTCAGTGGCAGCCCCTGCCCACCTGGCCTCCTCCCCTTGGCCCACTCACCTGTCCACAGCAGGGGAAACAGCAGTGGCAACATCTTTGGGGTAAGAGTCATGGTGTGTTGGTATCACAGGACAGAGAGGAAGCCCCAGTAGGAAGCCAAGGGCTGATGTCTGAAAGGTGACTGACCACAAAAGGGGAACTTGATGACATGGCCCTTGAAGATTAACCACTTCTCCTTCCAGATGGGGTCCCAGCAATCTCTCCTCCCCCGGTCTCTGTCCATGGCCTGTCCCTCCTGCACCTCTGTTCCCACCAGGAAGGTGTGTATTATCTGGCCAATTACAGCTTTCAGAAGCTCCAGAGAGGCCGACCAGCTGTGGGACTCAGGAGGGGTGAGCAGGGGAATCTTCTCAAGGAAACAGAGAAATTCCAGGCCATGCCATCTCTTGTTCATACAGTGTGAGCTGGTAAACACAGCCAGGGGCCTGTAGGAAACACCATCGCTGTGTGCAGCTAGTCCCAGGTATGAATGGCCAGTGTAGACGGGGCCAGGACTCCCAGGGGGTTCGGGGCTTCCTGGCTGGCTCACAGCCCTCTGCTCCAGGCATCGCTGGTATCACCTGCACCAGGCCACGCCTGAGAGCTGGGCATTTGCAACAAGATGATAACATAGCATGACGTAGAGGGATAATGCCCAGGTGTGCATGGCCCTCCTCCCCCACGAGCCTCAGCTTCTTGGAGAAATCACAATACTGTGTCACATGGAGGGATCACAATACTCAACTTTTGTCTGTGGGAGAATCCAATATGAAGACAGAGGTAGGCGTTTTCTGTGGCCATCTTGCATGTCAAATGTCCGGCCCTGCCTGTTCCTCCGTGGTCACTCTGAATCCCGCCTTCAGTAAGAAGCTCCTGGTGGTCAGCTCTGCCCTTGGGATTCCTCATCTGAGATTTCCAATGAAGGGATCATGTGCACCAGATGGCTCCAGGCTCAGGCTGTGGTGCCTTCGGGGAGGGGGATTGAACTCTTCATAGTTAGATGCCTATACTCACAGGGCGTGATGGGCTGAATTGTGTCCCCCCCAAAAGTTGTATGTTCATTTCCTAACCCTCAGTACCTCCAAATGTGACTGTCTTTGGATATCAGGTCTTCAGAGAGATCATTAAGATAAAATGAGGCCATTGGAGTGGACTCTAATCCAACAGGTGCCTTTGTAAGAAGAGGGGATTAGGACTCAGACACACAAACAGGAGACCAAGAGCACAGCGGGGATCCGGCCACTCATGAACCAAACACAGGGTTCTCAGAAGGAACTGGTTCTACCCACACCTCAATCTCCAATGTCTAGCTTCCAGAGCTGTGAGAAAATGAACTTCTGTCATGTAAGACACCAGGTCAGTGTACTTTGTTGTGTACCTCCTCCCTCTCCATAACACCTGCTCCAGTCCGTCCTTCTCCTTCTCCTCCCCTTCCTTTGTCTTCTTCTCCCTCCGTCCCCCACCCGCCCTCCTCCCAGCAATCCTCCTCCCCACCATGGTCCTCTTGCTATCTTCCTTCCCCTCCTCCTCCTTCCATCTTCCTTCTCCCATCTTGCTCCCCTCCTCTTCCCCCTCGATCTCCTCCATCTTCTTACTTTTCTTTGTCTCCCTATCTTCCTCCCCCACCTCCTCTTCTCATCTTTCTGTTTTGGGAAAGGGGATGGTAACTGAGCCACTTGCTGAGCTCGGCAGTCAAGCTCATAGCTGTCCCATACAGGGGACCCTGGCTCCCCATGACCAGGTCCCTTCATTCACACGCAGGGCCCCAGGAAGATATATCAGGAGCTTCCTCAGGCAGTCCAAAGTCTGGATAGAAGGAGCTGGAGTATCCAAAAGGATGTTTCACTGGATTGGGATGGGCCCAGGAGCATGGGAAGAACTTCCTGAGCACCCTTGGGGGCTCCCAGTATGTCCTGTGAGCCCCTCATGGGGCTCTCAGGGCAGGGTCCAGGGACAGAGTCTCCTAGCAGTACACTGGGGCCTCCCACATTGGCCTGTGGCTTCAGAGCCCACCATTTTTTTGCTTCCTGCTCCTTCATTCCCATACTCTTCTGAGGTGAATCCACTTCTCTTCTCACCTGTCTTGGCATCCTGTCTGTCTTCCAAAGGCTGAGAAATGCTTCCACCTTTCCTGTCCATTCCCTGATGGCCAGTCTGAGTATGGACAAAACTACTGTTCCAGACACAGGCCAGCATCTGGAATGAGAGATTTTGGGATCTGCTGGCCAGGGCAGCTGGGATAGGTGGACAGTGACGTGAGTGGCTGGGAACAAAAGGCGGCTCACATGACAGAAAGTAGGCCAGAGTCACAGGGCACTTTGACTTTTCCCTTCTGCTGGGTTATTGGGCTTATTTGTCCTGAGAAGTAGGGCCCCAGTCTTCCCAGAGCAAAGCTCCTCCCAGCATGAGGAGCCAATGGAAAATGCCTCATCTTGTGTGGCTGTGATGTAAGTATGTATGAATGTGTCTGTTGTGTATCTGTGGCATGTGTGTCTCTGTATTTGCATGTGCCTTTATGTCTGCAGTCTCTCTGTGTGTCTATGCTGTGTGTGTATTTCTTTGATCTGTGTATATATGTGTGTTCTGTGTTTGTGGTCTGTGTGTACGTCTGAGGTATGTTTGTGTCTGTGTATACGTGTGTGAGTGATTTCTGTGTGTGTATTTTGAGGTGTATCAGTGTCTCTGTGTGTCTGTGTGTATGTTTGAAGTGCATGTGTGTCTGTACTTCTGCATGTGTGTCTGTGTCCTCTGTGTGTGCATAATCGAGTTGTGTATATGCGTCTGCAGAAGTGCCTGTGTGTATATTTATGCAGACTCAATTGTCAGTTTCTCAATGATAACATCCATGGACAACATAACGAAGAGTATAATCCATTTCATATTCCCTTTATATCTTTCTCTTTTGTTTTTCTTCAAATTCCTTATCATGAATCAACATAACATAGGGTCTACTTAATTATTCTTTGTCTCTCCTGCCATTAAAACTAAGCTTCACAAGGGGTCGTGTATTTCCCATTTACTGCTGAATCCACTCTGACTATAAACATCCTTGGCATACATTAGGTGATCAATGAATATTTATTTTAAGAATTGTAGGGCACCTGGCTGGCTCGGTCAGTGGAGGATGTGACTCTTGACCTTGGGGTTAGGGGTTTGGGCCCCATACTGGGTGTAGAGATTACTTAAAAAATAAAATCTTGGGGATCCCTGGGTGGCTCAGAGGTTTAGCGCCTGCCTTTGGCCCGGGGCGCGATCCTGGAGTCACGGGATCGGGTCCCGCGTCGGGCTCCTGGCATGAAGCCTGCTTCTCTCCCTCTGCCTGTGTTTCTGCCTCTCTCTCTCTCTGTCTATCATGAATAAATAAAAAATTAAAAAAAATAAAATAAAATCTTCATAAAAAAATTGTAGGGAGGAGATCCCTGGGTGGTTCAGCGGTAAGCGCCTGCCTTTGGCCCAGGGGGCGATCCTGGAGTCCCGGGATCGAGTTCCGCGTCGGGCTCCTGGCATGGAGCCTGCTTCTCCATCCTCCTGTCTCTCTCTCTCTCTCTCTCTCTCTCTCTCTCTCCCATATGAATAAATAAATATATTAATTAATTAAATTTAAAAAATTGTAGGGATATTTAGAATAAGCAAAATAAGATTTCTGTCAGTCTCCGAAGGAAAATATGTATTCTTTAGAGCATACACTTCTGGGGTGATCTGATTCTAGCATTTTATTACCTTTGAACTATTTTAAACGGTATAATTTTAACGGATAACTAATAGCAATGCAAATAGATCTTGTCCATAGACATACATATCCATTCTGTCCACTTGGGGTGGGGGGAACTTGAACCCCCTCACCAAGCCACTTTTACTATGCATTCACAAATTCATTTCAATATTCCCTTATTCCATATAAATTTGTGCACCATTAATTTCTGCCTGGTTCCCTCATTTATAATGAGTTAAATAAAATGGAGAGTTGCTGTACAATGGTTATAAAGTTTCAGTCATGCAAGATGAAAAAGTTCTAGAGATCTGCTGTAGGACATAGTGACTATAGTTAACACTAGTGTACACTTAAAAATTTGTTAAGAGGATAGAATTGATGGTATGTGGGTTTTTTGCCACAATAAAAAAAACTGTAACAAATGTTTATTTCGTATCTATATGAATGTCATGATGTTGCCTTTGAAAAGCTCATCCTTTGATAGAATAAATAAACAAATTCATTGGCACCTATGTGTCTGTGCTGGCTTTCAGCTTTTGGTGTATTCTAGGCATTAGAAACCTGTCCCTGCCCACTGAGCCAAATAAGATGGACCATGTAACAGCCTGAGCTCATCTTAAAGGATTTTGTTATTCCCACTTGGGCAACTGGAAGCCAATGGAGGGTTAGAAGCTGAAAATGACACTTGGGTTTTTAGAATTCTCTCTGGGTCTCTGTGGAAAGTAGATTGGGAGTGGGTCGAAAACAGGTGAGATGAATTTCCTTGATTGTATATTCATGTTCCCAAGATAGAAAGTAAGTCCTTGGAGGCAATAATGTGCATTTTTCACAACAGTGTAGACTCGCTTTGCTCACAGTAATGATAAATTTCATAGTAGGGGCTAAATATGTGTCAATGGCAGTATTTACATAAAGGTAAACACACAAGTAGCAGAATCTTGCATAAAGTATTGCTTTAATTTTGGTAAAGAAAATTGTGTGATACCTGGGTGGCTCAGTCAGTGAAGCATCTGCCTTCAGCTCAGGTCATGATCTCAGGTCCTAGAATTGAGCCCTGTGTCAGGCTCCCTGCTCATCAGAGTCTGCTTCTCCCTCTCTCTCTGCCGCATATTCCTCTTTGTTCTCTCTCTCTCTCTCTCTCTCTCTCTCTCTCCCCCTCTGTCTCTCTCTCTCTCTTAAATAAATAAATAAATAATAAAATCTTTTTTTAAAAAGAAAGAAAAGAAAAGAACATATAGATGACTTTCCTTTCCTTGCATCTACTCACAACTGTAGGAAATAATTTGGGAGACCAGAAGTGACAGGTGAACAAAAGTTTGTTCTTTTGTGTAGGGGCAAGGCAAAATCAGCCAAGTGCTTCCCTATTGTGTGGAGGAGGGTTAGGTGTGGGAAGAGATGTTTGGGAGACAATGAACACAGTGCTTCCATGCCTGGCCCCTCCATTGGGGCTCCCATGTCCAGGACTTTCCTCTATCCTAAGACATAAAGCAGCTATAGTTTTTCTTATTCTTCCTTTTCTAGAGGTCTCTAACCCTGCCAGTGAAAAGTGGAGTGAGGTCAGTGTCCTGTAGAATGCTGGCTCTGGGGATGACCAATGGTGAACCCTGTTCTGATGTTTGGAGGACTCAGATAAGGGCTGGCCTGGGGAGGATTCTGATCACCTGGTGTGGTAGACCCTGGAGGGACCATAAGGGAGGGGTCTGGCTTCCATGGCTAACCCCCATGTAGCACTCTTGAGCAGATTGAGGGTCTGAAAAGGAGAAACAGAAATGGAGGAATGTTGGACAGGCATGAATTTCCTGCTTATAGCCCTATCAACAGCACCCAGACTTTGTGCACTTCCCAACTCTGGGGCTCAAGACAGCCTTGGCTATTCACTGCAAGAATTCCCAGCATAGGTTGGAAACTTGGAATGGTTGAGACCATCTATCGAGGGACTAGAAGGCTCCAGACAGAAATGTGAGAAAACATGGGAAGAGGAAAAACTCATCCCAGACTGAAAGAGTGAAAATCAGTTCAAACAGAGAAAGAAAAAAAGCATCTGGAAGTTACCCAGGCTTGGTAGGAAGACAGTTACAAAATTAAATGGAAACCTTATTTCTCTCTTAGGTCATACAAAGGTCTGCCTCTTTGAGTGACTACTACTTTCTTGCCAACAATGCCCCAAGACTGGCTTTGTTATTTCATCTAATTACTGGGGACACCCTTGCCTAAACCTCATCTCGGGACAGCACCCAATTCCTGGTTAACACCTTCTGGGGGCAAAGAGCCCTAGTCTTAGGAGGGAAGCACACCCTGCAAGGTCCCAGACACCCCTGGCCAGCATCATTGACTTAGGATGTCACCAGATCCTTCCGTAGGGTCCTGTGCACTTCACACACCAGGAGGCACCCGGGGGGCGGGGGGCTCTCCATCCACCAGGAGACCCAGGGGAGTCTCTCAGACCCCTGGAGAGTTCCAGGCAGGGGACCTGGTGCTGTCTGTGGTGCTGAAACAGGGTCATGCTTTGAGCTCAGGTACCTCCCAGCTCAGCAGAAGGACATAACCCAGATGCTTATGTCTTGGTTTGGGGCCAGGAGGGCAAAGGGGTGAGGATGGATGGAGCCAGGGAAGTAGACAGGAGTGGGTAGTACTGGCCTCCTCTCTCTGCTCCATCTGCCACTTCTCCTGTTCACTCTCAGCATTGTTCCTCCTGTGGATGACTTCTATCTGCCTCATCTGACTGAGCTTCTTGCTAAGGCCCTCTGCTTACTGGCCTC
Source organism: Canis lupus dingo (assembly GCF_003254725.2). NCBI lineage: Eukaryota > Metazoa > Chordata > Mammalia > Carnivora > Canidae > Canis > Canis lupus. Next base: position 105,754,370 of record NC_064243.1, read on the forward strand.
TTGTACTGCTTCTTTAAATAGATTGCTTCAGGGCAGCCCCGGTGGCGCAGCTGTTTACACCGCCTGCAGCCCAGGGTGTGATCCTGGAGACCCGGGATCGAGTCCCACGTTGGGCTTCCTGCATGGAGCCTGCTTCTCCCTCTGCCTGTGTCTCTGCCTCTCTCTCTCTCTCTCTGAATGAATAAATAAATAAATCTTAAAAAAATAGATTACTTCATCACACACACACACACACACACACACACACACACCCCTGAAAGTGAGGAGGCTAGTCTTCACATTTGACAAAGGAGAGAACTTAGGGTCAATCGTATTAGACAATATGCCTGGATCCCCCCTTTCTTCCTTTCTGCCTACCTGCTCCAGTGTCTGTGGGCAGGAGAAGGTATCTCAAGCCTGGTGGAGAAGGTAAGTGTTTCCTGGACACATATTTCTGGCTCCAGTTAATTTCCCTTCCTGGTAGTGATGTGCCTGCCTGATTGTCAGAAGGACTCCTCTTCCATCCAGGAGAGAAATGAGTCTACCTGGCTGCTTTTTGTTTCTCAATCAGGATTTGGGAAACAATGGGTCTGAGTGTCTCTCTTCTGTTGGATGAGGGGACTGAGATGCTCTGTCTCTGTATTGGTCCCCTAGTCTGGGGGTCCTAAACCAACTCATCTTCTTACCACATTCCATAATTCTCCTTTATTTCTTGAACCACTTACAGGGTTTCTAGGGGACAGCAGGGAACAATGGGTTGATGACAACTTGTCTCGATTGGAAGTTTCACTAACTTTCAATGTTTTCAACAGATGGTTGGCTCATGTCACCAAGCCTGACATTATTATAAGCAGAAGGCTGACGGCTGTCCCTTTTGGATGTAAGGCAGGGAGAGTTAGGTCCCAGCCATTTTTTTACACCGCACCAGAATCTCCTATTTGTTTTTAGGAGTCACTTAATGGTCTTATGGCATTATGCTTTGTCCCTGTCATGGTTTTCATGCTACTGGTGGATTTGAGGCTGTTTTTAATTTACTGATTTTTATTTTAAGTAAACTATTAGGTTTTTTAGGAGGAAGATTACAAATTCTTGGTTGCCTTCACCAACCATCTCAACCCTGACATCTATTTTTCAGTTTATTTTGAAGGATACACAGGTGCCAGATGGATGATGACCCAGTGATGGGTCTTCCTGGAGGAGGGATGTGAATGCCTGAAGATTGTCATTTAGAGAATGACATGAGGGATTGATGGTTTAGGATATGGGGATGAGGATGTAGACTGGGTGAGATTGAAAACAACCTGGAATAGAGGTCAGAGAACTATAGCCAGTGGACTACCTGCTTTTGTAAATTAAATTTTGTTGGAACACAGCCACATTAACTCATTTGTCTGTGACTGCATTTGCACTGCAAACACAGAGTTGAATAGTTGCTACAGAATGTTTACAGCTTGCAAAGCCTAAAATATTTGCTATCTAACCCTCTACAAAAAAAAAAAAAAAATCCTGACCCTTGACCTGGAATGTCAGATTAGAAGCTTGTAAATTAGTCTCTGGGGCTGAGGAGATGGAGAGGTTTTTTAAGTGTGGCTAACCCTGAATTTTAGGAAATTCTCTAAATGTTAATATGTGATTTTGCCTCTAATAAAACTAGTAGGAGGCAGGCAGGAATGAAAGGGAAGATTCAGGAGAGGAGAGGGATGATGCTGGAGACCAAGTCAAGGAAGGGACCCATGGAAGGATTTCCTTTTTCTGATAAATATTCACTAATATTTATCATTAAGTAATACATCTGCATCTATAGTTTTTTCCAACTTTATTGGGGTATAATTGACATGTAGCATTGTGTAAGTTTAAGTTACACAATGTAATGATTTGATACATTGCAAAATGACTACCACATGGGAGGGTTTTGAAAGTGAGACTGACACGTTTCTGATGTCCTGGGCAGAACATACCCAGCCCCTAGGTGAAATGTCACCAACACCTTTCTGTTCAAGGGGCAAGGAACCAGTATGCACCAAACTATCACAATGCAGCAAGACCTCTCTCTGTTGAGTGTTTTCCATATGCACTTCTTTTTAATCCTCATGGCAACCCTGTGAGATGGGACTTCTTACAACCATTTCGCAAAGCAGGAAACCGAGACACGGAGGGGTAAGGTGGCTTGTATGAAGTCACCCTGCTGATAAATTAGAGAGCATGGATTCCATCCCAGGCCTCTCTGATTACAAAGCCTTAGTTAGTTTCATATAGCAGGAAACTCATATTCAGGAGTTTGTAAGCCCGTTGCCTATGGGGATGTTAACTCTTCTAAAAATCGGGTTTGGATCCCCCTTCCTGGAGGATATGGACGCTTCCTCTGAGACTGATGCTCCTTGTGGTTCCTCATTGGGTCCTGATCTCTGAGTATTCTGCACAGGTGCTCTCCGTCCTCCTGTGAAAGCTGATGGAGGCATAATACAGCTCCTGCTCCATCTCCGAGGTGGAGGGTACCTCTGCAGAGCTTGTGGGGTCATCAGGGAGGTCTGACTCCTGGTAATCCTATGTGGAGAGCGAAGAAGGAGTTAGAGCAGGGTGGTGGGGTGTGGGGTAGGGTGAGGAGAAGGCATTGAGGGTCTGCGAAGTGAATTTCATTCTGACAGGACGTTGTTCATTCTTCCATTCTTTATCAAACATTCCGTATCTATAAATATAGCACTATTAATTGCTTTCAAATTTTACGGAACACTCACTCAAACTTATGTGGAAAATACTATTATTATTATTTTAAAGATTTTATTTATTCATGAGAGACAGAGAGGAGAGAGAGAGAGAGAGAGGCAGAGACACAGGCAGAGGGAGAAGCAGGCTCCAGGCAGGGAGCCTGACGTGGGACTCGATCCCAGATCTCCAGGATCAGGCCCTAGGCGGAAGGCGGCGCTAAACCGCTGAGCCACGCAGGCTGCCTGGAAAATACTATAATTTTACAGAGAGAGAAACTTATTCTCAGAGAGGTTAGGTACTCCCCAAAGCCACACATTTGCTGATCACGAACCCAACTCCAGTCTCTCTGGCACAGAACACATAGGAAGATGTTTATGAAAAGCTCACTTTTCTTCTGGGTGTGTCTTTATTCTCACACTGCTACCATATTTACAACACCTCTGTTACCAAGCAATTCTCCAACACCAGCTGGGTGGCCCATAGTTCAACTCCATTCTGACACTCTTTACCCAGAGATAATGCCAGATCCCACAGATTAAGGGCTCAGACTTGCACAGCTGCCCCACTCCCACTTCCCCTGCCAGTTGGAAGTCCAGGTTGTCACCTGCACTTCTGACCAACTGGCTATAAATTAGTGGTTGCCACGAGCCCCACCTCAAGTTCCATTAATTTGCTAGAGTGGCTCACAGAACTCAGGAAAGCAGTTTACTTACTGTTTACTAGCTTTTATAAACCGATGTGATAAAAGACACAGCACAGATGAACATTCAAATGGAAGAGATGCATAAGGGGAGATGGGGGGAGGTGGCAGGAGCTTCCACACTCTCTCCAAAGAGCACTTCAGGGATCACTAGGTGTTCACCAACTTGGAAGTTCCTCGAACTCCATACTTTGGGAGTTTAATGGAGACTTCATCATGTATGCATGATCAATTACTAATTTCATTTCCAGCCTCTCTCCCCTCTCTGGAGAATGAGGGGCAGGGAGCAGTGATGAAAATGCCAAGCTTCTAATCATGGAGTGGTCTTTCTGGTGACCAACCTCATCTTGCTGGTATAAAAGATGCTCCTATCACATAGGAAGTTCCAAGGAATTCAGAAGTATGGCTACTTCCTGCTGCAGACTAATTTCTCTAGATTTATGGCAACATTTTTCAAGAGTGTTTCCACTTCCCATCCTCCTATTTTCTCTTGAACTTACTCCAATTAAGATAACTTCCTTTACCAGGCAAGCAGATCTGCTTTTGTCAAGATCAGCTGTGACACCATTTGCTAAATTTGAGATTCATTTCTAAGAATTTATCTTACTGGATCTTACTAGCATTTGAGACAAACATGCATTCTCTTCTCCCCGAAGCTTCATCTCCCTTTGGCTACCAGGACCCACCCTCTCTTGGTCATTTCTTTTTTCTCAGTGTTTTTTCTTGTTGTCTCTACCTTGTATCCCTGGCACTCACAGGGCTCTGTCTGTAGTACCCTCCTCTTTTTTATGGCTTCATCTACCGTAGGACCTCGATGTGGATGCACCCCAAAATCTTTGCCTCCTACCTGGACACCTGTCCTGAGTTCCAGACTCTTGTCATCTACTTGTCTTCTTCACTCGGACTTGTCAGAGGCACCTTAAGCTGATAGTGACCAAAATAAAGTTTGACTCCCCCTCTCTTGCAAACATACTCCTACAGAGTTGGCAATTTCAGGAATTGCTGATTCAGTTATTTCTATTGCTCAGGGCAACCATGATGGAGTTGTCTTTGGTATCTATGAACATTTATGGACATCTGTGGATATCTCTGGCATCTACAGATTCATCTTTGGCATCTATTACAATCTATCTACCCACTAGGTAGGGGCAGTGAACTGTCTTTGCTCATCTCCCACATGTACTCTATCACTCCATTAGCAAATCCTGATTTACCACTGTTACCCTGGACTTAGTCTGTCTTATGGACTGAATTGTGCCCATGTGTTGAATTTATTTGTTCAAGTTCTAACACCTATTGTGACCATATTTGGATATGGGGCCTTTAAAGAGGTAATTAATGGGTATCTGGGTGGCTCAGTGGTTGAGCATGTGCCTTTGGCTCAGATGGTGATCCTGGGGTCCTGGGATCAAGTTCCACATCAGGCTTCCTGCAGGGAGCCTCCTCCCTCTGCCTATGTCTCTGCCTCTCTCCCTGTGTCTCTCATGAATAAGTAAATAAATTCTTTTTCAAAAAATAAAGAGATAATTAGGGATGCCTGGGTGGCTCAGCAGTTGGGTGATTGCCTTCAGCTCAGATTGTGATTCTGGGATCCGGGATCAAGTCCCACATCCAGCTCCTGTGAAGAGCCTGCTTCTCCCTCTCTCTACGTCTCTGCCTCTCTCCCTGTGTATCTCATGAATAAATAAATAAATCTTAAAAAAATAAACATATAATTAAGTTTAAACAAGGACATTAAGGTAGGGCCCAAAATGACTTATGTCCTTGTAAGAAGAACAGACACTGGAGATGTTTGTACACAAGGAAGAAGCCAAAGGAGGTCACAGAGAGAAGGCAGCCATCTGCAAGCCAAGGAGAGAGTTTTCAAAAGAAGCTTACCTTGCTGGCATCTTACCTTTGGACTTCCAGCCTTCACAATTGTTTCTGAAAATAGGTTTCTGTAGTCTAAGCCATGCATTCTATGGTATCTTATTATGGGAGCCCTAGCAAACTAATACAGTCTGCATCATCTCTTGCCTGGATTATTTGAGTGTCTTCCTTATCCGGTCTCCTCTTTTTTGCCCTAGCCTCCTATTGGCATTCTCAGCACAGCAGCCAGAGTGATCCCATTAAAATGAGCATCAGTTTGGGGTACCTGGCTGGCTCAGTCAATAGATCACACAACTCTTGCTCTCAGGGTCATTAGTTCAGGCCCCACATTAGGCGTGGAGCCTACTTAAAAAAATAGAGCATCAATTCACATCTGTGAAATAATAGAATGTGTGTATATATATATATATATATATATATATATATATATACACACACACACACACACATTGCTGCACAGATATCCTAAAATCCTTATAATTTCCTAAGTGACAAGAGTGCTAGAAGCATCTTCTGTTCTAATGTTTGGTTTTTGACCCTGGTTCCTGACACAGAGCTCCTAAATCCCTTAGAATTTCCTGGAAGACAGCAGTATCTTTTGTTCTAATGATGTAAACCTTGGTTGGCTCCTGGATGGGGGCTGGTCACAGAAAGAACAGGCCGTGGTTAGAAGCTTGGAAATTTCAACTCCATGTCCTCATCCTCCAGGAAGGGGAGAGGAGCTGAAAATGGAGGTAATGATTTATTGTGTCTATATGGGGAGGCATGCATACAAGTCCCAACAGCATGGTGGGGGGTGCAGTTAGGGAGCTTCTGGGTTGGTGAACACATGGAGGTGCTTGGAGGGTGGCACATGGGAAAAGGGATGCATCTCTTCCATCTGGATGTTGATCTGTATCTCTCATTATATCCTTTTATAATAGAGTGGTATGCAGTAAGCAAACTGCTTTCCTGAGTTCTGTGGGCCACTGCGACAAATTAATTAAACTGAGGATGGGGGTTGTGGGAACCTCTAATCTATAGCCAGTTGGTCAGAAGCACAAGTGACAACCTAAACTTATGACTGGCATCTGAAGTAGGGTGGGGCAGCCTCGTGGGGCTGAGCCCTCCCTCACCTGTGGGATCCGATGCCAGCTCCAGGTAGATCATGCCAGAACTGAGTTGAATTGGGGAACATCCACCTGGTGTCAGAGAGAATTATTTGGCGTAGGGAAAACTACACACATATTTAGTGACCAAAAGGGTCAGAAATTGTAGTTCTATGTGGTTTTCCTTTACATTGTCACTCTTCTAAAAATACATAGGTAATTATGGTGAACTGCAGCCCCCATGCCTCTCCATCTCCATTTCCCACCCACTATTACTCACTGCCCACGCCCACACAGATCTGCTTTAGGCACACTGTCCAACTTGCTGCTTCTCCCACACATCAATCATGCCCATCCTCAGAATCCCCAAACTTTGCTTAGATAGAGCCTTAGTGATTCTCTCTGTGATCACACTGAACTCCTTCACTTCTGGCAGGTGTTTTCTCAGACTCCAGCCCCAGGACTGTCCTCCCCCATTCTTTGATCTAATTCCTCTCCAAAGCAGCACCATTTCCTGTCAATTTCTTGCATATTTTTGCTACTTATCTGTCACTGTTTTCATCCCTCCTTCTGCCTCTGCCCCCACCTCCCCGCAATAAATCTAAGTCCTTGACAGCAGGGACATTTTATATTTGTAACATATGTATTTGTTAAGAACACAGATATTACCCAAGCATCCAGAACAATCGACAAGTGGGAAATATTTGCAAAAGGAATTAATGAATGCATGGTGATCACAGATCATGTGCTCAGAAATCTCAGTGGTGTCCACCTTATAAGAGTCTTATTTATTATTACGCTTTTAAGTAGGCTCCACACCCCATGTGGAACTCGACGTGGGGCTTGAACTCACAACCCTGAGATTAAGGCCCAAGCCAAAATCAAGAGTGGAGTGCTTAACTGACTGAACCACCCAGGTGCCCCTTTAGTTGGAGTTTTAAATAAATAAATGAGGTCAGAGCTTGGAGATGAACAAGAGTAATGCAGGTTGACACAGACCCATGAGGAAGGCACAGCCCAACAATGATTCTGAGATGCAAAAAACTTCACTCTGCTGGAGGTGAGTGAGCAAGCTGGTGTTGGGGGAGTGAAACAGTAACTTTGGGTTTCCTGCCCCAAATGTCAGACCAAGTTGTTTTGGCCCCCCGGGTAGCTTTCGGCTGTGGGGAGAAGCATTGCTTTTCAGACTTTGGCATATGGGACAAGGATCTTCATGGAGGTGATGCTAGTATGCCAGGGAGGAGAGGCGGGAGAGCTCCAGCAGGATAAAGACTAAGAGGGGAGCTCAGCTCAAAGGGAGTGGTTGCATTATGCTGTACTGAGCAGAAGCTCAGACATGCTCAGTAGCATATTGATGCAAGAAGTGCAAGGCTAGTTGAGGACTGGGATTGGTCTGTGGCGGGGTCTCCAGGACATGCGCCATCAGGGAGGTGGACAACCAGCAGGAAGAATGTGTTTAGGAGTGTGTTAACCACATGTTTCTGATGCTTTGGCATCTGAGGCCTTGCTAACCCTGCTAGGACTAGCCAATCTCTAGAGATGATGAAGGATTTTCCTGCAAGAATGCCTTTCACATGCAAATCAACTCATCTAAAGCTCACACCCCAACTTACTTCCTGGGCCACTATTCCTCTGCCTAAGCACCTCAGAGCCAAGTACCAAACAGCCAGGGACAGCCCCAACACCCTAGAGCCTGCTGAAATTATTCAAAACAGCCAATCCTAAATCTATCTACCCTGTCTCAGTGTGCCTTTCCTGTGGAAACCACAATAAAGGGCCCTACTCATGTCTCCCAATTTTAGTATGTGTGCTGCCGAAGTGAGCACCCTAACCATGTCTCCCTTTGCTTCCTCTGCCTCCTGACCCACCCTAGCACTGCCCCATGTGGTCCTGTGTGGGGTGATGTGCCTCTCCTCCCAGGAACTGTGAGCCACAGAGTGCCTTTGCGGTTGCAGTCACGTCCTGATCTGCTGGTCTCAGATACCTGAATAATAAAACCTCCATTTTCAAACAAGCAGGAAGATGATGAGCTCATTTCTGGACATAGTGAATGGAGCATGGCTGTGGGCCACCCTGGGAGATGCATGCCAGGATGCCCACATCACTCACCAAGGGAGCTGGCTCCACAACTGGGTGGATATTGTCCATGCCCACTGCTGTCCGGGATGCTGTCTTCCTGCAGGTCTTCACTCTGACGGGAGACACGGGAGACACAAGGGTCTCTGACATAGGGTCATTCTTTTGAGGCAAGTTGAGGCTGGGGTGAGCCCAGGAGCCTTCATATCAAGACTTTGTAACAAGATCCCCTTGCTCCTGGACCACTGGGACCAGGGCTGAGAACACACCTGTACTTGGCACCCTTCACCCTTGCTCCAAGACATCACAACTCCTGCAGGTCCCACTTCTTCCCGTCTCTCCCACACCTACCCAGCTCACCGAAAGAAGATAAGGCAGAGGCAGAGAGTGAGCAGCATGGTGACACCAGCTCCCCCAATGGCGCCTACAGTCACTCCTGACCTGGTCCCTGGTTTCCCTGTAGACAGAGACAATTGGACTGAACTCCAATCTTGATGTGCAGACATAAATTGCCTCCTCTGCAGCTCCACAGAGAGGGATACCCTTTCACTCCTGTCCAGGGTTCAGCCCTGAGGGTCTTCTACCCATTGTGGGACCTCAGCCTCCACCAGAAGGACATGGTCTATGTGAAACCTTCTATCCATACCATCTGGCCCCTGAACTCCTGTCTAGCAAACACCATCTCTTCTAGGATCCTGGTTCTTCCTCATACAGAGTCTCTCTGCAGCAGATCCCAGACCTGGCTGCAGTGGGACCATGAGGCTCTCAGCCCTCTTGGCATTCCAGAATGAGAGAGAGAAAGAGAGAGAGAGAGAGAGAAAGAGAGAGAGAGAGAGATGTACAGAGCTCTGTGGGATGTGGAAGTCACTCCTTCCTTCCAGGGAGGGTGTCTGAATCTCCTGGCCTCCACTGGCCCTATCACTCAGAGTCAAATGTGGTCTTTTGCACTTCCAGAGGCAGGTAGAAGCAGGGGAGTTCTCAGACCCTCAGCTCTCCTGGCCCTGCCTGGCCATGCATCCCACACCCGAGGTGAAGGATGTGTCCATGGGCATCACCTGTCAACCATTTGGCATGCACTGAAAGAGTCCTAATGGGGCTCACTATCCAGGTGAGGGCCAGATATCATTATCAATGAGATAGAACAATGGGGGTAAGGCTAAGCTCAGAGAGAAGGCAAGGTGAGGCCCGAGGATTGACAGTCAAAAAATGATCAGAGACATTTTGGGGCAGCAAAATTACTCCACACAGTAACACTAGATGGTTACATGTGATTATACATTGTCCAGTTCATGGAATGTATAATACCAAGAATGAACCCTAATGTCAAGGATGGACTGATGGTGATAAAGGACGTCCATGTAGATTTTATTGTAACAAAGCTACCCTCTGGTGGGGGATGTTTATAGTAGAGATGTAATGCACTTAAAGCAGGGCATTTGGGGAAAAATCTCTACCTTCAGCTTAGTTTTGCTATGAACCCAAAACTCCCCTCCAAGAGTACAGTCTACTGAAAATGCTCCAAGGCCTTCAGGGACCAGAGGTTGATGAAAAGCATATTCAAGATAGTGGAGAGAAAACTGCAGGTCACTTGGGCAAGACCAAAGTGCGAGGTTATGGGAGAAGAGGGCTGAGAGGGCTTCTCATGTCTAACCACAGCACACCAACACACCCTCATCCATGGAGTCTAAAGTCCCACTCTGACTTAAGTTGACAGAGACCCTGGCCAGTCAATACCCCATGGACATGAGGCTCCTTCCTACCTGTGCTGTGTTCCAGGCAGACACCATTTGTTGGGTTCTGTGTGGTACCTAGGATCAAAGAGGGGATTTCCTTCTTCAGTCTGGTGGGGTAATATCAGATACATATGGGCATCCCCCCACCCCAGAAACCACAGAAACACAGAAGGGACAGGGTTTGTGTCTTTCTAGGTCCCACACTCCACCAGACCTCTAGGACTAAAGCGCCAGGCATCTTAAGGCTGGCTTTCCCTCCCCTCATCCCTTAGGCACCCAGGTGGTCCTAGCTCTGTACTCACAGGTGACATTGAGTTGGATGGTCCTTTCCACCATTACACCAACTGCAGGGAACTGCACCTGACAGGTGAGGTTGGTGCCGTGGTCTTGGGGCCTGGGGGTGAGGGTGAGCACCGAGGAGAGGTGGGTCCTGGGGCCCAGGGAGGTAAGGGCAGCTGACATCCAGGAGAAGATGGGGGGTATGCCCTGCTCACAAGCCCAGGGCACAGAGCAGGTCAGGTTCCTGGGGTGGCCAGATTCCAGGGTCCCTGGTATGAGGATGTCAGGTGTATGGGTCAGGGCTGTGAGGAGATGGGGAGACATGGGGATCAGTAGGAGTGATCTGAGGTCTGCCCCTGAGAGAAGCCCCAGCTTGGTGCAGCCCCTGCCTGTGAGTCCCAGATGCATCTCCCAACCCACCCAGGGAGTCCTGGAGCCCTGTCCTACCCCTATGGTGTCATTTAGAGTCTTCTCCTTACCTGTCACATGCACGGAGAGCTGGTTCTGTAGGTAACTATATTTCAAATAAGGCCCTCTCTCCACCCTAAAGAAGTATGTCCCTGAGTCCCTTCTTTGTGCATCTCTGATCTCCAGGGAGCAGTTGTTGGCCTGAGGGTCCCCAAGTAGGAAGAATTGGCCCTGGGTCTCCTCTTGTACTTTTCGATCTGGGTTGTTTGTGGCCACTGGAGCACCCCAATGTACATTGGTCCCATTCCGGAACCAGTAGCCCAAAGCAGAGTAAGTCTTGATCCAGTATTCCATGGGGTAGGAGAAGTAGCAGGGCACAGAGATGCACAGGCCCTCCTGCACCGTCAGGGACTCCTGTATTTGTAGCCAGTATATCGGATCTTGAGCCAAGGATCTTGGGACTCCAGCGTCGGCAGAGGCTCCCAACTTCACCTTCCCCTGGGCCCATTCAACTGCCCACAGTATGGGCAGCAGCAGGAGCAGCATCCTAGACAAGAGGGTATGTAGGCTTCCTGTGGGTGAAGGAGAAGTGAAAGCCAGTAGGATTGGTGCTGGGAAGGACCCATGAGAAGCTGGGGAGGAGCATGAGGCCTCGTAGTTCACAGAAATGGAACTGCAGCCCCAGAGCTCACCCCCTCCCTGCACAGAATCAGCCACACTCCTGGACAAGAACAAAGGAGACCCCCCCCCAAGGGAGAAGAGATTCTCAGTGGACCCTCACTGCCCCCATCCTGGCACTTGTTTGTGGCACCAGAGTCTGGTCCAGGTTCTCTGAGGACACATGAGGCATGGGACACAGTGAGTCTCCTCAGGTCCTCCCACCTGAGGTGATTGAGCAGTATTGTCTCTAACAGGGAGCTAGTCAATTCCTGGCTAAACCTGGAGTCACAGGCTCATCTAGATCCTCAGGTGATCAGTCCTGCAAGGTGGAGGATTCTTAGGTCTATGTGAGTGTCTGGAGCAGAAGGAAAGATGGGGTCCTGGATGAAGAGAAAGCAGGAGCCACTCGTTCATTCATTCATTCATTCATTCATCCATTCTCCAAATACCTAGTTAATATCTGTGTTGGGGCACCTGGAGATAAGACAGTTGGGCCTGACCCAGTTCATTCCATGACGTGGTCCCAACCAAGGGTACCACTTCCTTCATAGATACACTATACTTTCATTTTGTCCCTATCAGGTTCACAGCTGCAGACACCTGTGACTTTGCAATGTGTCTCCTGGTCTCCTGGATATTTTCTTATATACAAGGATAGGACCATTTTTTTACTTCTATTATGCTGATTTCTAAAGTGTCACTGGATCTCCAAAAGGAGAACTGAAAAAAAAAAAAACAAAAAAAAAACAAAAGGAGAACTGAAAAAACTACATAGTTCCATGTAAAACAAAAGGGAGAAAACATGTTTATGAGCCATTGGAATCTCTGTCTGTACAATGGAGTGTGGGCTGAAGCAATTTCTTTAGTTCCTCATCAGACAATTAACAGTTCCTGTCATGTAAAAAATAAGCTTCTCAAGGTCAAATGTGGCTCAAAACACATATTTTTGCAGAAAATATGAGTGGAGTGGTTATACAGCTGCAATTAAAACTGTAGGTTCTGCTGACATGCTTGCCCATCTCACTCTGTGGAGTACACAGCTGGGAAATCGTTGATGCCTCTTTTTACAATATAAATATATAATAGCCTTTGCCATCATACATTCGTAAAATCTTCCAAACACAGTAATATTTAAGTAAATGTTCCTTGAAAAGTATTAACATAGAAGGGCACCATAGAGGGTGGCTCAATGGTTGAGTGCCTGACTTCAGCTCAGGTCGTGATCCCCAGGTCCTGGAACTGAGTCCTGCATCAGCTCCCTGCAGGGAGCCTGCTACTCCCTCTGCCTATGTCTCTGCCTCTCATGAATACACAAATAAAATCTTAAAAAAATTTTTAAACCAATTCTTGCAGAATTGTAGTAGTTTCTAGATGTGTTCTTTATTTCTTAATTTATTCTAACTTAGACTTAGTGAGATTCACTTGTTATCTCCTACAATTCTGTCAAGGTTGATGGATGTATCAAATTATGTAACCATAAGCAGAGTCAAGAGACTGAAGCATGCCATTCCCCAAAACGTTCTTTCCTTTTGTCATTTGGTGGCCAAATCCTCCCTCCACCCATAAACTTGCAAAAATGCTGGTCTGTTGTCCATCCCTATTGTTTTGTTATTTCCAGAATGTCACAGAAACGGAATAGCACCAAAAGTAGCCTCAAAGTCTGGCTTCATTCAGTGGACGTAAAGCATTTGAGGGTCCTCCATGTTGTTGGGTGTCTGCCAATTACTCCATCCTGTACTTGCTACTGGTACTTCACTGTTTCACTGAACTCTCATGTTGTATGTACTTACCTCTAGGAGACCATTGAGGTAGTTTCTAGGCTTGGGGTGGCTATGAATAAAGTAAGTGTCAATATTCACATACAGGTTTCTGTGGGAATGAGTTTTGATTTCCCTTGGGTAAATATCTAAGCATCCAGTTGCTTGGTCCCTCATTGGTGTATGTTTAACAGGACAAACCTGCCAAAGTGTCCTCCGCAGTGGCTGTACCATTTGGTGTTTCCACCAGCAGAGTGTAGTGAGTTCTGGTTACTCCACATTCTCTTTAGTATTTGACAGTAAGAGGATTTTTCTGTTTTGTGATTGGTTTTTCTCACCATTCTAAGAGGTGTGCACTGATATCTCACCCTGGTTTTAATCTGGGATTTCCTAAGGACTGGTGAAGTTGGTGATGTTTTCATGTGCTCATTTGCCCTCCATTTTGTTTCCTGGGTGAAGTGTGGCTGATTAAATCTTTGGCTGCTTTGTTTTTATTAAGCAAAATGTGCATAGCAAAAACCTTTACCCCTTAACCATTACAATTGTCCAGGTCAGTGGCATTGAGCGCATTCTCATTGCTCTGCAGCCATCACCACCATCCATCTCCATGACTTTTCTCATCATCCCCATCTGACATTTTATGCCTATTAAATTAGTAACCTTCCATTCCCTGCTGTCCCCTACCCATCCCCTGACCTTGACAATCATAATTCTATCTTTGGTGTCTATGAATTTGCCTACTCTAGATACTTAATGTTAAATGGAATCATCCAGGATTTGTCCTTTTGTGACTGGCTTACTGCACTTAGAATAATATCCTCAACCCATACTAGAATGTGTCAAACTTTCCTTCTTTTTATTTTTCAAATGATTTTTCCTCAGAGTTTATTTTATTTGACTTTTTTAAAGATTTCATTTATTTATTAGAGACCCACAGAGAGAGAGACAGACAGACAGGCAGAGGGAGAAGCAGGCTCCATGCAGGGAGCCCGATGTGGGACGCGATCCTGGGTCTCCAGGATCATGCCCTGGGCTGAAGGCGGCGCTAAACCGCTAAGCCACCCGGGCCCTCCAAACTTTCCTTCTTTTTAAGATGGCATAATATTCCATTGATTCAACATACCAGCTTTTGTTTATCTGTTCATCTGTTGATAGACCTTTGGGTTGCTTCCACCTTTTAGCTCTTATGAAAAATGCTGCAATGAACATGGATGTAGAAGTATCTATTCAAGTGCCTGCCTTTGATCCTTTGGGTATATGGCCAAATGTGAAATCTGAATTCTATGGTAATTAATTTGGTAATGGTATTTATAATTATGGTAGCTAACCATAATTCTATGGTTAAAATTTTTTGAAGAACCACCATACTGATTTCCATAGCAAACGCACCATTTACAATCTCAAGAGCAAACCACAGGAGTTCTACTTTCTCAGCTTCCTCACCAACACTTGTTGTTTCCTGCTTTTTGTTTCATTTTATTTTTTATGATAGTCATTACAATGAGTGTGGAGGGGTTTCTCATTGTGTGCTTGTTCTGTATTTTGCTGATACCAGATGTTGAACCTGTGTTCATGTGCTTAGTGGCCATTTGTGTACTTTTTGAGAAGTAGCTATTCAAATCCTTTGCCTATTTGAAAATAGGGTCATTTGTTTTTTGTTGTTGAGTCCCATTTTTTTGTACAATTAGGTTTTGTTTGTGCACTTAATGTTTTGCCTTAAGAGTCCTTGATATATTCTAGAAGGAATTCTTTCGTCTGATAGATGGATGTACTATTTTCCCTCTTCTGCCGCTTTTCTCTTAGCTCCATTAATAGTGGCTTTTACACAGTAACTGACTAAGGTGTGTTGGAGGTGTGTATATAGGACTTGTTTCTTTCTTTTTTTAAAATTACATATGTGACTCACACCTTGGCTGCATTATATTTCCTTTGGTCAGTGCTCTTCCAGAGGCCGACCAATCTAGGATCAAATACTGCATCTGCCATTTCCTGGCGAGGAAACTTTGTAACAACTGAGAACTTCAGTTTCTTACATGTACCAAAAAAGAATGATAAAATCATGTTTTATAAAACATTGTGAGAATTGACTGAAATAAAAAAAGAACCCAATATTTTTCTGGAGAAAAAAAAATAGTGGCTTTTACAGAAGTCCCTGTGCCCCAAAATGTGTTACACCTGAGATGACCCACTACTGTATCAGGATGTGGGAAAACAGAGTAAAGAAGGTCTGGGGGCCAAATGGGGGCATTTAGGGGTGGAAAAAATCACTTGGGTGGTGCAGTGGACTGAATCATGACCTCCAACATACCCAGGTCTTAATCCCTGGATCCTGTAGATGTTACCTTACCAGAAAGAGAGTCTTTGCAGTTGTGAGGAAGTTAGGAATCTGGACTGTGGGGATCATCCTAGATTATCTGGATTGAATCCTAAATCTATCAGTGTCCTTCTAAAGGGGAAGCAGAGGGTGACTTCCTGTACACAGAGAGCATGAGGCAACTTGGCCACAGAGATGGAGAGGGGAGCAGTGAGATCATGGGTTAAGGAATGGTGGCAGCCCCATCACCTGCAAAAACCAGAAGGATTCTCTCCTGGAGCCTCTGGAGGGCGTGGAGCTCAACCACTCTTGCTTTCTGTGCAGTTACGCTGATTTTGGATTCTGGGGTTCAGGACAGGGCACCCAAGATGTGTCACCTTGGCATCGTGACCCTTTCAGGCTGAAGGGATTTGAGAAATGGCAAGTGGAGGAAGGACTTTGTGATCCTCCCCTCCATCTCTCTACCCAGAGGAAGGAGCACCACATGTCTGAAGATGGAGGGACAGAGACAGATTGGGCAGACAGGTCACATCAAGCCCCTCCAGTTACTACCCATGCTCAAATACTTTGAGGAACCCCTAGGAGGGGCTCCAACTTTCCACTCTTCATCAAATCTAGCAAAATAACCCCACACGTTTAATCATTTATTCGGATCTTTATTTCCTTATGATGGCTCCTGTGCCACATGACTCTCATATTAAATATATTTGTGTACTTTCCTCTGATTCACCTCCCTCTTGTTACATGGTCCCAAGGGAGATCTTAGCAGGGCTGAGGAATACAACATGTTTCCTTCAGCTTTCTGGTCTCTCAGTGAGAGATTACAATTCTTTTGTTTTAAGACCCCAAGAGTGTGAGATTTGCCACAGTGACCCCAGGAAGCTAATATAGGCAGGAAATCAGGGATGCCCCCTCCAGGGAGAGTGCAGAGAAAGACAAGGAATAACCCTTCTCCAGACCCTTGCTCTGCTCCTCTTTTGCAGCAAAGTCCTCAGGGGGTTGTCTGTGCCCCCTCTGCTATCTCTCCTCACTGACTCTCCTGAACTTGTTCCAACCACTTCCTCACCCTCTTCCTGCCCCTCCTGTCAGATCTGTCATCCTTGGGTACCCAGTGACAAACTGCCTCCAGGTGCCTCCTCTGTGTGCCCTCAGCCCCTTTTCTCCCCAACGATTATCTCCTTCCACTAGCTCTGCTAGGATTTTACAACTCCTGGACCCCTCTCTTGACTCTAGACAGTCACAGCCTGCTCCATCCCTGACATTCTCAGAATGAGCATCTCTAAAGTCCTTGACTCCACCCTGCCAGATGCTCAGGGAAGACACCGGGCATCACTCTTGCTCCTCTCCTTCCTTCTACCCGCCACATCCATTAGAAAATCCTGTTCATTTTATTTTCATAATATATCCAAAAAGAAGTCTCCACTCTCTCTGGTTTGAGTCAGCATCACTTCCTGCCTGGAATAGCCAGCAATGCCCTTCTCCATCTCTGTGTTGTTGTTGGGACCCACTCTGGCTGGTCCTGAGCAAAATAATCTTGGGGATCTTATTGAAAGGAAAGTTCAATCATATCTCTGCTCTCCTCAAAGGCTTCCAGATTCTTGCATGTTCTGCACGGCTCACATAGTCTGCACCAGGAGAACATCTGCACTCTATCTATGAGGTTTGCACTCCCACCACTGTGTCTCCACCCCCATGAGGTCACCACTTCCTCGGGGTTTCCACACCTTCCTTAGTCCGCACCACCTTGGGTCAGCACCATTGTCCCAGCATCCCCACCTTGCACTCCTGTGCAGTCAACTTCAACCTCTTGTGTTCACAGCACAGCAGAACTGCTCCCACCTCAGAGCTACGTCACTTACTATTTCCCATTTTCCATTTCTTGGGATAGTTGTCTCTCAGGCAAATACAGAACCTGGTGTGTCAACTGCTTTCAAGTTGTTACTTAAATGTCACCTCCTCATTCTCTTGGTTACAGAATATGGTCATGAGCTGCTAAGTCTGCATAGTTTATCTGCAAACTCATATTCTACTTAATGTGCTCTAATATAATTTCTTATTTATTTCTCTTGATTTCTTTTCTCCAGAATGACAGGCCTTGATGACAGACTTTTTGATGTGTTCACTGAAGCCCCCCATCATCTACAGCAAGGTGGTACATAGTAGGTGTTCAATAGTACTTGTTGAAGGAGTCTATAAATAACCGGATATTGCTTCACTCAAAACCATTTGACACACACACACACACACACACACAAACACACACACAGAGCTAGGTGGCACTTAAGACTGAGCTTGAAGATGATTAGGACTTGGAGATGCAGGATTTGAGAGGGAAGAGAACTTCAGGAGAAGGAAAGGCACATGCAGTCTCGGGTCAGGAAAACCCTTAGCCTGGCTTGTTGTGGAGACATTGCAAGATGCAGGGAGAGGTAGAGATCTGGGTGGAGGGTCCAGTGGAGAATGAACCAAGCCCGGCCTTCAAATCCAGCCTGTTTGCACCTCATTCTTGGCCCTGAGGAGGAATCATAGCTGTTCATGATGGGGAGGAAGTGGACGCTAAACGTCTTCCAAGGCTCAGTGTGTTGAGAGAGAGGGAGGCAGGAGGCACGTGGAAGAGAGGAGGCCACAGGAATAAGCAGGGTCAGGATGGGGAGGAGACCAGCATCAGGATAGGAGGGAGGATGGGTAAGATTGAGTGAGGTACTGGATCAGGCAGAAAGGCGGGAGGTCGCGGTGGAGAGCCACACCCCGGTTCTGGTCTTAGAGATGGGGGCCAGGTCAGCCATGTGAGGGAAACCCAGCAGAGAAGTGGGCTTGGGAGGAATGTGGCAGCTCAGCTCTGGCCATGCTGAGTGGAACAATCCTGGGGCCATCCTGGGGGAGGTGTTGGTGGGATGTTGGATGGTGAGCTGCCCACATCGCTCAGCTGAGGGATTAACTGGGGATGGTATTTGCCTCCTCCATGCCCCCTGCAGGCCTGGCTGTCTCCTTCCTGAGGAACCTCAGTCTGAGAGAAGAGACCAGGGTCTTTTAGTCTACCTGTGGTGGTGCAGGGTGAACTGACTCACCCGTGTTCCCAGTTAAGGGGTTGGAAGTGAGTGATTGAGGTAGGAGAGGGCAGGTCTGGTCCCACAGATCACCTTGAGCCCAGCAGGCTCATTCCATATGCACACTCAGTGGAATCATCTCCCCTGGTGGGCCTCCTGCCTGCCCTGCTTTCTGACCTGTTCAGTCCCTCCTCACTGGTTCTGGGACTCAGCCACATGTCCCCGCCCTCCCCATGCCTCCCCTTTCCTTGGGGCGCTGCTCACATGAGGATGATGAAGCAGAGGAGGAAGAGCAGGGTCTTGACAGCCACTTCCCCAATGACCACCAGAAGCACCTCTGCCACAGGCCCATATTTTTCTGTAGGGATATGGGACGAGGACAGATTCAGGTGCTTGAACACAACCCTGTGTCCTTCACTCCTAACATGGCTCTGGACATTTTTTTTCTCCAGGACTTCCTGCATCACTGGATGTGGGACTACCTGTGCCTGGGCCCTCACCCTACCCCATGCACTGTCCTTCCAGCAGTAGGCCTGGACAAATATGCATAAGTTGCACCTCATCAGAATGAATCCTTATATTTGCCTATTGATCATGTTGAGAAAGTTTGAAGGCAGCCTATGTAGGGAGAGAAAATATTTGCCAATCATAGATCTGATTAGGGCATAGTATCCAGCACAAATAAAGAACACTTACAACTCAACAACAAAAAGACAATCAATCCATTTTAAAAATGGGCAAATGTGGGCACCTGTGGGACTCTAAATTCTGACTCTTGTTTTTGGCTAAGGTCATGATCTCTGGGTGGTGAGATCGAGGTCCATGTCAAACTCCACACTTAAGATTCTTCCTTTCCCTCTGCCCTTCCCCATTCCTGTTCTCTCTCTCTCTCAAATAAATAAATCTTTAAAAGAAAATGGGCAAAGGACTTTAAAAGTTTCTCCAGAGAAGATATACAAAGGACAAATACATCCATGTAAGAATGAACGACATCATTAGGCATTATGTAAGTGCAAATCAGACCACACTGAGATAATCATTCATACCCACTGGTAGACTATAATTATTTTTTAATTTTTAATTTTTATTTATTTTTTAAAAAGATTTTATTTATTTATTCATGAGAGACACAGAGAGAAAGAGAGAGGCAGAGACACAGGCAGAGGGAGAAGCAGGCTCCATCAGGGGAGCCTGACATGGGACTCGATCCCGGGTCTTCAGGGTCATACCCTGGGCTGAAGGTGGTGCTAAACCACTGAGCCACCGGGCTTCCCAGGCTGTAATTATTTTTAAACGGATAGTAAGAGTGTTGGAAAGAATGTATAGAAATTGGAACCCTGGAGGAGAGGCAAGATGGCGGAAGAGTAGGGTCCCCAAGTCACCTGTCCCCACCAAATTACCTAGATAACCTTCAAATCATCCTGAAAATCTATGAATTCGCCCTGAGATTTAAAGAGAGACCAGCTGGAATGCTACAGTGAGAAGAGTTCGTGCTTCTATCAAGGTAGGAAGACGGAGGGAAAAAGAAATAAAGAAACAAAAGGCCTCCAAAGGGGAGGGGCCCCAGCGAGGAGCCGGGCTAAGGCCGGGGCGAGTGTCCCCAGGACAGGAGAGCCCCGTCCCGGAGACGCAGGAGCTGCACCAACCTTCCCGGGGGGAAAGGGGCTCACAGGGAGTTGGAGCAGGACCCAGGAGGGCGGGGATGCCCTCGGGCTCCCTGGGACAGTAACAGACACCTGCGCCGCGAGGAGAGTGCGCCGAGCTCCCTAAGGGCTGCAGCGCGCACGGCTGGACCCGGGAGCAGCTCGGAGGGGCTCGGGCGGCGGCTCCGCGGAGGGGGCTGCGGGGCGGGAGCGCGAATCCAACAGCGCAGGCTGGGAGCACAGGGCGCCGGGGACACAGCCCGGGATCCGGCCTCCTCCCGGGACAGGCAGAGGCCGGGAGGGCCCAGGACAGCGAGGATGCCCCTGCCCCGAGCTGAGCAGATCAGCAGCCCCGCCCCGGAGCCTCCAGGCCCCACGGTTGTTCCTCCTGGGGCCTCACGGTTGTTCCTCCTGGGGCCTCACGGGGTAAACAACCCCCACTGAGCCCTGCACCAGGCTGGGGGCAGAGCAGCTCCCCCAAGTGCTAACACCTGAAAATCAGCAAGGCAGGCCCCTCCCCCAGAAGACCAGCTAGACGGACAAGTTCCAGGGGAAGTCAAGGGACTTAAAGTATACAGAATCAGAAGATACTCCCCCGTGTTTTTGTTTGTTTGTTTGTTTGTTTGTTTTTTTGCTTTTTGATTTGTTTGCTTCCCTCACCCCCTTTTTTTCCTTTCTTTCTTTTTCTTTTTTAAATTTTTTCTTCCTTTTTTCTTTTTTCTTTTTTCTTTCCTTCTTTCTCTCCTCTCTTTTTCTCCTTTTCCCAATACAACTTGTTCTTGGCCACTCTGCAGTGAGCAAAATGACTAGAAGGAAAACCTCACCTCAAAAGAAAGAATCAGAAACAGTCCTCTCTCCCACACAGTTACAAAATCTGGATTACAATTCAATGTCAGAAAGCCAATTCAGAAGCACTATTATACAGCTACTCGTGGCTCTAGAAAAAAGCATAAAGGACTCAAGAGACTTCATGACTGCAGAATTTAGATACAATCAGACAGAAATTAAAAATCAATTGAATGAGATGCAATCCAAACTAGAAGTCCTAACGACGAGGGTTAATGAGGTGGAAGAACGAGTGAGTGACATAGAAGACAAGTTGATGGCAAAGAGGGAAACTGAGGAAAAAAGAGACAATTAAAAGACCATGAAGATAGATTAAGGGAAATAAACGACAGCCTGAGGAAGAAAAACCTACGTTTAATTGGGGTTCCCCAGGGCTCGGAAAGGGACAGAGGGCCAGAATATGTATTTGAACAAATCATAGCTGAAAACTTTCCTAATCTGGGAAGGGAAACAGGCATTCCTGGGAAGGGATCCAGGAAATAGAGAGATCCCCTCTAAAATCAATAAAAACCGTTCAACACCTTGACATTTAATAGTTAAGCTTGCCAATTCCAAAGATAAAGAGAAGATCCTTAAAGCAGCAAGAGACAAGAAATTCCTGACTTTTATGGGGAGGAGTATTAGGGTAACAGCAGACCTCTCCACAGAGACCTGGCAGGCCAGAAAGGGCTGGCAGGATATATTCAGGGTCCTAAATGAGAAGAACATGCAACCAAGAATACTTTATCCAGCAAGGCTCTCATTCAAAATGGAAGGAGAGATAAAGAGCTTCCAAGACAGGCAGGAACTGAAAGAATATGTGACCTCCAAACCAGCTTAATGACCCCATCAAAAGGCGCAGGGTTTCAGATTGGATAAAAAAGCAGGACCCATCTATTTGCTGTCTACAAGAGACTCATTTTAGACAGAAGGACACCTACAGCCTGAAAATAAAAGTTTGGAGAACCATTTACCATTCAAAAGGTCCTCAAAAGAAAGCAGGGGCAGCCATACTTATATCAGATAAACTAAAATTTACCCCTAAGACTGTAGTGAGAGATGAAGAGGGGGCACTATATCATACTTAAAGGATCTATCCAACAAGAGGACTTAACAATCCTCAATATATATGCCCCGAATGTGGGAGCTCCCAAATATATCAATCAATTAATAACCAAAGTGAAGAAATACTTAGATAATAATAATACACTTATACTTGGTGACTTCAATCTAGCTCTTTCTATACTTGATAGGTCTTCTAAGCACAACATCTTCAAAGAAACGAGAACTTTAAATGATACACTGGACCAGATGGATTTCACAGATATCTACAGAACTTTACATCCAAACTCAACTGAATACACATTCTTCTCAAGTGCACATGGAACTTTCTCCAAAATAGACCACATACTGGATCACAAATCGGGTCTGAACCGATACCAAAAGATTGGGATCGTCCCCTGCATATTCTCAGACCATAATGCCTTGAAATTAGAACTAAATCACAACAAGAAGTTTGGAAGGACCTCAAACACATGGAGGTTAAGGACCATCCTGCTAAAAGATGAGAGGGTCAACCAGGAAATTAAGGAAAAATTAAAAAGATTCATGGAAACTAATGAGAATGAAGATACAACCGTTCAAAATCTTTGGGATGCAGCAAAAGCAGTCCTAAGGGGGAAATACATTGCAATACAAGCATCCGTTCAAAAACTGGAAAGAACTCAAATACAAAAACTAACCTTACACATAAAGGAACTAGAGAAAAAACAGCAAATAGATCCTACACTCAGCAGAAGAAGAGAGTTAATAAAGATTCGAGCAGGACTCAACGAAATCGAGACCAGAAGAACTGTGGAACAGATCAACAGAACCAGGAGTTGGTTCTTTGAAAGAATTAATAAGATAGATAAACCATTAGCCAGCCTTATTAAAAAGAAGAGAGAGAAGACTCAAATTAATAAAATCATGAATGAGAAAGGAGAGATCACTACCAACACCAAGGAAATACAAACGATTTTAAAAACATATTATGAACAGCTATACGCCAATAAATTAGGCAATCTAGAAGAAATGGACGCATTCCTGGAAAGCCACAAACTACCAAAACTGGAACTGGAAGAAATGAAAAACCTGAACAGGCCAATAACCAGGGAGGAAATTGAAGCAGTCATCAAAAACCTCCCAAGACACAAGAGTCCAGGGCCAGATGGCTTCCCAGGGGAATTCTATCAAACGTTTAAAGAAGAAACCATACCTATTATACTAAAGCTGTTTGGAAAGATAGAAAGAGATGGAGTACTTCCAAATTCGTTCTATGAGGCCAGCATCACCTTAATTCCAAAACCAGACAAAGACCCCACCAAAAAGGAGAATTACAGACCAATATCCCTGATGAACATGGATGCAAAAATTCTCAACAAGATACTAGCCAACAGGATCCAACAGTACATTAAGAAAATTATTCACCATGACCAAGTAGGATTTATCCCCGGGACACAAGGCTGGTTCAACACTCGTAAAACAATCAATGTGATTCATCATATCAGCAAGAGAAAAACCAAGAACCATGTTATCCTCTCATTAGATGCAGAGAAAGCATTTGACAAAATACAGCATCCATTCCTGATCAAAACTCTTCAGAGTGTAGGGATAGAGGGAACATTCCTCGACATCTTAAAAGCCATCTACAAAAAACCCACAGCAAATATCATTCTCAATGGGGAAGCACTGGGAGCCTTTTCCCTAAGATCAGGAACAAGACAGGGATGTCCACTCTCACCACTGCTATTCAACATAGTACTGGAAGTCCTAGCCTCAGCAATCAGACAACAAAAAGACATTAAAGTCATTCGAATTGGCAAAGAAGAAGTCAAACTCTCCCTCTTCGCCAATGACATGATACTCTACATAGAAAACCCAAAAGCCTCCACCCCAAGATAGCTAGAGCGTGGCAGGATACAAAATCAATGCCCAGAAATCAGTGGCATTTCTATACACTAACAATGAGACTGAAGAAAGAGAAATTAAGGAGTCAAT
This sequence comes from Canis lupus dingo, assembly GCF_003254725.2. NCBI lineage: Eukaryota > Metazoa > Chordata > Mammalia > Carnivora > Canidae > Canis > Canis lupus. The sequence goes on from NC_064243.1 coordinate 105,778,493, forward strand.
CCCATTTACAATAGCACCCAAAAGCATAAGATACCTAGGAATAAACCTAACCAAAGAGGTAAAGGATCTATACCCTAAAAACTATAGAACACTTCTGAAAGAAATTGAGGAAGACACAAAGAGATGGAAAAATATTCCATGCTCACAGATTGGAAGAATTAATATTGTGAAAATGTCAATGTTACCCAGGGCAGTTTACACGTTTAATGCAATCCCTATCAAAATACCATGGACTTTCTTCAGAGAGTTAGAACAAATTATTTTAAGATTTGTGTGGAATCAGAAAAGACCCCGAATAGCCAGGGGAATATTGAAAAAGAAAACAATAGCTGGGGGCATCACAATGCCAGATTTCAGGTTGTACTACAAAGCTGTGGTCATCAAGACCGTGTGGTACTGGCACAAAAACAGACACATAGATCAGTGGAACAGAATAGAGAATCCAGAAGTGGACCCTGAACTTTATGGTCAACTAATATTCGATAAAGGAGGAAGGACTATCCATTGGAAGAAAGACAGTCTCTTCAATAAATGGTGCTGGGAAAATTGGACATCCACATGCAGAAGAATGAAACTGGACCACTCTCTTGCACCATACACAAAGATAAACTCAAAATGGATGAAAGATCTAAATGTGAGACAAGATTCCATCAAAATCCTAGAGGAGAACACAGGGAACACCCTTTTTGAACTCAGCCACAGTAACTTCTTGCAAGATACATCCACGAAGGCAAAAGAAACAAAAGCAAAAATGAACTATTGGGACTTCATCAAGATAAGAAGCTTTTGCACAGCAAAGGATACAGTCAACAAAACTCAAAGACAACCTACAGAGTGGGAGAAGATATTTGCAAATGACGCATCAGATAAAGGGCTAGTTTCCAAGATCTATAAAGAACTTATTAAACTCAACACCAAAGAAACAAACTATCCAATCATGAAATGGGCAAAAGACATGAAGAGAAATCTCTCAGAGGAAGACATAGACATGGCCAACATGCACATGAGAAAATGCTCTGCATCAGTTGCCATCAGGGAAATACAAATCAAAACCACAATGAGATACCACCTCACACCAGTGAGAATGGGGAAAATTAACAAGGCAGGAAACCACAAATGTTGGAGAGGATGTGGAGAAAAGGGAACCCTCTTACTCTGTTGGTGGGAATGTGAACTGGTGCAGCCACTCTGGAAAACTGTGTGGAGGTTCCTCAAAGAGTTAAAAATAGACCTGCTCTACGACCCAGCAATTGCACTGCTTGGGGATTTACCCCAAAGATACAGAAGCAATGAAATGCCGGGACACCTGCACCCCGATGTTTATAGCAGCAATGTCCACAATAGCCAAACTGTGGAAGGAGCCTCGGTGTCCGTCGAAAGATGAATGGATAAAGAAGATGTGCTTTATGTATACAATGGAATATTCCTCAGCCATTAGAAATGACAAATACCCACCATTTGCTTCAACGTGGATGGAACTGGAGGGTATTATGCCGAGTGAAGTAAGTCAATCGGAGAAGGACAAACATTATATGTTCTCATTCATTTGGGGAATATAAATAATAGCGAAAGGGAATATAAGGGAAGGGAGAAGAAATGTGTGGGAAATATCAGAAAGGGAGACAGAACATAAAGACTCCTAACTCTGGGAAACGAACTAGGGGTGGTGGAAGGGGAGGATGGCGGGGGGTGGGGGTGAATGGGTGACAGGCACTGAGGGGGGCACTTGACGGGATGAGCACTGGGTGTTATTCTGTATGTTGGTAAATTGAACACCAATAAAAAATAAATTTATTAAAAAAAAAAGGAAATTGGAACCCTCACACACTGCTGGTGGGAATATAAAATGGTGCTGCCACTGTGGGAAACAGTCTGATATTATCCTCAAAAAATGAAAACATAGAAACTACCCTGTGGCCCAGCATTTCCATTTTTGGACATATGCCCAAGAGAACTGAAAAAAAAAAAGCTCAAACAAAAAAACACATCCTCTAGTGTTCATAGTAGCATTATCATAACCCCAAAAGGAAACCACCCAAATGTCCATTGATTGATAAATAGATGAACAGAATGTGGTACATCCATACAATAAACAATATCCAGACAGGGGTGCCTGGGAGGCTCAATTGGTTAAGCGTCTGCCTTTGGCTCAGGTCATGATCCTGTGGCTCCTGGATCCAGTCTTGCATTGGCTCCTTGCTCAGTGGGGAGTCTACTTTTCCTTCTCCCTCTGCCTCTTCCCCTGCTCCTCTCTCTCTCTCTCTCAAATAAATACTCTTTAAAAAAATAAAAATAAATTCAAAAAGTAGTACCCAGACAAAAAGGAATTAGACTCATACATGCTGTATGGATGATCCTTGAAAACATTTTGTTAAAATGAGGGAAGCCGGGGATCCCTGGGTGGCTCAGCAGTTTGGCGCCTGCCTTTGGTCCAGGGCATGATCCTGGAGTCTCAGTATTGAGTCCCGCATCGGGCTCCCTGCGTGGAGCCTGCTTCTCCCTCTGCCTGTGTCTCTGCCTCTCTCTCTCTCTCTCTATGTCTATCATGAATAAATAAATAAAATCTTTTTAAAAAAATGAGGGAAGCCATACACAAAAGACCACAATTCGTGGGATTTCATTTAGCTCACATACCCCCAGTAGGCAAATCCACAGAGATAGAAGGCAGATGAGTGATTGCAGGGGGTCAAGAGAAGGAGGAATGGACAGTTACTGCCTAACAGGATTGGGGTTTCCTATTAGGGGTGATGACAATGAAAGGTGGATGGAATCAGGTAGTGGTGATGGCCAACATTGTGAATCTACTAAGAACCACCTATTGTGCTTTTTTAAAATGGCTAAAATGGCCAATTTTCTTTGAGGTGAATTTTTCCTCAAATAACATTAATGCATATGCATAAGAAATACCATAGGAAATATCAGTTCCCACCTGGTACTGGCAAAGATCAGCACTTTCATCCCATGCAGGTTTGGTGAACACACACACTTTGAGGCCTGGCTGCTGGGAACACAAACTTGTTCACTCTCTGCAGAGAAAACTTGGCCCCATCTCTCCAGATTAGAAAGAACCTGTGATCCAGCTATTTTGGATTTAGGAATGTATCCCAGAGACAAATGCACACACATGGAATGAGATGCAACATTGTCAATTGCAGTATTGCAGTGCTTCTGTTGATACAATAAAATGAATGCCACGATTTTCCATTAGGAGAGGATGCACACAGAAGCAGAATCCATCCATGGGAAGGAATAGTGCACAGCCATGGAGAAGATTGAGGATGGTCTGTACTACTGATATCAAAGGACCCCCCAGATCCACTAGGGGGAACACACCAAGGCTTAAGAGTAGCTATGGACACTTGTCACTTCCTGGGAGGGTCTGGGCATCTGAGGACAGACTCTACTGTGAATTTTTAATGTTTGTCCATGTGAATATATTATCTGTTCACAAGTACTAAATAAGCAATTGTTAGGGAGAATAAAAGATGGGGAAGCAGGAGTCATCAGGAGATGCATGATGAGGGGCCTCCAGAGGCAGATCTGCCTGGTGCATGTTGTCCTGTTCTCCTGATAACGTGGGGTGTAGGGGGGAATACAGAAGTGAGTGAGGCAATGGCTGAAGGGGACAGCTGCCCACAGGGACAAGGGGGCTGGGGAGGGAGAGTAAACACAGGGTTCACCTGCAGGGGATCCTGGTCACCAGAGTGAGTCCAGAAAGAGGCAGGGGCCCAGCTTTGCCCTGAGCTTTGAAGAAGCCCCACTCCCTATACCCCAGGAAGACACTCCTTACCTGTGCTATGTCCCAAGCAGACATTAGTTGTTGGGTTCTGTGGGACACCTACTATGGGAAGAGGAGATTTCCCTCTTTAGTGGGGTGGAGTTATGTAAGATACATGTGGGCATCTCCCTCACCCCAGAAACATCAGAAACACAGAAGGAACAGTGCTTGTGTCCTTACAAGTCAACACTCAACCAGGCATCCAGGACTAAAGCACCAGGCATCTTGAGGTTGGCCTTCCCTCAATTCATCCCTAACATACCCAGTTGGTCCTGGCTCTGTACTCACAGATGACATTGAGCTGGATGGTCCTTTCCACCATCACACCAACTGCAGGGAACTGCACCTGACAGGTAAGGTTGGTGCCATGGTCCTGGGGCCTGGGGATGAGGGTGAGCACTGAGGAGAGGTGGGTCCTGGGGCCCAGGGAAGTAAGGGCAGCTGACATTCAGGATAAGATGGTGGGGATGTGCTCTGCTCACAGGCCCAGGGCACAGAGCAGGTCAGGTTCCTGGAGTAGTCACACTCCAGGGTCCCTGGTAGAGGATGTCAGGTGTATGGGTCAGGGCTGTGAGGAGATGGGGAGACATGGGAATCAGAAGGAGGTTTGAGGTGAGGCCCTGAGAGAAGCCCCAGGCTTGGTCCAGCTCCTGCCTCTGAGCCCCAACATGGGTTACCTCTAGCCTTTCCCAGGAAGAGTGTCCCATCCTGGCTCTGTCCTGGGATCCAGTCCTTCCCTTGTGGCCTCCTGTGGAATCTGTTCCTTACCGGTCAGATGCACAGTAAGCTGGTTGTGTAGGTAATTATATATCACATAAGAACTTTTCTCCACCCTAAAGAAGTATGTCCCTGAGTCCCTTCTCTGTGCATCTCTGATCTCCAGGGATCCGCTGTAGGCCTGAGGTCCCTGCGGGGGTGGAATTGGCCCTGGGTCCCCTCCTGCACTTTTCAATTCCGATTTTTTTTTTTTTTTTTTTTTTTTTGTGGCCACTGGAGCATCCTGGAATGGAAGGGCCCCTTCTCAGAACCAGTAGCCATGAACGGAGTCATAGTCAGTCCAGCCATCTTGGGGTAGAAGATATTGCAGGCCTGGAGATACAGGCCCTCCTGCACCATCGGGGACTCCTGAACTTGCAGCCAGTATCTAGAATCCTGAACTGGGCGTCCTGCAAGGAAGGTCAGCAGCAGTCACCCTCTGCCAGGCCTCTTTCCCTCAGCCCACTCACCTGCCCACAGCAGGAACAGCAGCAGCACCTTTGAGATGGAGGGTATGTGGGCTTCCTGGGGGTGAAGGAGAGGTGGAAGGCAGTGGGAGAGGTGCTGGGGAGGACCCATGGGAGGCTGGGGAGGAGCCTGAGTCCTGGTGATTCTCAGAAGAGCAATTGCAGCCCCAGATCTCACCCCCTCTCTGCACAGAGTTGGGCATATTCCCCAGCCAGAGACCCAGGAGACCCCCTCCCCAGGGAGGAGAGACCAGGAAAAGACCCTGTGTCCTGCCCGCATATTTCTACACTTCCTTCCAGCACCAGAGCCTGGACCAGGGATGTGCATCTTGCCCATCAGGCCTCAAATTTACTGGAGGCCTGTCCTGAAGGCAGGGGGAAGGGGAACACAGCAGATGTGTCTGAGACCCCCAAAGCATGAGAGAGGGTTAGGTGGGTGCTCTGAGTCCTGCTGTCCAAACTGTGGTACCACTGGTGTCCTCCACATGCTCTGGGGAAATGGTCACTTCCTGGCCTGGGCTGAGTTAGCCACTATGGTGTTTGGACCTGAAATTCTTAAACAGGGGTGTCTGCCTGCCCTACCCGCACCCCCACCTTTGGAGGGCCATTTGTCAGTGTCTGGACATATCTGATCATCACAGCTTGGGAGGAGGGTGTGTCTGGCATCTAGTGGGTTGAGACTAGGGAAGCTTCTAAACCTCCTCTGATGCACAGGATGGCCCCTAAAATCATGCAGCTCCAAGGTTCAAAAGTGCTGAAGTTGAGAGAGCCCAGTTGAGAGCTGAAAGGCAGTCAGTTTTTCCAGATATGGGATCTTGGAGATTCTGCGTGGGGGTCCAACCCATGAAAGATGAGGAAAGGTCTTGGGCACAGAGTGGGTGTCTGCTCTGTGTTGGGGCTGGAGGCATAGAGGAGACTCAGAAGAGCCGGTCCATGTACTTGAGATGATCCCCATCCAGGGGAGAGACATACAGTCTATAGGCATCTGCTTGGTAGAGACTAGGAGGGCAGAGACAGGCTGGGGCCATGGGGCTGGACGCTCTGTTGGCGAGTACTTTGGGGCACAAGTGAACAGAGTGGACATGGCCTGCACTCTCAGGGGACAGGAAGGAAGATTCCCAGCAATAGGACACTGCCATGGGCCCAAGAGCAAGGCAGAGGCAAATCAGGCCCAGCAGTAGGAAGAGCTGTTTGCACCTCCCTGTGGTGGTCCTCCTGCTCTTGCATCCGGTGGCACTTCCCCACACCCTCAAGGGCCTCTGGGTCTTCTCTCATTTCCCACTCCCTTACTCCTGCCTTGCCATGTGGTCTTCCCGCCAGGCCTGGGGGAGGCCATGCCTGCACCCACTGGAGGAGTTAGCTTCAGGCAGTGCAGATGCCTAGCTGCCTTCCAGACTTGTGGCTGCTCTGCTCCTTGCCATCAGCTCTTTGACTTCCCTCGTGGGGAGACCGGCTTGTCCATTCCACCACATTCTACTGGATACGCCTGTGAGCCCAGTGCTGTGCTATGCTGGGGCTGGGAGGTGAACAGACAGACTCTAACCTCAAGGAGCCCCCAATCCTGCCTGACTGGGCTATCATGAGGTGAGGTGCAGGGGGTGTTCGAATCCTTCCCATGGATGGCTCAGGGAGACTGCATGGAGGATGGGATCTTCAGCTGCTGTCACTCCTCCCTGTCCTTCTCATGTCATCCTTTCCCACATCTCTCATTCCCAGGACCTCTGTGCCCTAGCCACAAGCTGGACAGACCCCAGGCCCTTCCCTTGAGGCCCCATCACCTCTAGGATCCAGGATCCCAAGCACAGGCATCACACATACCCCTGTCCTGGTGACAGCAACATAGAAAACAAGACAAACAGTTGGTCTGTGTCCCTGGGAATGCCCGAGGCTGAACCTGAGAATAAAGTTGAGCTGTTGGGTCTTGTCCCAGCTGAGCTGGAGGTCACCTGCGTGGAGTTACCTCTGTCCCTCCTACCATCCTCTCTCATACCTGCTGGGAGGCGCATCCCAGGGACCAGCTTCCTGAAACTCTGCTAGTAGAGTCAGGGAGACCCGAGTGCCCAGTAGATGCCATGCTCAGTGAGTGATTCCCCTCTGTCTCCAGCTCCTACCCTGGACATCGAGGGCTGGGAGCAGCTCAGGTGTGGCCCTCCAGGACCTTTTAGTGACTCCCTCTTCACCCCTTGGTGAGGGAGGTTTTCCTTATGGATGCTTTCGCTTCAGGCAACACCTCCTCTTGTCCACCCTCACACGTGTGGGCTCTTTCTCTTGCTTTTCACATGCTCTCGGCAGCCTGTACATGTGCGTCCAGATCTGCCCGACAACATGCTGAGTCGTATCTATTCTGCAGTTGGAAGAGCAATTTGTGTTTCTGTGTTAATGTAGGAAATGGTCTTGTATTAGGTTTTGTTACAAAATATCCTGTGGAACCTGTAATCAAAAGCTGTCCTCTCTCTGTGCAGAAGTTGCTGGAATGGTGCTTTTAAGAAACCTCCCATCCAGTGCTGAGCAAACCAAAACAGAACCTGCCCTAAAATCTCAGCACACCAACAGAGGAGGAAGAGGTGTGTTCTTGACTGAGGAGGAAGAGGTGTGTTCTTAACTGTTCTTGACTGACTGCTGAGACCATCTTCCTGTGGAAATCTGCAGAGGCAGAATTGGAGGCTGTGGCCACCAGGTGACAGTAGCGATTCCTCAAATTTCCTCGTTTAAACTAAAAGACTAAAGGGATTAGGTGAAAAGTCGTCTGAGATTTTTGTGATCCCAAGGAAGTAGTCCAGTTGACTGAGGGAAGCGTGTTAATGTGAGCATTGGTGTCAACTAATTACTGTGCTAAATGTTTTACCTGTAATACATCCTTTGAGCCCCATGTAGACCTGCTGAGGTCTGTAGTAATGATCCCTTTCAATTTTATAAGCAACAATGAGGTTCATAGATGTGATATTCTTTCCTTTTTTTTTTTTTAAGACAGATCTATTGAGGTACAATTGCTGTACAGAAAAATGGCACATATTTAATGTAGGCAATTTGATGAGTTTGAACTTATGCGTTGCACCTGTAAAATCATGACCACAATCCTGGTTACAAACATGTCCATCACAACTTAAAGTTTCCCTGTGCCTTTTTTTGCTTTTTTTGTTTTGTTTTGTTTGTTTGCTGTTGTAGTAAGAAAACTTAACATGAGATCTACCCTCTTAACAAATTTGTTAAGTGCACAATACAGTATTAGTAGCTACAGTCACTATGCAGAACAGCTGATCCATCCTGCTACCTTTTTATCTTTTGACCCATAGCTCCAGGCCCTGACAACCACCACAATACTCTCTGCTCCTATGAGCTCAACAACTTTAGATACTTCACTTAAGTACAATTGTGGAGTATTTGTCCTTCTGCCATTGGCTTATTCCATTTAGTATAAGGCCTTAGCAGAAAATGCATAAGGGAGTGCTTCAGGTTGTGAGACCATCCGCGTGAGCCTATGGAAGTATAAAACTCACTGGGAATGGCAGGTACACAGACAAATATGGAACACGGAAACTCTAATGGCTGCATATGAATCACTTTTAATTTTAGTATAAAAGTGAAAAGACAAAAGTGTTAAGAATAACTATAACTACAACAATTTGTTAATGGATACGTAATATGAAAAGACATAAATTGTGACATCAACAATATAAAGTGTTGGGGCGTTCAAGTGTAGAGTTTTATGTACAATTAAGTTAAGCTGTGATCAGGTTATGACAGACTGTCACAACATTTAGATATTTCATGATGTTGCTTCTGGAGAACAGATCACACTCCTCTTGGAGCCAGGCTTGAATTCATCTTCCTGTCTCTAAATTGTTTTTTTTTTTTAAACTGTATACTCCAAATCCCCAAACCCGCAAATGGAAAATATATAATGGAGGACACAATGTGGATTATTTAATGTGGAGTAATTATTGACTTGACCACCAGGTCTGGGTCTCCTGTCTTATATGTCTTTGCCTCTGAGCTCCCCTACTTTTTTCCCCAAATAAATAAATAATAAATAAATTGGAGTGTGAACCTAGGGAGGGGTAGAAGGGGAGGGAGAGAGAAAAAATCAAGCAGACTCCCTGCTGAGTGAGGAGCCCAGCTGTGGGCTCTATCTCACAACCCTAAAATCATGACCTGAGATGAAATCAAGAGTCAGACGCTTAACTGATTAAGCCACCCTTTATTATTCAGGACGTAATTTGATTTGGCTTTAGGTGTGACTGGTTCTAGGGTTCCACTGAGAGGCCCTATCACTCTCCTTGCTTTTCTTTGATGGTGTGGTTGCTAATTTTAATCAGCCTGGCTTTTGTTCTCAAAACCATAAAGGTATGAGTTGTGATGTCCAGTCTACACATGAGGATACTAAGGCCTACAGAGATTAGATAATTTTCCTACAGAAACTGGAGTCTCTGCACTTACCCACCACTTCCACGGTGCCCCCTGGTGGTGGTGCATCTCTCTCAACATTCCCTGCCCCATTCTGGTGCCCTGAGCTACTCACCCAGAGAGTTACCCGGATTGCTGCACCAGACACATCTTCCCTCCATCCCCCTCTTTCAACCCATCCACTTTCACACCAGCTGCGCCCTGATTCCTGGCTCCCACCCTGCTACTCAGAAGCCAATCTGTCTGACAGTCTCGCTATACGGGAATGATAAAAGGCAAAAAATTGTTCACTGTTATCACTGTTATTATTACCCATATTATTGCTAATATTATTTTCCCATTTCACTCCCTTCTTCTCTCAGAGCTGATGGGGGGTCCTGCCTCCTATCTTCTCTATCCAGTTCTTGTGGCACCCCCATGAGGATATAGATCAAGATCAGGGTTGCTGCAATTCACAAGTTTGTACCTCCACTTGGTGGTCTGATGTACTTGGGGTGATAGGTTTGCCCACACAGGGCCACAGGGACCAAGCTGGGGGTTGTCAGGGTTTACAGTTCTACAAAGATTCCAGGTTAGCATTCTGTGTGGTCTTCAGGCTTGTAAGCAGGAAGGAGTGGTTGTTTCCTAGTGCCTACTGTGGCCACACTGGGTAGAACCTTGCTCTGGGAGGGGCTGTAATGTTTCACTGTCTTGATAAAAAAGTGCAAGTCTGGGCTCTAGAAAAAGATCAAGGACTCCTTGATGCCGCTCCTCAGGCTGCCACCTGTGCCCAGGTGAGCACTGGGGCAGGCTAAGGGGAGCTATGCCCAGTATTAACATGTCAACATCTGTCAGACTTTGCAGTTTAGGGATTTCACGGGCTGACGATGTAGGAAGTCCACCACTCTTGAATAAAGAGACAGAGTTTCAGATGAGATGCTTCATGTTATGGGGGATCCAGGGTGGAGTGGGTCAGGTCCAGCTCTGGGGTTGGCTTAGGGCATGAGAGTGAGTCTCTGAAGCCCAAAGTTTGTTCCAAGCCTGCAGTTTCCCCCTGAGGGTAGGGGCCTCCTGAGGCTCTCACTGCATTAAATGCTTGGATTCTTGCTGTGGGCTCTGAATGCAACCAGTTCTCCCATATTGGTCCTGACTGATTGGACCAGGCATGACTGGCCAAGTACAGTCTGGAGACAAGGCAGGGACATTCTCCTGCAGTCTCCTGAGTCTTGTATAGACTCAGCACGAAGCTCTGCTGGATAGGGATGCTTCATGTTGGGTGATATCAAATAGATTCAGTCAGAAGGTCTCTGTGCCACAGATTGCTGGTCTTCTCCCATTAATCAACCCCATTTCTCCTTAATAAGGAAAAAAAGGTTAATTAGGATACAAGCCCTTAATTAATGAGATTTATAAGGTAATTTAAGTACCTGCAGATTTTTGTTGTTAGGTCATGTACTTAAAGTGCTTTTTAAAAATTTATGAATGCAGGGGTGCCTGATGGCTCAGTCAGTTAAGCATCTGCCTTCAGTTAAGGTCATGATCCCAGTGTCCTGGGATCAAGCCCCGCATAGGGCTCCTTGCTCAGTGAGGAGCCTGCTTCTCCCTCTACCTCTGCCCGTTACTCCCCCTACTTGTTCTCTCTTTCTCTGTCAAATAAATAAATACAATCTTTAAAATAAATAAACATCTAAATGCAGTTTAAATTCCTTTGCCCCAAAGTTTAGTAAAACATAATAAAAAGATTTTTGATTATGCCCATGGGAATTAACATGTCCTGAAATTTTCTATGTAGGAAGCATTGATGGCAGTCATTTACATATATCACCTTCCTGAAAGCTCACAGGAGCCCTATGGAAAGGAAACATTTCATATCCTCACATTACAGGTGGAGACAGTGAGGCTTATTGAGGAAAATGACTTGGTCTGGGATTCTTTCTTGTAACCAGTGTCTCTGTCCCAACGGCTCTGTGGAGTTAGGGGGCATCCATTTGACCACCTTCACTTTTGACATTCCCCAAGACAACCCTCAGTTTTGATCACTCACTGGAAGGACTCACATAACACACCAGAAGTTATTATCCTTGTGGTTAGGGCTTGTTATAGCTTCAAGATACAGATTACTGTCAGTGAAAGGGAGAAGGGTATGGGAAAGGATCCAGGGTAATCCCAAATGCGGGGCTTCCACTTGTCTTTCCAGTGGAGTCATGAGCACAGATGTGTTAGCTTCTCCCAGCACTGGTGTGTGACAGCATGCTGACCAGGGAAACTCACCTGAGACTTGACATCAGAATTTTTATTGGGGCTCTGTCACATTGATATGATTCACGGCTCACGTAGATGACCTCAGTCTCCAATCTCTTCAGGAGCAGAGCTGATACCATGTGACCCAAAGCCTTCATCTTAATTTCATTTGTGGAATATCTAGTGTGCTCCCAGGCCCCCAGATAAAGACTCTTTTTTTTTTTTTTTTTTTTTTTTTTTTTTTTAGATAAAGACACTCTTATCAGACAGGGCATTCTAAGGACTTAGACATTCTTTCCAGTAGCCAAGGACAAAGTCGGGTGTGTCTGGCTAAGGTTGAATTATTTTTTTTTAAAGATTTTATTTACCTAATCATGAGAGACAGAGAGAGGCAGAGACATAGGCAGAGGGAGAAGCAGACTCCCTGCAGGGAGCCCAATGCAGGACTCACTCCCAGAACCCTGGGATCACAACCTGAGCCAAAGACAGAAGCTCAACCACTGAGCCACCCAGGTGCCTCTAAGGTTAAATTCTTTACCTCAAAAACCCATTTCTGGGACCCATCTAGCTCCACAAATGGTACTGGCCAAAAGTTGTTATACAGCTGTTTGTATAGAAAGAGGAAACATTGAAAGAACCTAAATGCTCCCAAATGGATATTGGTTGAACAAATCAATCCATGGCCAATGCAATGGAATACTATACAGCCATGAACTACAATGAAGATATAAGAGGAAGGGCTTCAAATGAGCTACAAGCAGAAAAACAACTTCATGTATTTTCAGGGGCATCAGCTATAGTCAAACACTAAGGAGGACCAATTAACACTTTCAATGATACATAATGTATTATTTTCCTATTAAAACAAATACAGATGTGTTTTGCAATATGCTGCAAATATTCATATGGGTTTTCAGAACATAGCAGGAGACTTCAGAGATACTGAATAAACCTCTGGACACTCTGAGGTGTGTATTTACCCTCCTCTGACTAAACTTGGGTTTAATATTAGAGAAGCCAAAATAAAGAAGGGTATTGAATGGTATGATACCACCTTGGTAAAAATATGCATGTGTGCGTGAGTATGTATTACATATCAAAACTGAAAAGTTTCAGGGTACCTGGGTGGTTCAGTAGGTTAAGTGTCTACCTTTGGCTGAGGCCCTGATCTCCGGGTCCTGGAATTGAACCCCATTTTAGGCACCCTGCTCAGCGGGGAGTCTGCTTCTCCCTCTGCCTCTCCCCCTGCTCATGCTCTCTCTCTCTTAAATAAATAAATTAAATTTTTTTCTTAAAAAAAATCTGATTCCAGTGAATAGTCTTTCCTGCTTTTTCGAATATTAGTTGACCATATTGTTGAGGCCCCATTTCAGGGTTCTCTATTCTGTTCCATTGATCTATGTGTCTGTTTTTTTGCCAGTACCACACTGTCTTGATGATCACAGCTTTGTGGTACAACTTGAGAACAGGCATTATGATGCCCCCGGCTCTGGTTTTCTTTTTCAATATTCCCCTGGCTAATCTGGGTCTTTTCTGATTCTACACAAATCTTAAGATGATTTGTTCCAACTCTCTGAAGAAAGTCCATGGTATTTTGATAGGGATTGCATTGAACGTGTAAATTGCCCTGGGTAGCATTGACATTTTCACAATATTAATTCTTCCAATCCATGAACATGGAATATTTTTCCATCTCTTTGTGTCTTCCTCAATTTCTTTCAGAAATGTTCTGTAGTTTTTATGGTATAGATCCTTTACCTCTTTGGTTAGGTTTATTCCTAGGTATCTTATGCTTTTGGGTGCAATTGTAAATGGGTTTGATTCCTTAATTTCTCTTTCTTCAATCTCAATATTAGTGTATAGAAATGCCACTGATTTCTAGGCATTGATTTTGTATCTTGCCACGCTGCCAAATTGCTGTATGAGTTCTAGCAATATTGGGGTGGAGTATTTTGGGTTTTTTATGTACAGTATCATGTCATCTGCGGAGAGGGAGAGTTTGACTTCTTCTTTGCCAATTTGAATGCCTTGGCCACAGCAACTTCTTGCAAGATACATCTATGAAGGCAAGGGAAACAAAATTAAAAATGAACTATTGAGACTTAATCAAGATAAAAACCTTCTGCACAGAAAAAGAAACAATCAACAAAACTAAAAGACAACCTACAGAATGGGAGAAGATATTTGCAAATGACGTATCAGATAAAGGGCTAGTATCCAAGATCAATAAAGAACTTCTTAAACTCAACAGCAAAGAAACAAACAATCCAATCATGAAATGGGTAAAAGACATGAACAGAAATTTCACCAAGGAAAACATAAACATGCCTGACAAGCGCGAGAGAAAATGCTCTGCATCAGTTGCCATCAGGGAAATACAAATCAAAACCACAATGAGATACCACCTCACACCAGTGAGAATGGTGAACATTAACAAGACAGGAGACAACAAATGTTGGAGAGGATGTGGAGAAAGGGGAACCCTCTTGCACTGTTGGTGGGAATGTGAACTGGTACAGCCACTCTGGAAAATTGTGTGGAGATTTCTCAAGGAGTTAAAAATGGAGCTACCCTACCACCCAGCAATTGCACTGCTGGGGATTTATTTTCCCCAAAGATACAGATGCAGTGAAAAGCTGAGACACCTGCACTGCAATGTTTATAGCAGCAATGTCCACAATAGCCAAACTAGTGGAAGGAGCTTCGGTGTCCATCGAAAGATGAATGGAGGGGATCCCTGGGTGGCGCAGCGGTTTGGCGCCTGCCTTTGGCCCAGAGCGCGATCCTGGAGACCTGGGATCGAATCCCACGTCGGGCTCCCGGTGCATGGAGCCTGCTTCTCCCTCTGCTTGTGTCTCTGCCTCTCTCTCTCTGTGTGACTATCATAAATAAATAAAAAGGTTAAAAAATATTAAAAAAAAAAAGAAAGATGAATGGATAAAGAAGATGTGGTCTATGTATACAATGGAATATTACTCAGCCATTAGAAACAACGAATACCCACCATTTACTTCAACATGGTTGGAACTGGAGGGTATTATTCTGAGTGAAGTAAGTCAATTGGAGAAGGACTATAATTATATGGTTTCACTCATATGGGGAATATAAAAAAATAATGAAAGGGATTATGGGGAAAGGAGAGAAAATGAGTGGGAAAAATCAGAGAGGATGACAAAACATGAGAGACTCCTAACTCTGCGAAACGAACAAGGGATAGTGGAAGAGGAAGTGGGTGGGGGGATGGGGTGACTGGGTGACAGACACTGAGGGGGACACTTGACAGGATGAGCACTGGGTGTTATACTGTATGTTGGCAAATAGAACTCCAATAAAAAATATACAAAAAAATAAAATAAAAATAAAATTTAAAAACCTGAAAAGTTTCAGATAACAACTCTGGTTTTATCTCTGGGTGATCTGTTACAGGTGACTTTTGAATAGTAGTAATTAAATTCTGATAAATAATTATATGTTTTATTTATAAAGTGTTTTATTTATTTATAAATTTATAAATGTAAAAATTATGAATGTATAAATATGTGTAGGTATATTTAAATATTTATTATAAATATTAATATGTTCACATATATATTTAGATAAGTATTCATAATAGTTTAAAACTAATAAAATTAATAACTAAAAGAGTATTTTTTTAAAAGATTTATTTATTTATTTTTATTTATGATAGACACTGAGAGAGAGAGAAAGAGGCAGAGACACAGGAGGAGGGAGAAGCAGGCTCCATGCCGGGAGCCCGACGTGGGACTCGAACCCGGGACTCCAGGATCGCGCCCCGGGCCAAAGGCAGGCGCCAAACCGCTGAGCCACCCAGGGATCCCTCTAAAAGAGTATTTTTTAAAAAGATTTTATTTATTTATTTGAGAGAGAAACCATGAGCAAAGGGGAAGGGGCAGAGGGAGAGGGAAAGTAGACTCCCTGCTGAGCAGGGAGCCCAATGCAGGGCTGATCCCAGGAGTCTGAGATAATGACCTGAGCTAGAGGCAGGTGTTTAAATGGCTGAGTCAGGCGCCCCCAAAAGAGTATTAATTCTATTTTTCTTTCTTAAGAATTTTCCAGGGGTGCCTGGGTGGCTCAGTCAGTAAAGCATCTGCTTTCAGGCTCAGATCATGATCCCAGGGTCCCAGGATTGAACATTGGGCTCCCTGCTCAGCAAAAAGCCTGCTTGCTTCTCCCTCTGCCTGCTGCTCTCCCTGCTCATGCTCTCTCTCTCTGTCAAATAAGTAAATAAAACCTTAAAAAAAAAAAGAATTTTCCAAAACTTGTATGACCCATGCATTGATTTTGAAATGAAAATAGTATTTGTTGGGGCACCTGAGTGGCTCAGTGGTTGAGCGCTGCCTTTGGCTCTGGTCGTGATCCTGGGGTCCTGGATTGGGCCGTTGCAGGAAGCCTGCTTCCCCCTGCCTGTGTTTCTGCCTCTCTCTCTCTCTCTGTGTCTCTCATGAATAAATAGATAAAATCTTAAAAAAAAAAAAAAAGTAGTAGTTGTTGTCATGAAAATGAAAGACGGACATATTCCTAAGTCCAGCTTGAAAGACTTGTCGATTGACTAATTCTGGGGTCTCCCCTCTGCCTGCCTTCTCAGTTAGCCTGTCTGGATCTCTGTGTCCCCATGTTTCCCTTTTCTCCGTGGAGTATCCAGATGCAGACACATCCCACATGATCAGTGCCTCGCCCCCTTGAGCACACTCTGCTCTGTCTCTGTAGTACTTCTATTACTAACTTTGAAGATCCAACACAAAGGAATGGGTTCTATACATTTTGGCCTAGGCACACAATAGCACACCCAGCAGCTACTCCAAATGTCAAGGTGGAGGAAGATTTGCTGACCTGGAGACAGACTTAGAATAAGCTGTTGGTTTTAGGGAGGGAGAAGCAGCCCCTCATCAAATGAGACAACACAATTTAAAATTTGAGTTTTGCAGGGATTAGGAAAAATGAAAATGAATAACTGTCCATGTTCAAAAAGTCTGATGTCTCATATTTATTGTGCTTTTCAGTATTTTCCAGTTTTCCTAAAAGTGAGCATAAGGGTTTCTTTTTTTGACCAGGTATAAATAAGCTTAAATAATGCTATAAATAAGCTTTAAAAAAATGAGGTGAGTAAATAGTAAGCTAAAAGCACCCCAGAGTCATAAAGATAACAATTCCCCAAGCATCTCCTCCCTAGTCCCGCCTGCACCATGGTTCAGAGTCCACCCTGGGGCACAGGAAGAGGGTGGGGACTAGCAGCCCAAAGCCAGAGATGCAGGTCTGTGAAGAAGCAGAGGAGGCTGTCCAGCCCCTGGACAGACACCTAGCCCAGGAGGACCTGTGGAACCCATGGATCCTTCCAGACCCAGATGCAGACTATGGAGGAAGATGGTTCTCCTAGGTAAGAGAGCTGAACCCACAGGACAGCGGAGTGGTAGAGGAGAGGGGGGCAAGGCTGGCATCCGGACTTTCATGAGCTCACAGACCTGGGCGTACTTCACCTATAGAAACATTTTCTGTCTTACACACACACACACACACACACACACACATGCACGCACAGTGTTCATCCCCATCCACCCTCAGGAGTGATGAACCTGGACCCCCACTCAGAAAACATCTCCTCTGGGTGCCTAGTCTGCCCTGATCCCCTCCCCCACCTCTCTAGCTGGACTCCTTCCAAACCCCTCACTTCTCTCCAGGAACCTCTCAGCCCCACTGACAGGGACAACTCTCATGTCTTGCTGGCTACTTTGTGGCCTGGAGTCGGGAGAGGGGAGAGTCTCAGGTGTCTTTGCCTCAAAGCAGCCTCAGAGGTAGCCAGTCTGTGTTTGGCTACACAGACAATGGATCTCCATGTCTTAGGTGATGACAGATTATTACCCACATTCACATGCACTCCACTGAATTTAGATGCTAAGTCAAAGACATGTGTAGATAGTCTTGGGGGGCTTTATCCACCCACCCTTGATATCAGCCAAGCACTCTCACTAGGTTCTACCCCATGCTCAGAGATGCTGTGATGTGGTGGTGGCTGAGACAGCCTCATGGAGTTCAGAGTCTAGAGTGAGATGAGATCTATCTCCAGACTCTGATGACTCAGAGTGACAGGGATGGGGATGAGGTGGCCCAGGAGGCTGGGGGAGCCTTAAGGGGCCACCTGACCCAGACTAGGGAGGAGGGGATATCAGACCTGAGAACTTAAAGATGAGTAGAAGTGAGCTGACAAAGGGGATGGGGATGGGGAGGAGGGAGCAGGGATCTGTGTGCCAGAAACAGGGAACAGCATGTGTGAAAGCCTGAAGTCAAAAGAGAGAATGTGGTATCAAGAGAGCTATCTATGTCTGGGGCACACAGTATAGATACTATGTCTTCTGATAAATGAATGCATAAATGCACACATGAATAAGGGAGTTCATGGGATAATGAGGTGGGGTGGTGTGATCCAAAAGGAGACTAGATGAGAGTCATAAAGACTAGCTCTCTCTAAGACTGTCTTATACACCATGCTGAGTTCGAACTTTATCTGTGGAGTGACAGGGAGCCATGGAAGGTACCTGAACAGGGGGAGAGCAGGGTCATAACTGGGTCTTTATAAGGATCCACCTAACTGTCATATGAGGATGGGTTGGAGACTGAGTGTCCAAAGAGGAAACCAGGCTGGAAGAAGATGAGGATGGAATGGACCAGGGCAGAGGCTGAGGGGATGGGGAGGAGGAGACAAGCAGGGGAGCTAAAAACTCATGGCTTGTTTACCACTGTCCCTGGGGATCATGGCCTGGATGGTGTAAATCAATCTCTCTTCTCACTTTCTCTTTTCTCTCTCTCTCATGTATGTGTATTCTATTTGTCCTCTTCAGCCAGTCTGCTGGCCTGTGGGATCCACCAAGCCTTTGGCCAAATGTTCATCAGCCCAGACTCACTTATAGGAGTCAAGGGATTTCGGACTGTCCTGGTCCTCGAGAATGCCACCCAAGATGCTCAGGAATACAGTTGGCACCGTGGTGCAGAGGACACTGTGGAAAATATGATTGTCAGCTACAAACCTCCCTTCAATTCCTGGCTATCTGGGCCTATGTTCAGCGGCCGGGAGAATGTGACCAGGTTGGGTGACCTGGTGATCAGGAGATCTGCATTTAGTGACACAGGGAACTACACTGTAAGGGTGGACACAGGCAATGAGACCCAGAGAGCAACTGGCTGGCTTGAAATTCAAGGTGAGTTGGCAGGCTGCCCTATTTCCATCGGACCTGGGGGCTTTGGGAGTGAGGTCCCTTAGAGATCATACTATCCAAGCTTCCTCTACCCCAAGGTGACAGTGGGCCTCAGCAGATGGTAGGCTAGCTTCTCCCGCAGAGATGGGTCAGTCATCTCCTTTACATGCTCCATCAGGGTATCAGTTATGCATCATTGCATAACACAGAGCCATAAACAGTAGTTTCAAGCAGCACCCACTTCTTATGACACATTCCTGTGGGTCAAAAGTCTGGGACAGTGCTATGCTATGAGACTCACAAGGTGTTGAATCAGGGCTGTGGGCTCGTGTGTCATGGTTCTTTGCTTCTTCAAGGTCAGCTGAATTCTCTCTCTCTGGTCTGTTAAGTAGGAGTCTTATATGACATAAGGTAACACTTAGAATGACAGCCCATTACTTTTGCCATGTTGTGTAGGTTAGAAGAAAATCATGGGTTTCACCCACATTTGAAGGGCAGGGATTATATAGCCTGGAGATCATGGGTCCATCTTGGAGTTCTATCTACTACAGACAGCTCCTGGAGGCTCCATAGGTCTAGGGGGCAGAATGTGGACTTGGAGACAGGAAGCCCTATGTTTACCTCTGACTGTGTATATGTCACATGGCCCTGAGCCTTTGTCTTCCCCTCCGTGGTGTTCTCAGTTTCCTCATCTGTAGCCTGAGGATAGTATCTACCATTGTCTGTTGTATGATTGGGTGGGGTATTTGTAAAGTGAATGGGACTTAGATAATGGGAGCAATTATTATAGAGAATCCAAATACCACCTGTCACTTTGAATTCTACCCATGGTTCCTCAGTTGGGGGTGTTCTGATTTTAGGTTCTGGGTTCAGAAACTACCATTAGGCTACATACCCATCCCAGGAGCTCACCATTATTGTAGTGGATGCCACAGTGATGACCCAGAGCATAGGACGGTGCACTCAGACTAGTGCCCACATCTCAACTACTCATGCCCACTCCCTACTTTTCTGTCCCTCTCAGCTCTAGGGGTGTTCCTTTGCCAAGACCCCACACCCCATATTACAACTCTTGGCTTCTCATCAACCTACCCCAGAGTCCCCTTTGAAGAGGAGCAGAGCTTAAGGTGGCAGACCCTACCCTAATGACTTCTTCCTATTTCCCCCAGAGTTGGAAAGCAACCCAGAGATCTGGGCCAACACCAGCTCTGTGGTAGAGGACGTGGATTCTGTGGCTGCCATTTGCTACACCAATGCCACCAATATCAGGTGGTACGTGGATTACACACTGGTATCCAGCAATGACCGGATGACAATCTCCCCGGACCTCCAGACCCTCATCATCCACAGGGTCACCCGCCGAGACAGAGCACTTTATTGTGAGATAGATACTATCATGGAGATTCCTCGGAGGAGTGAAATTCTCTCTCTAACTGTGGCCTGTGAGTGGTCTGGGGCCATGAGAGTGATGCCAGTGGTGGGCACAGGGCCTTCCAGTGACATAACAATAAGACAGGCAGAACTAGAGAGAGGAAACACCATGAGCCAGCCCATGGACCACTGGATCTGGGTTTGAATCTCAGCTCTTTGGACTTAGAATCACCCTCACTGCACAGAACAATCTGCTATTTAAAACAGGGCCCCTAATTCCTACTCCTCAGATTAGAAATAGTGCGAAATTTGTTCAGAGCTGGCTTTTGTAAAGAGGAGACTGCTTACAACTAATAGTCTCTTAAAAAATGACAGTTTATTAAATATTCAAATCCCACATTCTCTTGAGCCTTCAGATTTATTGATCTTTTTATTCTGGTTTTCTAAATTTGGTAAAATCCCCTTCATTTTTCCTTTGTAGTCAGATTGAACTGACTGCACTCTCTTAAACAGACAGTTCTATTTTAAAGCTAAATGAAAGTCTCACACATTCTCTTTTCTCCATAATCCTTTGATTTCCTGCCAAGGCAAGTATACAACCTAGCCAGACCTCCCCAAAATCTCAAACAGGTCTTGTAAGTCAAAGACATTGACTTATAAATACAATGAACCTTGGGTCTTTCCAACATTCTGGGACTTTTCACATTTACCAAACTCTTTCACATCTTTCCACTGTGAAAAAGCACAAGTCTTGAATGGTTTTCACACCTAAATCTAAAAACACACAGAATCTGATGTGTTGCTTCTATTCGTATTTTATTGTGACATGAAGAGCTATCATGGGGCTGGCTCATAGTAGGTGCTTGATAACAGAAGATGTTGTAATTATAGTTGTGTTGTTGGCACAGCTGCCTTGTGTGTGTTGGGTCTAGGGGATGCTTGGGGTGCAGCGTAGGGGCATCTCCTGGTCAAGGAGGACTACATGTGGGCTGAGGGAAAGAGACAAGGTCCCAAGGTCAGAAACATAGCTCTGGTCTCCTGCTCTGTCTCTGCAGATGGGCCAGATGAAGTGTTGCTGAGTACCAGTCCCAGTATCTTCAAAGGTGTCCTATCTGCTAAGATAGGCTCCCAGGTGGATATGGCGTGTACTGCCTTTTCTGTTCCAAGTCCCAAGTATCATTGGAGCCACAATGGCTCTCTCCTAAGCTTCTCAGATGCAAGCATCACTCTCCCAAGTCTGGCCTGGGAACAGATGGGCAGATACAGATGCATCGTGGACAACCCCGTGACCCAGCTGACGATGTACAGAGAATTCCAGATCCAGACACCCCGTGAGTACAGCAGCTCCCCTCTGGGGCTCATGCTCCCCAAATCTTCTCCTCCCAATGCTTTTATTTTTTAAAGATTTTATTTATTTATTCATGAGAGACACAAAGAGATAGGCAGATACATAGACAGAGGCAGAAGCAGGCTCCCTGCAGGGAGCCCAATGCGGGACTTGATCCGAGGACCCCAGAATCATGCTCTGAGCTGAAAGCAGATGCTCAGCCGCTGAGCCACCCAGGCATCCCTCAACTCCATGCTTTTGCCTAAATAGTGCCTGTCATTGTGAATGCCATCTCCACCTTGCAATGCCATGCTTACAATGGTTGAGTAAAATGTCCCCATCCTCTAAGGTCCAAGTCCAAAGCTGCCTCCTCTATGAAGCCCTCAGAGATCTCTGGTCAGAGCAAGGGTGGATCCCTGGAAGATATGGTCAGCCAACATTCACTGGGCACTTACTGTGTGCCAGCCACCATTCTAACCTGTATGACCCTCACAGCGACTGTTGTTAACACCACCTCCACTTACAGATAAGAAAAATGAGCTATGGGAAGTTGGAGCGCTTTATTCAAGATTCCAGTTCCAATCAACAGAAGAGGCTGGGTTCAAACTCTGGCAATCCAACCTCACAGCCTATGTCCACAGCTATTTTGCTTGATTGCCTCAATATGAGAAAGTAGAAAGGTCAGGGGAAGCAGAGATCTGTTGTGGATGTGATGTCTGGAACTTAGCTTGGGAATGAATGTATATATAGGAAGAGCTCCTCTCTGAGCCTCAGTTTCCCTATATGTAGTGTCGAGATTAAAAGGGTCCCTATATGACAGGGTTTCTGGTAGAATTAAATCAGACAATGCGTGAGAATCTATCAGCCTGGCTTGTCCTAGAGAAAGCCACATACACAACTGAATGTGGGCTGAAGACATTTATTCTGGTCACTCCACACTATTTACTAAAGCATCTGCTACACACTAGACATGACCAACCAACTGTGAATGATTATGCACCAACTGATTTACACCTTTCTTACTCCACTGGACTGTGAGCTTCAGGAGGATAGAAGCTGGGAGAGCTGTTTGCTCACCTTTTGTCCCCAGTGCTTAGCATGGTGCCTGGCACATTGTTGGCGCTCAGTGAATACCTGTGCAATAGGTTAATGACCCTGTGTAACCAGCACCCCTGATCCTGTCACTCTATCCCCTTGAGTGGGTTTATTCTTTTTCAGAGTACTTCTTGCAGCCTGCAATCATATCAGACATCTCTTTGCTTTGTCGTCAACTGTCCACTTCCCAGCTGGAATGCCAGCCCCATGAGGGCAAGAAGTTTGTTTTGTTCACTGAATTCCTAGCACTTAGAACATATCAGATGTTGATTGATAAATCTCTGAAGAACAGATGTGTGGTGAACGAAGGGTTGAGTGGTGGTATTCCTGACCCCCTTGTATCCTCTTCTCCAGGGAACATTCCTGTTGTTGTAAACAGAGGTTTCTACATCTCAGGAGCCAAAGTGGTGTGGCTCATTGTGATGATAGTCCTGGGCAGCCTCTACATCTGTGGAATCCTGATCTACGGCTTGATCAGCAATTTATCCATCAGGTGCCTGTTGCCCTGGGTCAAGGGTTGGGTGCTGGCTCAGGACTGGGTCTCAAGAGCACTCCCCTAACGGGAGAAGGCAGAGACAGGAGGGGAAGGGACAAGGCAGGAATGGGTTGTCAGGAATCATTTGGGGCAGACAGATAGGTGGAAGACCAGAAGCCAGTGGCAGAGAGGGAGGGTGTAGAGGCAGTCATGCTTCTACACAGCAATAGGGTTTCACCCAGTGACTTCTTTTCAGCCCAGTTTCTTTGTGTTTATGATGTTGATATGGAAGTTGACCTGGAGGGGCATCCATGAGAATGAACAGGGTGGGTTTCAAGCATCCAGCATGTGTCTGGTACATGGTAGTTACTAGTCACCACATGAAGTCAGGGAAACAGGTAGTAGAGTCAACTAAGCAGGGGAAGAGATTGGGCAGAGGAAAATTCTAATCAGGATTCCAATCCCAGCTCTGCCTCTAGCTGTCTGAGTGTGACCTTGAGTAGATCACACTCCTCTCAGGTCCTCTTAGCTCATTTGGAGGATATGAAGGGTAACACCCCCCTGAAGGGAGATATGGGGGGTACACACAATTCTTGGAGGATGAAGCAATTATCAGTATTCTCAGTACAGAGTAGATC
This sequence comes from Canis lupus dingo, assembly GCF_003254725.2. Classification (NCBI taxonomy): domain Eukaryota; kingdom Metazoa; phylum Chordata; class Mammalia; order Carnivora; family Canidae; genus Canis; species Canis lupus. The sequence goes on from NC_064243.1 coordinate 105,802,232, forward strand.
AGAATTTCTCAAGCTCAGTATTATTGATATTTGGGGCCAGATAATTATTTCAGGGGAAGGGGATAAGGCTGTCCTGTGCACTGTAGCATGAGCATCTCTGGCCTCTACCCACTTGATATCTGTAGGAATAACCTTCTTCAATCTCAGTTTATACCACCAAAAATGACTGTAGGCATTAGAAATGTCCCAAGGAGGGCAAAATTGTCTTGTTTGAAAACTATTGCAGTAGATGTTACAGATAGCAGTGATGATGGAAATGATGTTGATACTGATGATGTTGGTGATGCTAAAGTGGTGGTGGTGGTGGTGGTGGTGATGGTGGTGATGGTGGTGATGGTGGTGGTGGTGGTGGTGGTGGTAATGATGGTAATGGTGATGGTATTGATTGTGGTGATGATGGTGAAGGTTTTAGAAGATGCATTCTTTTTTCAAATCATTTTAGTATTTTGATATGGAGCCAATCTGTGATCATTGCACAATTTCTCTATCAAGAAGCCTACAGTATTGACCATCAGGATGACAGCCCATTCGTGCTTTAGTTTGCCATGTGTAAAATGCAAGTGATACTGGTGCTGACCTCACAGGGATATCTACTATGGGAATAAAGTAAGGTATCACTGATAAATAGCTTGGAACAAAGCATGGGACACAGTAAGGGCTCAACAAAATCTGAGGTATTATTATTAATAATATCATCATCCAATGTACTTTTCCAAACTAGTCATGATTAAACTCTAGGCAGTTTAAGAGGGGTTCTAGGATATATATACATATATATATATATGTTGCTTTTTCTTCTATAGCCTGAAAGAAGCTAACTAGCCAGTCATAACTCCCTCATCACAGCCAGGAGTGAACCCAACATCTCCACTGCCTCATTCTCCTTAGAGGTGCCACATTCTCCTTGATCTTAGTTCTTCAGGCTAGCATGCATGAGAACAAAGGGCTGGGAGTCAGAGTGGCCAGGTTCAGAATATTAGCCTCTGTCATTTTCTAGCTGTGTGACTTTAGGCAAGTACCTTTATCTTTCTGAACTGTTTCTTCATCCATAATACGAGGTTAAAATTTCTACCTTGTGTGACTATTGAGAGCGTTCAATATAATGTCTGTAAATCATTTACCATAGTGTCTGGAATATAATAGGTGTGAAATAACTTACTATTATTATCACTAGTAATTAGGCCAGGTAGTGCCAACTCCTTCCCCAGGCACACTCAGCCCCTTTTACCTCCCCACCTCTGCTGGCCCATGACATCTTCCTTCAGCGACCTTAAGACATCAGAAATGATGAACCATATGGGGAATGTGGAGGAAGGACTCTTGGTGTAGAAGTTAAGCTCTCAGATTTGTCCCCTGCTACTCCTGAGGTCCTTCACAAGGAGGGCTTAGAAAGAAGCTTACCACACCAGCATCTCCCCAGGACTCTGCTGCATTCTCTGTTTCCTACAGACCTGAGATATGACATCTTCCCTGATTTCTCCCCATAGGCGGAGCCAGTTAAATGAGTGTTAACCTCAGACCATGAGGACAAGACCAGGTGGGCAAGGAGGTGAGGTGGAATGAGGGAGGAGGGCTGAGAGAGTTCCCATAGGGATGGGTTAGGCTGGAGACAGTCCAGAGCCTAGGTGGAGGAGACAGTCAAGAGAAGGAACTGGCCCAGTTGCCCTGAGGTTGGGAGATGGAGGCTCCTGTAGGAAGTCTGGAGCCCATAACAAGGAGGGGGAATGGGCAATGGGGAGTAGGCTGGGGTGGGTCATATGCGGTGCACTGTGCTGTAATTTCAAGGCCTCTTCTCCACCAACAAATGCACTTCTGCCTTCTCCTTTTCCTTAGCTTGACACCATGGCAACACCATAGAAGATGCAAAGACGACCATTGCCAGTGACCGGGAAACTGAACAAACTATAAATGCCCAACAACCAGGAATGGCTTAAATGAACATGGCACAAATTGAGCTTAACTGTCATCGTTAGACACCATGCTGGGGAAGGGTGCTCACTGATGCAACAAATGCTTATAATTCATTGTTAGAAAAGCATAATATAAAGTTGTACCTGCTAGGACCATCATTATGAAAAGGATAGATTAATTGACTGATATAATATGTATAGTATGTATGTATTTGTTCTACAGTTGTATATGTACACACATATATACTTATATATGTACATATATACACATATATGTGTGTACATATACACACACACATATATACACACCTGTACAAATAATACAGAAAATGTTATCTATTAACAGTCCTATCTCTTAATTTCCTTCTTTGCACTTTACTGTATGTTCTAAAGTGGTTTTTTTTCTTACAAAATGTATAAACTGTTTTTATAATCAGGAAAAGAAAACCCAATAAAGCTATGGGCCCAGCGCACATCCTGGCACCACTCTGCTGTGCTAAAACACAATAAAATATCACCTGCAGGAAGAACCAGCTAGGGCTTTTAGCGCCTCCTGTCCCATTTCCACCAGCTAACAGCCTGCCTCATATGGGCTGACCAGCATTGTCTTCTGAATCATCTTCAATGTGCACAGGCAGATTGAAAATAGATGTGTGCATGCTTATGTTCTTCTCATGGATTTGCCCTTTTGTGATCTCTGCACTCACTTATTTAATCACTATATCTGTGTGTCAAAATGCATAGATTCACAGATATTTCCGAAACCATCTCATTTGCCTGATAGAAAACCAAACACGTCCTGAGTTAACCACTGCATATACCCATCGACAGAGGTGGGCATTATACTATTTCTATATCTAAACCTGCATCTCCCCACCTTACAGTCTTTTGGGGTTTTTTAGATTTTATTTATTTATTCATGAAAGACACACAGAGAGAGAGGCAGAACATAGGCAGAGGGAGAAGCAGGCTCCATGTAGGGAATCCAACACAGAACTTGATCCTGGGTCTCCAGGATCACACCCTGTGCAGAAGGCAGATGCTCAACCGCTGAGCCACCCAGGCATCATCCCCCCACCTTACAGTCTTAAGTAGATATGGCTGTTGAATTTTATCTAAAGCCTTTCCATTATTGTTAAATTTTTATTATTTTTTAACCAAACGTAGATTTATATATAGTAAAATACACTAATCTTACATGTATAATTCAATGAGTTTTGATAAATACATACACTCATGTAACTACTATCCCAGTCAAGATATATGATATTTCCTGCATCCCAGAGTTTCCTTGTGCGCCATTAAAGTTATTTGCCAGCCACACACTCTCAAAAGAGAGGCAGCTGCCTTTGTGAATTTCTGTTCCAATAGGTTAGTTTCATCTTTTCTTGGACTTCATCTAAGTGGAATTGGAGTATATTCTTTTGTATCTGGCTTCTTTCACTCAATATGCTTTTGAAAGTCATTAATGTTAAATGTTTTTTTCTTTTAATGTTGACTAGTAGTATTCTGTTGTTTGGCTATAGCACTTTGGTTATCCATTCACTTATTTATGGGCATTTGTTTTTGTTGTTGTTTTATTGTTGTTGATGGGCATTTGAATTGTTTCTACCTTTAGTATTATGAATAATGCTGCTATAAACATTCACGTGCAAATGTTTGTGTGGACCTTTGTTTTCATTCTTGGATAAAAACTAGGGGTGGAATTGCTGGGACTTAGAGTGGGTATATTATGTTTAACTGTATACAAAACCACTACATTGTTGTACAGAACACATGGTTGTACTATTTACATTCCCACCAGAAATATACAATAGTTCCAATTCCTCCATACCTTCTCCAACATTTGGTGTGCTTAGGCTTTTATTTTCACATCTGCCATTCTAGCAGATGTGATAGGGCATTTCATTGTGATGAATTTTCATTTCATTGATGTCCAGTGGTGTTGACCACCTTTCATGTACCTACTGGCCATTTGGATCTCTTCTTTTATGAAATATATGAATGAGTCTTTTTTCTCATTAAAAAAATTAGGTTATTGTGTTATTAACTGGTAATTATATATTCTAAGTTCAAGCCCCTTTTCAGGGATACATATATATATTTTCTCCCACTTTGTGACTTGCCTTTTCATTTCAATCATGTCTTTTGATGAACAGGAGTTTATAATGAAAAAAAAATATATATATATAATGCTGACTGTTGTGGATGCCCTGTAAGAAATCTTTGCATACCCATAGATATTCTCCTAAATTTTTCTTCTAGAGCAATTCTGTCTGATAGAAATATAATGCAAGTTAAATATGTAGTTTCATAATTCTAGTAGCTATAATAAAAAAAGGTAAAAAGAAACTGGTGAAATTACTTTTTAATAATGATGTATTTAACCCAATATATCTAAAATATTATAATTCCAGCAGATGATCAATATTAAAAATTATTGAGGTCTTTTATCTCTTTTTTTCACAGTAAGTGTAGCACATCTTAAAAAAAAAGATTTACTTATCTATTTGAGAGAGAGAGAGCAAGAGAGCATGCAAGCAGAAGGAGGAGAAGAGGGAGAGGGACAAGCAGACTCCCCACTGAGCAAGCCAGACATAGGGCTCTATCCCAGAACCTAGAGCCAAACCTAAGCCAAAACCAAAACCAAGACTCAGATGTTCAAACAACTTAGCCACCCAGGCACCCCTAGTACAGCACATCTTAAATCCCATGTGTGGCTAGTGACTATCACACTAGACAACACAATTATAAAATCTTTATAGTTTTTACTTTTAGGTTTATGATTAATCTCAGACTAATTTTTTGCATGTGACATGAGAAAGGGGTCAAGGCTTATGGTTTCCAAATTTTTATCTACTTGTTCTACCACCATTTGTTAAAAAGTCCCTCCTATCCCAATTGAATAAGCTTGGACTTGTTCAATTAACGATATATACACACTTTATTTATGGACTCTATTCTGTTCCATACCACAGTGTCTTGATTACTCTAGCTTTATTGTAAAATCTTATTTCTCCAACTGTGTTCTTCTTTCATCAGATTGTTTTGCTGTTCTAGGTCCTTCACATTTCTATGTAAATTTGGGAACCAACTTGTCAATTCATGTGGGTATACATATATACGTACTTTTATGTTTGAGAACCTTCCTCATAAGTTTGGTTTGTCTCTATTGGGGAAGATCATGTCCTGCTGCTTGACTCCATTCTGAACCCAGAAATCTACCTCTTGAACTTGACTTTCAAGGACAGAGGCAGAGGAAGGCCTGGTGAGAGGGTGTTCCAGTAGAAGGCAGAGTGAGAGTGAGGACTGCTGCTGGAACCCTCCAGAGTCAAGAGAATTCTCAGGAAGGCTTTTGTGCTCAAAGCACAAGGATCCTGCATATGGTCAGCATACACTTTGTGCCAAGAATTCTGACAGGATTTTCCTACAGTTAATTCTCACCATGAACTTGCAGCTAGGGCTTCTCATCCCTGTTTCACAGAGCAGGAAACTGAGGCACAGGAAGGTCTGTGTCTTAATAAAGGGGCAGCGTGTGGCTTTGCACTTGAAACTGTTTCCAAAGCCTGTGTTGTTTCCACTGTACTTACAACTCATCACCTGGAGGTCTTCTGATTCTACAGGAATCAGCCTCTGACTTTTTCTTTGACCCCCATCCCATCCCCAAGGGGTCAGATGCTCAAGCCAGGGCTGGGTCTCAGCAGTCTCTCACTTGTGAATCTTGATTCTGAGTACTCAATACTAGGGGCCACCTGTTCCTGTCTGCCCCAAGGCTCCTTCCCACAAATCTGAGGGATGCATAATGGAGCTCTTCTTCCTCCCCTGAGGACTGGGTAGCTGCATCTGAGGGAAGGATGACTGCTGGGGATTCAATCAGGGGACTCTGAGTGTAGGGAGAGAAAAGGGAGTGAGGACAGGATAAATCAGAGAGCATCCAGGAGGGAGGCCCATGAATTCCTTCATCCATTCATCCCATGCACGTTTTTGTTGAATCTCCTCAAATATTTAATACATAGCACTTTATTTGGTGCTTATGAATCTCATTAACCTCCCACAACAACCCCATAAAGAATATATTATTATTGTCCTCACTTTAATGCTATGAAAACAGAGAGTGAACCAAGGAAGTAACGTGCTCAAAGTCTCTGATGAAACCAAAGCCTGGTGCTCTGCTGAGGCTCCCTGTGTGTTAGGCCCTAAACTGGACACTGCATATATACTGTAGTGGATACAGCAGACATAGGCCCCGATCTCTCGCAACTTACTCTTTTTCTCCCCCCTGCAGCTTACTTTTTAACAGAGGGAGGAGGCAAGAAGGGAGTTAAAAAAATAAGTACCTAATTGTGAATTATGATACAATGGACAGGAATTGGGTAAGGGAGAGAGAATTACAAAGCCTTGATTTGGGTACTGCACCTGTTCTTAGGAAGCTCACAGTTTGGTGGAAGGACAGTCAGTCAAAGAAATTATATCCCTATGAAACAGGAAGAAAAATAGCTCTTCAAAGCTGCCCTATACTCTAATCCCCTGGGACCTGTGACTGTGTTATCTTATATGGCAAAAGGGATTTTGGGGATGGGATTAAATTAAGGATATTGCAATGGGGAGATTGCCCTGGATCTTTTGGGTGTGGTCGATGTAATCAAAAGGGTCTTTATCTTTACAAGAGTGGGATTTGAAGATGCAATGCTTCTGGCCTTGAAGACAGAGAACAGGACTATACAGCTGCCTCCAGAAGCTGGACAAAGCAGTCTCTTCTGCACACAGCAGCCAGAGGGATCTGTGAAAATGAAAGCTAGATCATGTCCTTCTTCTGCTCAAACATCTCCAGATGCCCACAGTAGACTACATGTACAGACATGATTTACACATACCCTGACTTCTCCAAACTCATTTCCTGCCTGTTGGCACTTACCTTCTTCTAATTACACAGACTTACTGATGGTCCACCCCTCACTGGTTTGCTGTGTGAGCATTTGCACCTGCTATTTCTTCTACCTAGAGTGCTCTTTGATCACAATAGATTGCAAGCTCTTGAGGCTCATTCATGTCTGTGCTTAATCATCACTAACAAAAACCACACAGTAGCTTATGTAATGGCAGAGAATGTTTGCAAATCATATATCTGGAAAGATGTTAATATCCAGAATATACAAAGAAGTCAAGTCAACAACAAAAACCCAAATAACTCAGTTTTTTAAATGGGTAAAAAATCTTGAATCAGACCTTTCTCCAAAGAAGATATACAAATGGCTAACAAGCCTATGCAAAGACAAACACCACTCACTGCTAATCATTGGAGAAATGCACATCAAAACTACAATGAGGTATCATCTCACACCCATGAGGATGCCCACTATAAAAAGCAAAAAATAGGGACACCTGGGTGGCTTAGTCAGTTAAGCATCTGTCTTTAGCTCAGGTCATGATCTCAGGGTCCTGAGATTGAGCTTCGAGTAAGGCTGTGCTCAGTGGAGAGTCTGCTTCTCTCTCTCTCCTTCTGACCCTCCCGCACCCCCAGTTGTGCTCTCTCTCACTCTTTCAAATAAATAAATAAAATATTTTTTTAAAAAAGGCAAAAAATAAAAAAATAGCAAATGTTGATGAGGATGTGGGGAAAAAATGAACCTTTGTGCACTGTTGGTGGGAAAGTAAAATGGTACCGCCACCGGAGAAGATAGTATGGTAGTTTCTCATAAAAATTAAAATGAAACTCTCATGATCCAGCAATTCCACTTACAAATATCTAGCAAAAAAAGTAGAAAGCAGGATCTCAAAAATATATTTGCATACCCATGTTCATTGCAGCATTATTTAAAATGGTGGCAGGTGGAAGCATCCCTAATATCCATCAGCAGGTGAAAATGTGCTGTATACATACAACAGGATATTATTCAGTCTTTAGAAAGAAGGGCACCCTGCAGTGCCTGGATGATCCAGTCAGTTGAGCCTCTGACTCTTGATTTCAGCTCACGTCATGATTTTGGGGTCCTGGGATTGAATCCTGCATTGAGTCTGCTTGAGATTCTCTCTCCCTCTCCCTCTGCACTTCCCCACCCCCACTGTGCTCTCTTGCTCTCTCTCAAATAAAAAATATATAAATCTTTAGAAAGAAGGACATCCTATCACAGGCTACAACATGGATAAACGTAGAAGACATTATGCTAAGTGAAATAAGCCAGGCACAAAAAGACAAAAACTGCAGATTTCATTTATGGGAGGTATCTAAAGTCATTGAATCTACAGAAATAGACAGTAGAATAGTGGTTGTCAGGGACTGGAGTGGCAGAGGAAGTGGGTAGTTGCTGTTCGATAGATAGATGTAGAGTTTGTTTTGCAAGATGAAAATGTTCTAGAAATCTGTTGCACAACTGCACATTTAAAGATACCTAAGTGGTAAATTTACCACAATAAATAAAGAATAACAACAACAACAACAACAAAAAAAGCATAAGCCATCTCCCCAGCACTCTCAGTCTCTGCACCCTGTATTTTCCCCAAAGTATATGTCTATCTTTCATATTGTAGTCACTTATTTGTTGTTCAATTGTTTGTTTGATTGGTTTGGTTGTATCCCTCTGTCTAGACTAAAAGTTCATTGAGCACAAGATGAAAAATTTTTTTCATAGATGGGGCAGCTGGGTGGCTCAGTCAGTGGAGCATGTGCTCTTGATCTTGGGATCATGAGTTCAAGCCCCACAGTGTAGAAGTTACTTAAAATCTTTAAAAGGGCAGCTGAGTGGCTCAATGGGTTAAGCATTTGCCTTCAGCTCATGTCATGGTCCTAGGGTCCTGGGATCCAGCCCCACATCAGGCTCCCTTCTCAGCACGGTCATCTACTTCTCCCTCTCCTTCTGCCCCTCCCCCCACTCATGTTCTTTCTCTCTCTCTCAAATAAGTAAATAAATAAAATCTTTTAAAAAGAAGAAAAATTTTTTTCATAGATGAATCTTTGGCACCTGAAATGCCTGTCATTTGGCAGATGCTCAGTAACATCTCCTGAACAACTAATGAATGAAAGCACACATGGTACTTTGCTCAAGATCCTCCAAAGGTTTCCAGTCACACTCAATATAAGTGGATGAAAAATGTGAGGTTTACAATGGAGCATGAAGGCTAACGGGAATGAAGAAGTAGAAAAGGGAGGGAAGAGCATTTGAGGAAAGAGGCAGAGCCCATGCAAAGATCCAGAGGAGTGGATGGAGTAGAAAGTAAAAGTGACTTTCTGAACCATTTGGAGCTTGAGACAGAAAAAAACATGTGTGTCCCTAAAAAATGTTTCTGTGTGTCCCTAAAAAAATGTTTCTGTGTGTTTTTAATGGTCATTTTTCCTACAACATTAAAATAACTGAAATATTATTGCACACTAAATAAAATCTGTTTAAAGATTTTATTTATACTCAAATTAGAATTTATGATAATTTTGCTTTTCTTATTTTACTGGAAGCAAATGCAGAGAGGACATTTTCAAAATCAATTTCTCTGCTTCTTTCTTTCTTTTTTTTTTAAAGATTTTATTTATTTATTCATGAGAGACACAGAGAGAGAGGCAAAGACACAGGCAGAGGAAGAAGCAGGTTCCATGCAGGGAGCCTGATGTGGGACTTGATCCTGGGTCTCCAGGGTCATGACCTGGGCTGAAAGCAGCGCTAAACCAGTGAGCCACCAGAGCTGCCCTCTCTGCTTCTTTCATTTTCAGTTGAGAATGTTGCCATGTTTGACAATTTCTCTGGACTCAGTGATGATCTTAAATAATTTGTAACTAACTTAAGTCTACTGATTCTGTCATTGTTTAGATGTTTTATATTTTCCTCATCGTGGATTTTTTTGCCTTAATTTTGATTTTTTAAATGGTGTATTAAAACATTTATCTGGATCACTGAGATTTTTGGGCACTCCCTTCAGTTTTGCATCTGGGGCTAGTTTCTCCCTCACTTCACCTTAATCCTAGTCCCTCTGGAGAGGCAGATGCTTGAGAGGTCAGAATCTGCAGGGCTGCAAGGTAAGGGGTTTGGACTTTATTCTCTGAGTAAGGGGTCTGCAAACTATAGCCCAAGGATCAAATAAGGCCCATTGCCTGTGTCTGTAAATAAACTTTTATTGGAATACACCTGTGCTCATTCATTTACATATGGCCTATGGCTGCTTTTACTCAACAACAGCAGAGTTGGGTGCTTACAATAGACTGTAATACCTGCAAATATCCACCATCCACCAAAAATATCTATCTGGCCCTAGATATAAAAAGTCTCCAGTCTCCGGTCTAGACAATGAGGACAAACAGTTCAAATGCAAGAACTGTATAATGATGGTTTTTAGATAACTGTTTGGTGTAGGACAAGGGAGATGAGAAGCAAGAAGATGAGGGGGTCCAGGGAAAAGATTATGAAGACTTGGCAATGGTGGGGGTCATGATTGGGGGGAGGCTGACACTAGCTGTTCTTAAAAGGAAAAATAGACAAGACACGGTAAATTTGGAGCTGTAGGAGAAGAAAGGGAGGACAATGAGAAGGTGACTCCTCCATGCCTGGCCTTAAAGAAAGAAGAGGGGGTGGTTGTGCTGTAATAAAGATGGGGGATCCTTAGGGAGGAGCTTGATGGCAAGATGTCCAGGTCACTCACCTGAGAGACTGACCTCGTGACAGCATTTGCATCTTCCATACCCACATTCCTGGTGCTCACTGCTGGCCTTGTGGCTTTCTTCCTGCAGGATCTCACTCTGAGAGAAGAGAACAGGGAGCCTTTCAGTCTGGCCAGCTCAGGGGGCTGTGGGCAGACTGACTCCCTCCTCTGTTCTCTCTTAAGGGGCTAGAGGGTGATGGAGGTGCTAGGGTGGTGGTCCCATTCTGGAGACCCCAGTGTTATCCATCCTGGGCAATGGGGCCAGAATTCTGTGACAGACTCAGCCAGGTGCCATCAACTTCCTTCCTTCCCTTGCTTCGGGGTCTTGACCCACCCAAGTCCCTCCATTCTGTGTCCCCCTGCCCTTCCCACCCCAAGGCTATCCCTCCCTCCCTCCCCAGGGTCAATGCTCACGTGATGACAATGATGCAGAGAAACAAGAAGAGCAAAGCCATAGCAGCTGCTCCCCCAACTGCCCCCAGCACCCCTTCTGATAAAGGCCATGCGTTTCCTGCAGACAGACTGGATTATTGGTGATTCCTCTCCAAGAACTTGGTACCTTCTCCCACTCTCTGGAGGAGCCCAGATTCCTGTTTTGTAGCCCCCCTGCCAGACTCCAAACACAGATACCTGGGTCTGGGGGAGGGGATTAGGACTGAGTGAGGGAGGCATACAGAGGCTGGATTGCAGCCTATCTTTATTTAAAATGTGGATATTTTGTTCATGGTAATATTTATTTTGCATTCACTTTTATTTTTAAAAACACTGCGTTGCAGTATTACTTCTCATTACTGAGGTTTCTTGGCTTCCCCTTAAATTTTGTGCTCATGGTGAGTGCTTCACTTGTCTCACCCTCCTCTCTGCCCTACAAATCAAGGACCTGTGTCCCCAGACACGCCTGAGCAGACCCCAGCTCCTCTTTCAAGACCTATGTCCTTCCCCCAGCTTCCCCTCCCAGCCTTCACCCCACCCTACAGCCCTGGTCTGGCAGGAAGAAGACAGTGATGCTGTATGTGGCAGGGAAAATCCTGGCCTCACAGGGAAGCACAGACCAAAGTTGAGCTCCCCTGCAAGGCTCAGGGGCTGCTAAGGGTGCTGGGGGTGGTGCTGTCAATCTTCAGCCCCACCCTACAGGTGCACTCACTCAGGGAGGAATGCTGGGAGCCCACCATGGTCTGAGCTCGGCAGGTGAATTCACCCTCATCTTCTCGCACTTGAGGCAGCTCCAGCATCCCAGGGTTCAAGGGATTTGAGGAGCACAGGGTCAAGCTCCCTTAGGCCCAGCTCAGCCTGGCGTGGGGGGGGGGGGTTGCTGTTGATGACACAGACTAGGCACAGGGACTGGTCCTCCAGGACAGAAAGAGATGAGCCGTTCTCCAGGGCTATGGATGCTAGAGAAAAGGAGACAGAGGGTCAGAGAGACAAAAGATAGAGAGAAAGCAGAAGGACTTGAAAACAGACCAGATGAGGGGACAGAGAAACAGAAGTAGGTTGAAGTGCAGGAAAAGGCACGCTTTCTCCCCTTGTTGGTGGGAATGCTCACTTGTCCACCCTCCATGTAGGACAACTGGCCACATACCTCAACTGAAAAGAACATAAAAGCTACATTTTGCTTTTAGGAATGTATCCCACAGGCATGCATACATCGTTGTGAAAAAAGACACAAGATTACTTATCACAGCATTTTGGCTAATAGAATAAAATGAATGCCATGATTTTCTTTTTTTTAAGATTTTATTTATTTATTCATTAGAGGCAGAGAGAGGCAGAGACACAAGCAGAGAGAGAAGCAGGCTCCTCTCAGGGAGCCTGATGCGGGACTCAATCCCGGAACCCCAGGATCACGCCCTGAGCCAAAGGCAGACACTCAACCTCCTGAGCCACCCAGGGGTCCCGCCATGATTTTCCATTAGGAGAAGATGCACACAGAAGCAGAATCCATCCGTGGGAAGGAACAGTGCACAGTCACAGAGAAGAAGGTGAACACTCTGTACTACTGATAGCATAGGACCCCTCTAGGCGAACACACTGAGGCTCAGAGCAGCCTATGGACATCACATCTCTGAAGTGTGCTATCCGTGCGCCCAGCAGGCCCAGAGGGACTCAGCCACCTGGTTCCAGGCTGCCCAGCAGCCAACAGAGAAGCCATCCTCCATTCACATCTCAGCCCCTGGTGAGAAGAGGAGGATCGTCCATGTCCCCAACCCCTGCTTGGCTGCAGCCCCCACAGGTGCCAAGAAGACCCTCACCACCAGCAGCAGCCAGCCACCCAATGGCCCCAAGTGGGGCAGCCAGCCCCTGAAGGAGCACAGGTTGTCAGGCATGGCATCCAAGACCACCACCACCGTCACCCCCAGGTGCGTTGCCCACAGCCCAACTTTACAGAGTTTAAAGAAGCCCATTATTCCGAAAGAGTTTGGGGGCAAAGTCCCCACAGTCATCTGCCAGCAGTATCTGAACTTGTTCATTGAGGAATGCCTCAAGTTCTGCTCTTCAAACCACGAAGCCATAGAGAAGGCACCGAACGAGGAGAAGGTGGCCTATGACCGCAGTCCCAGCAAGAACATCTACTTGAACGTCGCTGTGACCATCCTCAAGAAGCTGCGGGGCCTGGTCCCCAGCTCCGTGCCTGGTCTGGTGCTGGGAGGCAGGTTGGCCACCAAAGGCAGCTTCTGGCTCAGCCTCCGGAGCAGCCCCAGGGGCGGAGGCTGGGATCTGAAAGGGGCCGCCGTGTACGGCGCATCAGGGAGTACCTGCTAAGGGGGACCAGCTCAAGGAGAACGAGAACGGATACCCCTTCCCGCCCCCAGCGGCAGGCGGCGGGGGGGGGGGGGGGGGGCGCCGTCATCTTCACCGCGGAGGAGAAGCCCAAGGACTCCTCCTGCAGGATCTGCTGCCGGTGTGGCAGGGAGTACCTCGTGTCTGCGTCGGGCTGGGGCTGCGGGGCCGCGGAGGAGGAGGAGGAGGAGGAGGAGGAGGAGGAGGAGAGCTACTACCACTGCGGCGCGGCTGGGAGACTCCGTCCACGCGCTGCTCGGCCGCCATCGGCTCCACGGGCTGCCGCCAAGCGACACGTGCAGGGTGCAGGACGGCGGGAAGGAAAACCCCGCAGGCTCTGTGAAGACTTTCGATAAAGAACCTTGCGGGGGGGGGATCCCTGGGTGGCTCAGCGGTTTCGCGCCTGCCTTTGGCCCAGGGCTCGATCCTGGAGTCCCGGGATCGGGCTCCGGGCATGGAGCCTGCTTCTCCCCCTCTCCTCTGCCTGTGCTGCCTGTGTCTCTGCCCCTCTCTCTCTCTCTCTCTCTCTCTCTCTCTCTATGTCTATCATAAATTAAAAAAAATAAAAATAAAAATAAATAACCTTCGGAAGACGCCCACCCGGGGATTTACGCCCCTGACTGTGAAATGTCCTACACCACGTATGGCCTGGAGCTGACGTGTGTCACGGTGGTGGACACGGACATGCAGGTGGTTTAGGACACCTTCGTCAAGCCGGACAATGAGATGTGGACTACAACACCAGGTTTTCGGGGGTGACTGAGGCTGACCTCGCCCACACGAGCATCTCGCTCTGGGACGTCCAGGCTGTCCTGCTGCGCATGTTCAGCGCCGACATCGTCCTCACCGGACACAGCCTGGAGAGTGGCCCGCTGGCCTTGAAGGTCATCCACAGCACCGTGGTGGACACGTCCGTGCTCTGACTGCCTCAGATCATCCAGGACGACGTGGACGGGCACAGCTCCGGCGAGGTCCCCAGCGCCTCATGCGCCTGGTGATCTGGAAGATCCGAGAAGACGCCCAGACCAAGCGGCGACGGCTGCCGCCTGCCCGCCTCCCCCGCAGCCCCGGCCCGGCCTCTATCCCAGGCCTCTTCCAAAACAGTGCAGTAAATCTCGAGAGCTAGCCCTGTCCACGTCGCCGAGACACGGAAACAGAGAGAGTGGACGAGCCCGAGACCACCCGGAGGCCCGACACCCCCGCCCCTTGCGCCGCCCCGCCTCTCTGCCCCCCCACTTCTGTCCTCTGGAGACTGCTGCTGACGCCGATGAGGCCGGGCCAGACTCCACCCGGCGCCCAGTGGGCCCTGCTGAGTCCCCGGCAGCCAAGCCTCCCACTTCTGCCCCTTCTCCTGCCGGGCAGGCTTTTCCTGGGTGTGTGTGTGTGTGTGTGTGTGTGTGTATTGTTATTTTTATTATTTGTAATTTAAATCCGATGACTACTTGCTTTCCCCAGCTGGAGAAGCCCTGGTGCTGCCTTCCCTGTGGGGGGCGGGGCAGGGGGGAGGAGTTAGAGGATCGGTGCCGCCAGCTGGCACCTTGGCAGCCACCAGGACCGAGAGTCCAGCCAGGCCTGGGTCGGATGGGTGGGAACTGGCCTCCCCAAACCCGCCTGGACTCCGTGACCTCTGGGAACCAAGCCAGCCCCCCTACCCCCTACCCCCCAGGGCCTCGCCTTCGGGACCCCTCCAGGGCCCATCAGCCTCTGGACCCTGCCTTCCCGCCAGAGCCCCGCCCTCCCCCAGGGGCTGTCTGTAAAGGCCTGCAACCCCCCTAGGGCCGGGAGCCCGGAGCCCCCCAACCCGACAGGGACAGAATAAATGTTTGTATGGATTAAAAAAAAAAAAAGTGTCACTTCCCGGGAGGGGACTGGGTGTCTGAGGACAGACTCTGCTGTGCATTCTGAATGTTTGTCCATGTGAATATATTACCTGTTCAGAAGTACCTAAATAAGCAGTTGTTAGAGAAAATAAAAGACAGGGCAGGAGGAGTCATCAGGAGATACATGATAAGGGGCAGATCTGTGGGCTGCTGTTGCCCTGTTCTCCTTGTTCTCCTGATAACAGTGGGGAGGGCAGAAGTGGGGGAAGGGGAGGTTGAGAGGGACAAGGCCGTGGGGGCTGGGGAGGGGGAAGACCAATGGGTTTACCCACAGGGGGGACCCGGCCCTGCCCTCACTCCCCACACCCCAGGAGGAGGTTCCAAACTACCTATGCCATTTCCTTGGGAGACAGTTGCCATCAAACTCTGTGGAGAGTCTGGGACAGAAAGACATGGTAGATTCATGTAAATGGAGGGGGCTGGTGGACATTGGCCCTCTGTCCCCATGAGCTGCATAAATGGGGAAAAGGTGGAGACAGGTGTCCTCCTGATCCCTCTCAGCCCAGATTTTGGAACCAGTACCAGTGTCCCAGACCCTGACCCCCCACCCCACTGCCCTCAGGACCCAGTCAGGGACCTAGCAGGGGGGTCCTGGCCTGGCTCTTACAGACATGTTGAGATGGATGGTCCTCATCATAGTTACTCCAGCCCCAGGCAAGGTCACCTGACAGGTGAGAGGCATGCCATCCATGGCCCTGGGGCTGTGGGGTGAAGGTGAGCATTGAGGAGAGGAGGGTCCTGGGTCCTGGGGATGTGAGGGGCGGTGACATCCAGGAGAAGATGAGAGGCATGTCCTGTTCACAGGTCCAGGGCACAGAGCAGTCAGGTTCCTTGGATGGCCAGACTCTAGGTTCCCCGGGATAAGGATGTCAGGTGTGTGGGTCAGGGCTGTCACAGGGGAGAGGGGAAGACACAGGGATCAGGAGAAGGTTCAAGGTGTGGCCCTGAGAGAAGCCTCAGGCTTGGTTCAGCTCCTGCCTCTGAGCCCCAACATGGGTTACCTCCAGTGCCTCCTGGGAAGTGTGTCCCATCCTGGCTATGTCCCAAGACCCCTGTCCTTCCCCTATGGTCTTTCCTGGAGTCTGTCCCTTACCTGTCACACGCACAGAGAGCTGGTTAGATGTGTAACTCCATTTCATTTGTACTCTCCCCTCCCCCCCTGAAAAAAGTATCTTCCACTGTCCCCACTCCTGGAGTCTCTGATGTCCAGGGAGCAGCCATAGGTCCGGGTGTTCCCGAAGAGGTGGAATCGGCCCTGGGTCTCCTCCTGCACTTTAGGACCTGGGTTGTTTGTGGCCACTGGAGCATCCTGGAATACATTGACCCTTTCCCAGAACCAGTAACTGAGAGCTGGGGTAGAGTGAGACCAGTTGCCCCGGGGGTGCGAGAACCTGCAAGGCACATGCACACACAAGCCGTCCTGCACTGCCATCAAGCCCTTCACCTGCAGCCTGTAATCCCCCTAGAGCTCCCTTTTGGGCCTCCTCTGGCAGTCCGCCCCCTCCCTCCTCCAGAGCAGGGCCAGTAGCAGCAGGATCATGTCTGTCTGGGCTTGGCAGTGCCAGGGTCCCCAGGATGTCTGTTTCTTTTTTTTTTTCTTTTTTTCTTTTTTTTTTATGATAGTCACACAGAGAGAGAGAGAGAGAGAGAGAGGCAGAGACACAGGCAGAGGGAGAAGCAGGCTCCATGCACCGGGAGCCCGACGTGGGATTCGATCCCGGGTCTCCAGGATCGCGCCCTGGGCTAAAGGCAGGTGCCAAACCGCTGCGCCACCCAGGGATCCCGGATGTCTGTTTCTTAAGGCTGGTCTCTCAGAAACTAAAAGTTGTAAGATTCAGAGGAAGCCCCGACAGGAAAATGAAGGTGATGTCAGACAGTGACCCTCCTCAGAGAAGGAACTTCAGATGCTGTCAGGGCCAGGACAGCCATTGGAAATAAGCCATCCACCACTACACATCCACTCCTGGGGACTCTGGGCCTAGAGGCCAGAGAAGGTGAGAGCCTCACTCAAATTCACACATTGCACAGGGCTCAAGCCCTATCTCCTGCTTCCCTGCTGATACCGTCCCCTTCTGGGCTTGTTTTCTGCAAAGTGAAAACAAGTCCCTTCTGGCTGGATCTCCTGAGTCACAGGCTGTGCACGTCTGTGGAAGTCAGTCCTGCCAAGGATGGAACACAGGGACATGGGAGATGGGGGAGATGGGGTTGGGGGTGTAGGAGACAAACTGTCCTCCCTCCCTTGGCATCAAGGTCTTGGGCATCCCCTCCCTGCTCATGAAGTCACACACTAGCCCTGGCCATTGCCCCGGGAGTCACTGTCCAGTGGGAAGACAGTAATTGTCCAGCACCTGGAGCTCCCTGTGACAGAGGACACACAGGCAGGGTGAGGTGCTGCTCTCTCCCCAGGCTGGAGGTCATGTCATAGGAAGCCTGGGCAGGGGGGACACTCGGGCAGTGAGGCAAAGACTCCAAGGATATTGAGGGGAGCCCCAGTCAAAGGAGAAAAGGGAACTTGAGGCTGTGATTGTACATGGGGTTGGTATGAGGAGAAGTGCAGAAGAGAAGGGGCAGATTTAGAAATGGATAAAAACTTCCCCTTCCCTCTTCCTCGCAGCTGTCTGGTACCAAGACGATTTCTTCACCATTGCTATCTCTGGGGACCATACTCCTCTTCAATGCTGCAGAGCATGCAGGGCCTGGCAATCTATGGGGCTTTGCCAGTGCAGGTTCTGCTCCCAGAAGTCATGTTTGCAGGAGACACGGACTGAGTAATACCAGCAAGGTGTCCTCCACCCTTCAGATGGTGTTGGTTTCGTGAGAGAAGAGACGTACACTGAATTCACAGAAAGTTTTAACTATGTGGCTGGAGGCTGGGAAAAGGTTCTGGGAACCCTGGTAGGTGGTACTCCCTTCCACTGATGTTGTTTCTCTTTTTTTTTTTTTTTTTAAATTTATTTATGATAGTCACACACAGAGAGAGAGAGAGGCATGCTCCATGCACAGGGAGCCTAACGCGGGACTCGATCCCGGGTCTCCAGGATCGCGCCCTGGGCCAAAGGCAGGCGCCAAACCGCTGCACCACCCAGGGATCCCTGATGTTGTTTCTCTTGACACATTTTCTGGGGAGAATTATACACACAAAGAAGGGCGCCCACAAAAACAACTCAGTGATTCATCACTAGATAGAAATAGAGCACCCTGGACCTCCCCCTTGGTCCTCATCCCTATCACACACCTGCTCCCCCACAAAGGATCCTCGAGCATTACTTTAATGCAAATTGTTCTCTTGCTTTTCTTCACAGTTTTATCACCTGAGCACGATGTCTTCAATACTATGGCTTTGCACATGTTTTCTTAAGACTTTGTATGCGCAGAAAAAATTACTGTTTTCTTCCACTTAACTTCATGAATCTTCCTGTCCTATATTACCCCTTCCCAGAACCATTACACATAACCAGGGGTACAGTCAGCACTGGGGTCACTGAGAAGGAAAGGGGCAGGATTTGAGCATGCATTTATGCACTCCCACACCATCAATGATTCCTGCATTTGCAGCCCCACCCCCCTTCCCAGCCCCCTGTCTCAGACAACCCATTCTCTCCCAGCAGGGTCAATTGCAGCATCAGAGTTAGAAAGGCTGGGCCAGGCCCAGTGTGTTTCCATGGCCCCCAGTTTGCAAAGAAAAGCAAGAATGAGGAGATATAGGGAAGTCACAGAGAATCTAGCCGTGTGCAAAAAAGGAATTTACAAAAGAAAAAAAAAAGGAATTTACAACCCACACGCTGTCAGAGCTGGGAAGCCTTTTCGCCCCACTGGTCCAACTTTCAGAAGACACCAAGGTCCAGAGTGGGCAAATGAATTGCGCAAATCATAAGGATACTTTGTCTTAGGCACCACTGTCTACAGGAACCCCCTTCATCAATCTTTGTCAGCCCAGGATTCATTGAGCTGGGAGATGGGTAGCTTATGTTAATCTGACAGTGAAGAATTATCAGCTCTTCTCATGAGGTGAGAGAGGAAATTTCAACCATTCATTCAACAAGCATCTACATTGTGCCTTCAGGTTTCCAGTAAAGGAGTGAATATGAGAGACCTAGCCCTTTGAGGGGAGCATCATCTAGTTGGAAGACAGATTATCTGATGATTCCAATGCCATAGGGTAGATGGTTGGGATGGGAGAGGCACAGGCTGGGATGGGCGGGGTTCTTGCTCTTCTGGACTGCAAGGTGAATTCTGCAAGGTGAGTTTTCAGGAACAAGTAGACATGGTAGGGAGTTTCAGGCAATCTCAAGGGATGTGAATTCCACAGATGATCTTGGTACCCCAAGACTTTGTGGACTCTCCAGTATTGTGTTCTAAATCCCACTCAATCTTCCACTGTGTTGGAAATCCTCCTCCAGCTACCAAGCTTTGTGCTCTGTGACCAACATCACCTCTGCCCCAGCAGAGGTGAGGCCACCACCCACAGGGGGTGCTTTCTCTGTGCAGAACTTACCTATGGGTAGCTCTTAGAAAGCACGGTGGTGCTGTCTGTGGTGCTGATTCAGAGGGCAGTGCTGACTTCGGGCATGTCCACAGCTCTGTGGAGTGGCCAATCACACAGAACAGGGATGCTAGGTCTGGAGTCTGGACAGTCAGCATGTCAGATGTGCTGTGGAGGACTTGGGTCTACCTGGGAGGGGAATTTCAGGGGAAGGGAAGACCTGAGTCTCTCCTCCTTATCCTATCCACCCTCAGAAATGTCCTACAGACAATGCCAGGCTGTTGTCAGTGGTCCAAGATCAGGGGAAGTGAAGGTTCTGTGTTGCTCTTTTACATATCTCGTTCCATTTCATTTTCTGAACATCCTTAGCAGAAATGGGTAATCCCCAAGGGGAGGCAGTCAACACTGAAGACAGATGAATAGCTGTAGGAACTAGCTTCAAAGACAACCCCAAACAATACCACCCATCCTTTATACAAACATGGAGCTCCTTTCATTATGATATAAAGTTTATTATTATCTCCTCCTCTTTTTTATTTTTTAAAAATTATTTATTTATTTATTTATTCATTCATTCATTCATTCATTCATGAGAGACACACAGAGAGAGGCAGAAACACAGGCAGAGGGAGAAGCAGGCTCCCTACAGGAAGCCCGATTTGGGACTCAATCCTAGAACCCTGGGATCACACCCTGAGCCAAAGGCAGACACTCAACCACTGAGCCACCCAGGTATCCCTATCTCCTTTTGAATCAAGGTTTGTTCCACAAGTGCTCTGATCAACGGGATGTGGAGGACAAGGTGTTCTGAGACCTCATATATTAAGAAGGCCTGGTAGTTTCCTGCCTTGCAGATTCCTGGGCATTTATGTAAGCAATTCAGAGACTCTGGTGAAGACAGAGGCTGCATAGAGGAATCTGAGGGTCAGACACCCAGCCCCAGTTCCAGCCACCATCTCAACACAACTCCCTGAAAGAGCCCAAAGCAAGCTAAGAGTGCAACTGCCTAGCTGGACTCTGGCCAGTTTACATCACCAGCACTGTGAGAAAGAATAAAATGATTGTTCAGGCTACCAGGTTGTAGGGTGGCATGATGTGCAGCAATAAATAACCAAAATAGTAGCCCATGCAAGTCACAGCTAATAGGGAAAAAGTAACAGGAGGTTACTGCCAGGAGGTTTACTGGCCAGATGAATTTTTCCACATACTATATTTCAAGGACTAAAATGGTGATCTGAGGCCTTCATTTGATCTGAGAACTACATTTCCAAGAATCTCCTTCCTCATTTGATTCCAGGTTAAAGCTGACCACAAGAGAAGGCAGAAGGGGAAGCAGCAGCCATGAGGCTCCAAAGGTCAGTGGAGAGGCAGTTATTACTGCAGCTCCCACACCCTGTGGCTGCTCTGGCGACTCACCTTGTCAGCGTGACATAACAGCTGCTCAGTTGCTGGGAGGCAAGGAGGGTGTTGGGGAAACCTGGCTGAATTTCTGGGGGCAAGGACTATCGACCCTTGGTACAAGGATGGGTGACTCAAGTAGATGCAGGTGGCCCAGAGTAAAGTTTACAGTGATATGCAAAGGATCCAGGAAAACAGTGTCTCCTACTAAGACATTGTCTCAGGATCTCTTTAACTTGAGAACAAGGGCCATTTGCCTATTCACAGGGCCCCATTGTCTTGCCTGAGCAAAGGACAGGATATGGCCAATCATTTCAATACTCAGAACAACCAGTGTCCAGCTGTATGTGTGTGTGTGTGTGTGTGTGTGTGTGTGTGTGTGTGTGTGTGCTGAAAGTTGGTTTCCTAGACCAGTGTGATGATTAATTTTATGTGAGAACTTGACTGGGCCATGAGATGCCCAGATTAAATATTATTTCTGGGTATGTCTGTGAGGGTGTTTCCACATGAGATTAGCATTTGAATCAGTGGATTCAGTAAAGTAGATAACCCTCCCCAAAGCCAGTGGGCATCATCCAATCTGTTGAAGGCCTGAAAAGAAAAAGCAGAGGAAGAGCAGACTCATTCCTTTCCTGCCTGCCTGTGAGTTGCAAAATTGGTCTTCTCCTGCCCTTGGACTG
This sequence comes from Canis lupus dingo, assembly GCF_003254725.2. Taxonomy (NCBI): domain Eukaryota; kingdom Metazoa; phylum Chordata; class Mammalia; order Carnivora; family Canidae; genus Canis; species Canis lupus. The sequence continues at coordinate 105,823,983 of NC_064243.1, forward strand.
GGACTTGCAGCATCAGCAACCCTGGTTCTCAGGCCTTAGGACTAGACTGGAATTACACCCCTGGCTTTTCACCCCTGGTCTTCAAGTTTCAGGTGGCAGACTGTGGGACCTCTTGGCCTCCCTAATTAAGTTAGTTCTTCATAGCAAATCTCTGGTGCTTTTTCTCTGGAGAACCCTGCCTAATACACTCAAAAGGGGGACAGGCAGACTAAGCCAGGTCTCATGGACCATATTTCCTACTTTCTCACTATTTTCATGAGAAATAGAAGGCACTGATGGGCTTAAAGCTAGAGTTGGAGAGTGAAATGGTCAGATTTGTGTTTTCAGGTGTTCTCTCTGGTTGCCCTAGGGAGGTTGGGTTGGAAGGGCAGCTGGAGTGAAGCTCACAGTCTGGGGCCACTGATAATCTAGTACTGCTGTTAATAAGGATTCTTGTCACAAAACACAGCACGGCCTTCATTCAACCTCATCGTTACCTTTGAGAATGCTGGGCTTTACTCTGCCTACAGTAGGTAATAAATGCTTGTGGAATGCAGACCATTAAAAGTACAAATTTAGGGGGGGAAGTGACAAATCTGGTATATAATAGGAACCAAATTTTGAGTTAAAAACTGTATAGTGAAAAAAAAACTGTATAGTGTTAACAAGGTAACTCTTGAGTGGTGGGAAGACAAGGCTCCAAAGGCTAGTCCCTCTGCTCGAACAGGGATGGGGGAGGAGGTGTGTAGATGGGGAGCGGCCCAGATAGAACATGAAGGAGCAATCACAGGATGTGTAGGCCAAGTGTTTCCAGGAAGAAACTGACCATGACATCCACATATCTGTCCCCCTGGGATCCAGGTCCATGCTTTAGTCCTGTCTTGAGAAGAAGGGAGGCTCAGTCAGGCCTCTCTGCCCCGGTCTCTGAGGGCCTTCACATCTGCAGAACTGACACGGGTTTCAGATCAGAGAGCCGCCACTTTAATTCCAACTCTAGGCAGGAGGGGACAGCTCAGCCCCACCTGGAATCCAGGGGCCCATCACCAGACTTTCCTGGAGAGGGACAGGCCCATGCCCCTGGTGTAGTAGATCCAGGTGAGGCCATAACCGAGGAAGAAGCCAGTTCCCATGAGAGCCCTTCTGATCAGAGTGAGGATCGGGGGCCAGGAGCTCTCCTGTTTCTCACACAGTTGCAGGAAGAGGGGTTTCTTGCAGAAGAGGGTACAGAGGATGAAGTTCTGGCCCCAGCCCCAGGCCCTTCCACATCCCAAACACCTAACCAGGCTGTCCACCCCTAGAACCTGTATTACAACTTACTCTGCAAGAAAGGCTAGAGAAAATGTGCTGGGAGCCCAGCAGGTGCTGAGCCTGGCAGGTGAATTCCCCTTCATCTTCAACCCCTACATGGGGCAGCTCCAGGACCCCTGGTGCTGAGGACTGAGAGGGGCTCAGGGTTTTTCCCTCCAGGGACCAGCTCAGCATGGGAGGGGGTTGCTATGGGTCACACAGACCAGGATCCATTGAAGGACAGACAGGGATGGGGGAGGTGAGAAGTGTGTCTCTCCTACCTCCCACTTAGACACAGAAGATGCATGACTATTTTTTTAAAAGATTTTATTTATTTATTCATGAGAGAGAGAGAGAGAGAGAGAGAGAGAGAGGCAGAGACACAGGCAGAGGGAGAAGCACGCTCCATGGGGGGAGCCCGATGTGGGACTCTATCCAGGGTCTCCAGGATCACGCCCTGGGCTGGAGGCAGCGCTAAACCGCTGAGCCACTGGGCTGCCCTCTTTTTCTTTTTTTAAAAAAGATTTTATTTATTTATTCATGAGAGACACAGAGAGGCAGAGACACAGGCAGAGGGAGAAGCAGGCTCCCCGCAGTGAGCCTGATGCGGGACTCGATCCCAGGACCCCAGGGTCATGCCCTGAGCCCAAGGCAGCCCTGGGCTGCCCGGCTATTTGAACCATGCTCATATATACACAAATCCAGGAATGCAGAGTGGTTGAAAGACCCTGGAGGGAAGGAGGTCCAGCTGAGCCTGGAAGGAGGAGGAGAACTGGTCATACTAACATGTGGAGGAAGGCTCCTCAGTTGGAAGAGTGATGAGTAAAGGCACTGAGGCTTGTAGATGAAAGGAATGGCAAATGTCTCTGGGGTGTACATCTGATGAGCTGAGGAACTTGCCCTGAAGTCCAGGAGAGGCACTTGAGGGCTCTGAGCAGGGAAGGGGTGGGGTGGGCTCTTGGGGCAGGGAAACCTTTCTGGGACTGTGCTGAGTGGGACACAGACTTGAGGGGAGTCACTGGAGACCAGGAGGCTGGGGAGGAGGAAGGAGCAACAGTCAAGGCCATACGGGTGAAAGGTAAGGAATGGGACAGAGGGGACGAGGAAAGGAGAGATTTGGGATGTTTTCAGGTGGTGAAGCTTACAAGACTCACTGACCAGTGGGGTTGGGGAGCAGGGGAAGAAAAGAAGGTATGTGGAGTAAGTCAAGGAGTCCTGACCAGGTAACTGGGAGGATGGAGATCCAATTTCTGCACCTCAAAGTCATATTCTAGACCCTGCACCAAAGCACCTGGGGAGAGAGAAACTCAGGCTCCCCCCCGCCCCCACTCCCTGCCTTAGAGTCCTCTGGCTCCTGGTCCACTCGCCTTCCTACAGCATGGACTATAGCAGCAATACCAGCAGTAGAAACATCTCTTGAACCATAAATGCCACTGTCCTAGGACAGTCTGGTCACCAGGGTCTCTCACTACAGCAAGAATGATTAAAATGAAAAATTTTTTTAAATTTGTATTTATTTATGATAGTCACACAGAGAGAGAGAGGCAGAGGCACAGGCAGAGGGAGAAGCAGGCTCCATGCACCGGGATCCCGATGTGGGATTCGATCCAGGATCGCGCCCTGTGCCAAAGGCAGGCGCTAAACCGCTGCGCCACCCAGGGATCCCTAAAATGAAATTTTTAAAAAAGTAAACCACAAAAGGAAGCCAGTGGGTAGGTATGAAAAGGATAGTAATTGTCTTCGTTAGTGAAACTTCAGACGCACAGTCGCCAGAGATGGAGAGCTTCTTGGAGATCAGCCCATACCACTTCCCTACTCTGCAGGAGAATGCCAAAGACTTCCAAAAGTCACACTAGCTGATGTGCCCTTCATATTGAAAAGATTTGTGAAAAATTGTCATTACTTCTTCCTTGCACATTCAGAACTTTTTTTCCCCCTGGAAAAGATGTTCCCAACTGAATCAATTACTTAATGAATACATGGCTATTTGGGGTTTTCATTTCTTCTTGAGACTGGCTCAGTAAATTATGTTTTTTTTTTAAGATTTATTTATTTTTAGGGATGCCTGAGTGGCTCAGTGGTTGAGTATCTACCTGCAGCTCAGGCCATGATCCCTGGGTCCTGGGATCGAGTCCCACATCAGGCTCCCCACGGGGAGACTGCTTCTTTATCTGCCTATGTCTCTGCCTGTCTCTCATGAATAAATCAATAAAAATCTTTTTAAAAACTTTTATTTTTAAAAAGAGGGAAAGAGGGGAGAGGGACAGAGGGAGAGAATCTTTCAAGAAGACTCCCCACTGAGCACAGAGGCCAATGCAGGGCTTGACCCCATGACCCAGGAGATCATGACCTGAGCTGAAACCAAGAGTAGGATGCTTACCTACTGAACCATCCAGGCACCGCTCCCCTTATGTTGTTCTTAAATAAAAACATTGAAGCAAAACAAACATAGAGAAAACAGTTCAGATTATAAAGATAAATTTGATTAATTTTCATATGATGATGACATTCCTGGAATAACCACCTAGATCAAGAAGTCCCACCAGCACCCATTCTTAGTTACTCCCCTCCCGAAAAATAACCACTGTAATGCCTTCTATCATCACTGATTAGTTTTCTGTTTTGAATTTTATGTAGTTGGGAACTTCCAGTGTCTGGCTTCTTTTTCATTTCATTTCATTCATTTCATTTCATTTCATTTCATTTCATTTCATTTCATTTCATTTCATATTTCACTTCATTTATTAATGAGAGACACACAGAGAGAGGCAAAGACACAGGCAGAGGGAGAAGCAGGCTCCCTACAGTGAGCCTAATGCGGGACTCTATCCCAGGACCTCAGGATCATGACCTGAGCCAAAGGCAGATGCTCAACCACTGAGCCACCAGGTGCCCACAGTGTCTGGCTTCTTGTGCTTAACATTTTATTGTGAGAGGAACCCACACATATAACAGAAATTCATTTATCCCTACTGCTGATAGAATTTCATTGTGTGCATATGCCATATACTACACAAACCTCCTACGTTAGAGGGATACCTGGGTTATTTCTAGTCTGGAAATATTCGGAAGAGTGCTGCTACAAACATGTCTTTGATATGAATATATACTTTTGTTGGGTATATTTTTTAGAGTGGAATTTCTCAGTAATAGTCTAGAGGGTCTGCGTCTCCATGACACTGGCCATAGGGACTCCTGGGTTTTCTGGGGTCTAAGCCTTTGGATCCCTCAGTCTCGGAAGTCAGGGTCTCTAGGGTCTCCTGGTCCTGTCAAGTCATTTCTCACCTGCTCTCCACCCTCCAGCTCCACCCCCTCGTGAAGGGAAGTGTGTACTACCCGGTTCACTGACTGGAACCTGCGCAGTGGATCTCAATCTCACCCACTACCCAGAACCAGGAGCACGTCCAGAGTCACCCCAACTCCCAACACCAAGTCACTAACAGCTGAGCCATGCGCAGAGATCTCGCCTGACACCCAGTGCTCCCTCTCCCCATTCGACACGCTCATGCGCACCATAACCACCTGCACAGGGCACCCACAGATCCACCCGAGCCCCGACGCTCGGACTCTGCCCTGCGCATGCGCAACCTCTTCCTTTCACACTCGCCAACAGCACTGCACTGCCACCTTCCATTCCCACCTGCGACGACACCTCCGAGGGTAGAAATCAATGCCCTACAATAGCTTTTAAGGCCTATAATAATCCCACAAAAGCAAATGATCAAATACGGTTGCTTCGTCTTTTGAGTGTCTTGCACGGTGACGGTGACAGCGTACGGCCACAGCAAAGACACACCCACCCACCCAGCAACCACCTCACAGTTCTGACCCGGCCTAATGCTTTGCGCAGGCGCCGAAAGGAAACAGGGCAGTACACATTAGCAAGCCGAGGAAGGAGCTGCAAGGGTTGCTGGGAGTTGTAGTCCCAGCAGGCCCAGCAGCCTCATTTGCTTCGGAGTTGCCGCATGGGGCTCTGGGAGTAGTAGGCAAGACAGCCTCCAAAGCCTTCTGGGAGTCGTAGTCTCTGGAGCCACTTCCGTGCCAGACTTCCGCGTGTGGGGCCGTTTGGACGTCCTAGTACCGCGTTCTGTCCAGGTAAGTACTAACTCCTGCGGCGAATGGGCCGTAGGCCACCGCTCTTTATTGCGGTGCCATGTGAGGTTGACAGACTCGGGGAGTGGTGACACTAGCCCCCGTGATTCTCTAACGCCTGTGTCCCAGAGGCCTTCTGGCCAGGATCCCTCCTTTGGACGCTGCGGTACATCCTGTCTCTTGCCCACCCCCCACCCCCCCAGGCGGGGATTCCACCATCTCCCTGCCCACCCCGACGCCATCGGGTACATCCAGGAGGCCTCTAGTGTGTCCTCAAAGCTCTGTTCTGATAGAAGGAGGCAGACCCAGTCCCTGCCTTTAGTACCCCGAAGGGGACAGGTCTGCCACTATGATGGATAGAGTTGTGGTCAGGCTGGGATGGAAGCCGACTAGGGGCTCTGTGAGCCTGGAGGGGACTCCCCACCCAGGCTGGGTCCTTAAAATCTTGGACAGGAAGATGCTTTAGCAGACATTTCAAACCTGGTATGTCCAAATGGAATTCCTGGTGCCTTCCTGACGAAATGGCCCATCATCCTCCTGGGGGCTCTAGCCAAAACCTCCAAGTCAGTCTCCATTCATCTTTTCTCATCAGCTGAGTCTTCATCACAATCCAAGTCTTGTGCAAATCCTGTGGGCTCTACCTTCAAAACAGATCCAGAGTCCCACCCTTCCTTCCCACCTCCACTGCTACCACCCCCACTCAGGCCACTTGCAACTCTCACTGGCTGTTGCCATAGTCACCTCCCTGCCTCTGCTCCTGCCCTCTAAAGTATGTTCCTCTCACAGCAGTCAATGAGATCCTTTAAAAACATAAGTCAGATTGTATCTCTTTCCTGCTCAAAACCCTTCTGTGGCTCCTATCTCTCTCTGAATAAAATTCAAACTTCATATCATGGCCTATGAATCTCTTGACAACCTGCACAGACTCAACACCTGCCAGGGTCTTCCAGCCTTCAGGAGGCAGACCCCCAGAACTGGGTGACTGTAGATTTAGGGCAAGAGGAGGGATGAGTCCAAGGTGATTTTATGTCCTGTCCTGTCCTGTGAAGGAGTTGGTAGAAGTTGGGTGGTAGCAGCCAGGAGATAGGAAACAGCTGGGAAAGAACAGATTTCTGCTTGGGAGGAATGGGAAGCTGGCCCTTGTGGGCACTGGGGATCTGAGAAAAGGCCTAGCCAGGATTCTCAGTGGGGCATTTGGAGGACCAGCCAGATGGACATTACAATTCAGAGTCACCCACAAGGAGAATGGGCCGGGCAGGACCCAAGGACAATGAAGAGGATGCTCCAGAAGAGACTGGAGACTCCGCAGGATATAAACCACAACAGAGGGAGGGTTGAATCAGTAGTCAAAAGAGAAAACATTTCAAGGGACACCTGTGACAGATGCCCCTGCTAGTCACGGCTGATGGCTCCTAAGGACTACTTGCTGGCCCAGTGACAGGGAAGAGTACTCTGAGCGGAGGGAAGAGTACTCTGAGCGGAGGGAAGAGCCCGTGCAAACACCTTGCAGTAGGTATGTCCTGGAGCATTTGAGAGTAGAGTGCAGCATGAGTGAGGATAGGGAGAGGTGAGGTCAGGGAAAAAGGGAACCAGATCACAGACAGCCACACACATAGGCCACTGGCTTTTCCTAAAGTGAGAAGAGATGGTGGCTCAGATGAGGGTGGCAGCTCTGCAGATGGTGAGATGTGTTGGTTTCTGGGTCTGCAAAGAAGCTGCAGTCAGACAGGGTTTGCTGTATGGCATTTGGGGTTTGAGGTCAGAGGATGCCTCAGTGAGACATGTGGATAAATGGTTGGGACTTGACATTGCAATTTGGAGTCACCCACAGGGAGAGTGAGAAGAGTGATGGAAGAAGAACAGGCCAGGGTCCTGGGTCCCAAGGCTTCTGGCCTGAGCAGTTGAGAGGATGGAGCTGCTCTTGATTGCAAAAGCAGCAGGTGTGGGAAGAAGAATCAGGAATCCAGATTTTGAGATGCCTTTTAGAGATCTGAATGGCACTGGCCCTGCGTCTGGAAGTCACAGACAGTGAATAAAGTCACATAAGGTGATTCCACATATTGTGACAAATCCTAGAAGCAGGGTGACCTGCTCAGACATCCCTGCACTAGGCCAGGCTGGAGGCAGTAGTGGCTTGGGGCGGGGGTACTGAGCCTGATGGATTTTTATGGGTTTACCAGGCATGTGAAACCAAGGAACATGTGGGTGGAGGATTGGAGTTTGGCTGGGGAGGAACGATGTAGGAAGAGAGGGACAGAAAGGGGTCAAAGATGGGCTGATCCATGTTTTGACAAGTCCCCAGAAGCTTGTGGGAGATTCTGCTACCAGAGCAGAGTTGAGTCCAATCCTAGAGGCGCATCCACACCACCTCCGGAACAGAAGCAGCCCCAGTTGGTGTCCTTGGAGATGTGATCCATGCTGCCTCTGTGTCTCCCCGGAGGAGGTGACTACCCTGTTCTGCAGAGAATGCAATGGACTCACACCTGGAGATAGTATCCCATCCCTCTCACCCCAAAGTGAAATCCAGTTGATCTTTCCTGTTTCTCCGCCTTCCCCTGGCAGAGCTGCAGCCCCTCTAGGCCTCCTCTGTCCTTAGGGTTGCTGACTCCTTCCAGGCTCTCTAAACAGCCCTGGAAGTCCAGATCAAAGGTCTCCACCGTGTCCCTCTGATTCCGGCTCTCAAAGAGGGCCTCCCTGGAAACTGTGAAACGGTGTCTTAATATGCAACTGCTATACCCCCAGAGGACACAACTTAATTCTGAGTGTATCATGGTTGTCTCTCCCCCGGATACCAAGTCTTAGACTCCTTCTGTACTTGATGCACAATGGGATGCATTGTGCGAAGCCTCCTTAAGCCAGAACGTCCAGAAAAAGCCTCTTCTACCTTCACATGCCTGGCCCTGGGCAGGGCAGCTAGCTGGCAGCCTCCTCAGAGGCGACGACCCCGCAAATCGGAATCCGCATGTAACCTGCCTCTCGCTCTCCCTGTCCAGGAGAAGCCAACTCCTTCCCGCCCGCCCGGAGCCCGCGATGCCCGCCCCGCAGTGCTCCTCTTGCCACGCGGCGCGCGCCGCCCTCCGCCGCCCGCGCTCCGGCCAAGCGCTGTGCGGCGCCTGCTTCTGCACCGCCTTCGAGGCCGAGGTGCTGCACACGGTGCAGGCGGGCCGCCTGCTGCCACCCGGCGCCGTAGTGGCCGTGGGCGCCTCCGGCGGCAAGGACTCCACGGTGCTGGCGCACGTGCTGCGCGAACTGGCGCCGCGCCTGGGCGTCTCGCTGCGCCTGGTGGCCGTGGACGAGGGCATCGGCGGCTACCGCGACGCGGCGCTGGCGGCCGTGCGGCGCCAGGCGGCGCTCTGGGACCTCCCGCTCACCGTCGTGGCCTACGCGGACCTCTTCGGGGGCTGGACGATGGACGCGGTGGCCCGCAGCACCGCCGGCTCCGGCCGCAGCCGCGCCTGCTGCACCTTTTGCGGGGTGCTGCGGCGCCGTGCGCTGGAGGAAGGGGCGCGCCTCGTGGGAGCCACGCACATCGTGACAGGTGAGCACGGGCCCTGCGGCCGAGGGTCTAGCCCTTAGGTGGTGAAGGAGCCGCTGTTGGGTGTGCCCTGGGGGGAGGAGCTGCACATGGAGAAGGGGACGTGCGTGCCTGGCATGGGTGCAGCCAGCTTCTGAGTCACTGTAATCAATGGCATTGGCAGCTACGGGGTGGAGGGGTAGTCTCCAGGGGCTTGGTTCCCTACATTAAAAAAAGGACATTCTTTGTGTCCCTGTTCACAAAAGGAGGGGAGTGAAGTGGTCCCATCCATCAGAAGCCAACTGTAGTCTAGAATGCACCTGTCTTTGAATTCCTTTTCTCTGTCGGTCTCTCTTCTGTGATGACCCTTATTCTCTCCTGGTCATCACTTCAACACATAATTCTTGACCACTTACTGTGTACCAGATACAAGCTATATAGCCCAGAGCAATGCCTAACCTCAGTTTCTTCTTGTATAAAATGGGGTTGTTAATAATATTGAGGTCCTAGGGTTGTTGGGAATTAGATAGGTTATGTGTGCAGCACTTGGACCAGAGACTGGAAACCAGTAGGTATTGCAGAAATGTTTGCCATTGTGATGATGCACCAGACGGTATCTCTTCCTGCTCTTCTCTCACACGTATAATTAGAACCTGAGAAGTACTACTAAGGAAAATCACATAGACTTTGGTGGCTTATAATAGGTGTATCCAGGAAGGGAGAAGAGTAGGGGTTAGGAAGCATTTCCAGAGTGAGCCAAGACCTGTAGGCCACCCTGTAACCAGTGAAGGGCAGACAGAGGGTCAAATTCTGAGCAGAGGAAACAGCTTATGCAAAGGCCCTGAGGAGAGTTATGGCCAATTAGAGAAACCCTAAAACCAGTGTTCTACTGTCTGGACTATCCAATATAAAATAACAAGATACAGAATAAGTAGAGATTTAGCTTGTTTTATGGTGATTGTTGTATAAATATTCCCTAACTTTCTCCCTGGTCTTTCTGAATGTGGTGATGTGCATTCCCAGAGGCATTGGGCAAGGGCTCACTTGAGAGTCTCCATTAACTATTAAATGCGACTTTGGGGCAGCTTGGGTGGCTCAGTGGTTTAGCACTGCCTTCAGCCCAGGGCCTGATCCTGGAGACCCGTGATCGAGTCCCACGTCGGGCTGCCAGCATGGAGCCTGCTTCTCCCTCTGCCTGTGTCTCTGCTTCTTTCTCTCTCTCTCTCTCTCTCTCTCTCTCTGTGTGTCTCTCATAAATAAATAAATAAAATCTTTTAAAAAAATAAAAAATAAATAAATGCTGCTTTGGCTCCTGTGCAGTGTGAAGCACACTTCTGAGACTGAAATGTTTGTAGCCTAAAGCACTTTTACTACCTTCCTGAAAAGGCAACTAGCACAGGGCGGGCGGGGATGGTGATAAGTGGGTGCCAGATGAGGGCACCCCGAATTGCTCCCCGGGAACCTGTGTGTGTTCCCCTCTTCTTTCTCACTGTGACCACCGTCAGCCTCCACCTGGCTGTCCCGGGGCGCCCAGGGGTCTCCATGGCCCCTGCGGCCCTCCCTGCTGGTCTCCGGGCCCCTCCCCGTCTCCCCGCCCGGCTGCCCTGCGGTGCGCCCCCACCTCACCGGCTCCCCCTCTCTCCCCCAGGCCACAACGCCGACGACATGGCAGAGACGGTGCTCATGAACTTCCTGCGGGGCGACGCGGGGCGGCTGGCCCGGGGCGGGGGCCTGGGCTCGCGGGGCGAGGGGGGCGCGTTGCCGCGCTGCCGCCCGCTGCAGCTGGCCTCGCAGAAGGAGGTGGTGCTGTACGCGCACTTCCGTCGCCTCGACTACTTCTCCGAGGAGTGCGTCTACGCGCCCGAGGCCTTCCGCGGCCACGCGCGCCACCTGCTCAAGCTCCTGGAGGCGGCGCGGCCGTCGGCGGCGCTGGACCTGGTGCACTCGGCCGAGCGCCTGGCCCTGGCCCCGGCCGCGCGGCCCCCGCCCCCCGGCGCCTGCTCCCGCTGCGGGGCGCTGGCCAGCCGCGCGCTCTGCCAGGCCTGCGCCCTCCTGGACGGCCTGCAGCGCGGCCGGCCCCGGCTGGCCATCGGCAAGGGGCGCGACGAGGAGGGGCCGCCCCCGCCTCCCAGAGACCCGCGCTCGGCGCCGGGCCCCGCCGCCGCCGCCGCCGCCGCCGCCGGGGAGTGCGGGGCGGCCTGTGAGGGGCGCTGCGCCCAGGCCTCGGTGTGACTGCGGGAGGCCGCTGACCCCGCTGACCCCGCAGAAGCTGAGGCCGGGACCCCTGGGTCGGAAGGAGGAGGGAGCAGGGGGCTGGGAGCCAGGACTCCTGGGTGCGAGGGAGGAGGGGCTGGGGCAGGGACCCCTGGGTGTGAGGGAGGAGGGAGGAGGAGGCAGGGACCCCTAGATCTGAGGGAGGAGGGGCTGGGGGCCTGGACTCCAGGGTGTGAGGGAGGAGGGGCTGGGGGCCTGGACTCCTGGGTCTGAGGGAGGTGGGGCTGGTGGCTGGGACCCCTAGATCTGAGGGAGGAGGGGGCTGGAGGCCTGGACTCCTAGGTCTGAGGGAGGAGGGGCTGGGGCAGGGACCCCTGGGTGTGAGGGAGGAGGGAGTAGGAGGTAGGGACCCCTAGATCTGAGGGAGGAGGGGCTGGGGGCCTGGATTCCTAGGTCTGAGGGAGGAGGGGCTGGGGGCCTGGACTGGTGTCAGGGAGGAGAGAACTGAACAACCTTCCATTCCAGAGCCAGTAGAAATTAGAGGGCTGCTTGCCTAGTACTCTGCCAGGTTCTGGGCATGCTCGGGAGAGTCCTAACCCTCCTTTAGGACCCACTATGTGTCATGTTTGCCAGGAGTGGGTAAAGCAAAACCGCTTCCCTTGATGGGCTCTCTCATTTACAGTAATCAGGATGCTTATCTTTGAGTGCTGTGCATACTGTGGATGCTGCCCCGGCTGACTTCATCCGCACCACAATCTCACTGGCTGTCACTTGAGGCCAGGTAATTGGCCTGAAGTCACCTAGCTGGAGTTTGTCCCTCCACACTGGGAGGTGGGTGGGTGGTTGGTTAGATTTTGGCTGTGGTTCAGCACTAGCCTATAGAAACATAAAGTGAGTCAAATGTGTAATTTTAAGTTTTCTAAAGCCATATTTTTTAAAGGAGGGGGGAACAGGTAAACTTTTAATAATGTATTTTACTTGACCCAAATAAATATATCTGAACTAAAGATCCAAGATATTACAATATTAATATGTCATTATTTTAAAACTATGAGATATTTTGGTCTATTTTTCTGTTCTAAGCCTTTGAAATTCAGTGTGTATGTTATACTTATACCCCATCTCCATCCATTCCATTCTGTTTCAAGCATTGTTCAGACCTCATATGTGACATGAGGGCCCCATGTGAAAACTAGGACGATGCTGTCATAGGCCTTGGCCGCAAGAGGTCACTGTACCCACACCTGTGCATCAGGTGGCCATTGATGGCAAAGTAAGGCCTCTCTGGTGCCCAGGTGGGAGCTCTGCTCTCTCCTGCCACCTCCTCCCTGGTCTCCCTGATCTGAGCCCACCAAGAACGAGAGGCACAGTCTGGCAGAAATATTAAGGCCCCATTGGAAACCGTCTTTGACTTCAAGACCCATGTGTTCATGCATTCATTCATTCCGCAAATATTTATTGAGCATTTCATCTGTGACAGCAGTGAGCAAACACCTGCCCGGATGGGAGAGGCCAAAAAAGAAAGGAGAAAAATAAGTTGAATATATAGTATATCAGATGGTAATAAATCAGGAGATGGAAACAGGCCAACATTTAAGTAGGTGTAGTATAAACCCTGACTGTTGGGTTTTCTCTTTTTTGTAATGCAAGTGCCTGACTTAAGCTTTACTTGCCAAGGCATCTGCTTCAAAGGTGGCTATCTCAGTAAACAGATTCCCAGCCACATGACTAGATAAAGAGTCAGGCTGCCTTCCCCCTCCGCCAGGCTCCTTTGTTTTAGAGATCTCAGTTGATTTCCTGTTTTAGAGATCTAAGTTGATTTCCATAAATCAAAATCACCCAGCAGCTTGCTTTTCCTCTTCTCATGCTTTAAATTCCCCACTCATGTCTTAAATTCACAAAGCAAGCCCATGAAGCCCTAGGTACCCCCACCCCCCGCACCCTGATTAAAGCAGAACCCCAGAGATCCATACTCTTACCCTCCACTGTGATCTCGCTCTATGGCCCCCAATAAAAAAGACTTTATTTTTTTAAAGTTTCCTGATGGTTATCGTTGAGGGCACCTTGCAATCGTGAGAACTACAAGGGTCAGTCCAGACACAACATTGGTTATCGATAGGCTGAGACCACACAAAACAGTGGAGTGGATAGGAAGGCCTTGAGGAGATGGTGACATTTGAGCAAAGACCTATCCAAGGTGAGGCAGTGAGCTTGCAGATCTGTAAGAAGAGCATTGCTGGCAGAGGAACAGCGAGCGCAAACTGAGGCTGGAGAGTGGTGGTGGGGGTGAGTGGAGGAAAGAGCAAAGAGGCACCAAAGGGTATAGGCTTAGCTTCGGTTTTGAGACGGAAGCCAGAGAGTTTTGAGCAAAACAATGATAATGATCACCCCTTTATTCATGCAGCAAACATTTGCTGGTGCCTCCCAGGAACCGGGCCCTGGAAGGAGCAGTGGGGAAACAGAGCTGAGTCAGCCACAGTCCATGCCCTCAATGGGCTTTCCATCTGATGGGGATGGCAGGCATGAACACACAAAAGGATACGTGCCCCAGTGTGGTGTTAGCAAGGGCACAGGGGAGCCCAGAGTTAGGGTATCCTGCTCAACGTGGGGCATCAGAGAATGCCTTCTGAAGGAGATAGTGTTTAAACCAGGCCCCAGAAGGTGAGTAAGAATGAGCATGAGAAGGCGGTGGGAGGGAGCCAAGGCTGAGAGAACAGCAGGTGCAGAGGTCTACAGGTCAGGAAGCACCCATGTGCTTGGACCCATGTGGAATGGCTGCCCCCAGGGCAGGATGGCTAGGGAGGAGCTAGCCCAAGTAGCGGGGCCCCTGAGAAGAGCAGAAAGCTGCTGTACACGTGGGCTGTATGTTGGGAATAATAGGGTGCTAGGGAGGCTTCAGACCAGACAGGACTAGCTCTGGGTATCAGAAAGCTCCTTCTGAGGCAATGTCCAGGAAGACTGCAGGGGGAAGCCAAAACAGAGCAGTGGCAAGGGCATGGGCATAGTGGGAATGGTTATGAGGGCTATTTAAGAGGCACGCACCAAGGGCTGGAAATCCTGCTAAACTCCAGGATATGTTTTGTAAGCATAAGAGCTCCCATATGAACCCCAATATGAGAAGTCCATCCTAAACAGACTGAACAGAAATAAAGATGTTTGCCACTGAGACAGATGGCCAGAGTAAACACAGGACAGTCTTTGGCTGAGGCAGAAAGCCACAGTAAGCACAGAGGGCAGAGCAGAGATGTTGCTAAGGCAGGAGCACTAGTCACCATGGAGGGAGACTTTGCTGTGGTCTTTGACCTTGGTAAATGCATCCCCTCCATAAACACAAAGAATCTTTAATTTTGATGAGTATGGCAGTGGATTTGTGAAAGGATCAAGGCTGATGATGCAGAAACCTCAGCTCCCAGAGTCAAAACTTTCTTCTCCTAAGGGATTTGCAGCCCAGTCTCAGAAAGATGGGCTTTCCAGTCTTCCCCCTTTGTGTGCTCTCCCAAGGCTGGGTAATTAGAGATTAATGTCAGATCTGAGGAAGTAGAAGCATTGGGTACAGAGATTCTGGAGGAAAGCAGATTTCCAGAGAGAAGCAGAGATTCTGTAAGGAGTCAGGAATTCTGGAGGGAAGTGGACTTTTTCGAGAGAAGTAGAGATTCTGGAGAGAAGCCTTTGAAATCATCTCATCCTTCAGCCTATTTAATACAGAGCCCCACCGCATGCCAGGTAGCAAACTAGACTCAGGGATTCAGCAGTGAAGCTGCAAGACAAGGTCTTGGCCCTCATGAAGCCTCAGTTCAAGTGAGAGAGACATTGATTTCATTCTGCAAATATTTACTGTGTACCTACTATATGCTAGGGCACAGAATCAGATAAGAAAGGAAAAAAAACCCTGCCCTATTAGAGATAACACTAAAGTTATATGAGACAGAATCCACAAGAAAGCAAGTAAGTAAAACATAAGGGACATCTAATGGTGATAAATTCCATAGGAAAAAAAAGACAAAAGGAAGCAAACACATAAAGCAATTATAGGTTGAAATATAGCCCCCCAGAAGAGGCTGAGATAGAAACTAGAATGCAATGTCTGCTCCAGACAAGGTGATCATGGGCACAGTGGCAGGAAGGGTGTCCCAGGCAAAGGGAACAGCGAAGACAAAAACCCTTAATTGAGAAGGCAACTACCATGCTGAGAAAATCAAAGAAGTCCAGGGAAGCTGAGGCACAGTGAATGATGGAGTGATATAAATGATGGAGTGATGAGGTTCGAGGGATGGTTGTAAGTCAGACAAGATGCTTTGGGTTTTATTCTATTTGCTGTGGGGAATCATAGATGGTTTTTTTAAAAAAAGATTATTTATTCATGGTGGGGGCGGTCAGAGACACAGGCAGAGGGAGAAGCAGGCTCCATGCAGGGAACCTAATGTGGGATTCGATCCCGGGACTCCAGGATTGTGCCCCAGGCCAAAGGCAGGCGCTAAACCCCTGAGCCACCCAAGGATCCCCCATAGATAGGTTTTAAGCAGGTCTTAACATGATACTGTTTTATGTTTTAGGAACACGTTGGCTGCTGGACTTGGACTTGGGATGGGGTGGGGGAAGGTAGGAGTAGGGGTCAAATGTGGAAGCAGTGAGACTAGGTAGGATGCTACTGTACCTGTCCAGGTGAGAGATAAATGTGGCTTGGTAAGAGAGGAGAGAAGTGGATGGATTCCACGGCTATTTTGAAGCTAAGGTGACAGGAATTGCTGAAATGGGAGGTGGGAGTGGGGGAGGGATCAAGGACCACTCCCAGCTTCTGACCTGAGGAACAGGGAAAAGGATGGCGTCCTTTACTAACAAGAAGAAGACTTAAGGGGATGGTAGGGGTGAACCCACCTTCTCCCACTTTTTAAAAGGAAATAAGTAAGAGATAATAAAGATGGATGGAGGTAGGGCAGAAATGTTTGCTGCCTGTTGACCTGGCATCAGATGTGTCCAGGTGTGCATACAGAGGCTGCCTGGCATGTAGCAGATACGGGTGCTGACTCAGCCATTTGAGAGATTACCCAGAAAGTTTGGGTAATCAAAGAGATTCGTGAGATCAGCAGCAGAGGGGCATCAAGTCAGAAGGGTTTGAATCCCAGCTACACCACTTGCTCACCACGCAGTGTTGGGCAACCAACCTCATTTCTCTGGGTTTTCTCCACCTGTAGAATGGGAGTGATTATGTGTGCACCACGAAAGGCCAATGGGGGGATTAAGAGAGATGTGGCACATGGAGGTACTAGAAAAACTGCAAACCAAGAGCTGGTCAGGGGCCCAACAAGGCAGAGGTGAGGGTCCATGTGCTCATCCCACAAGCATTCATTCTCCTGTCCCAGGGCCTGGGGAATCCAGCAGAGGATTCCTTGCCCTCAGTGGCATACAAAAATATTTAAAGACACAGTGGCATAGCATTCAACAGCTGGATGACCCAGGTTCCAATCCTGGCTATGCCATTTGCACGAGTGACTTTTGTCTGCGACCCCATTTCCTCACCTGTAACATGCTGCTAATAAGAGTCTCTAAGCCTCATAAAGCTGCTATGGAGATTAAATGTGATCGTGTTTATGAGGTCTTTGGCAATCTGCCTGATGTTCATTATAAGCGAAGACAGAGACAGGCATTCCCTGACACAGGGACTCAGGAGCTTTGAAGAGAGAGGACCCTCTGGTTTTGCAGTCCCCCAGCCTCCATCTGGTCTGAGACCACCTCCCCTGTCACCCATTCCCACGGTAGCACCCTGGTCCCTATCTCCATCCAGAAGGGCTCCACCTCCAAAGCCACAAAACCCACATCCCACTCCCTGACCACAACCTCTCATGCTTCTAGAGCTGTGGGTGGCTCTGTCATACCTGTTCTTCCACCTCAAAGGCACCCCGACCCTCTCATGCAGCCTCCTGCCAAGCCCCTTCTGTCTGTACTTCCGGTACCCCACAATCCACTCTTTTCCCCACCTACAGTCCCAGCAACCTTGTCTTAGCATCCTTCCACCATGAACCAGCCTTACACGGGCCTGCTTTTTGCTGGAGAAAAACAAAACATAATTGTCCAACTGCTCAAATGATGCCCCTTTAAATTCCTGATCGCCAGCTTCACCTGGGTACCTTCCCACCACCCTCACCTCTCCAACCCCACCCGCCCAGGTGCCCCTTGAGGTGAGCTGGCATCGATTTTCCCAGAGGAAACAGAAGCCAACCCAAGGGCCCTCCTCCTCTTCCTGCCACAAGACTCACACCCCACCCGAAACCTCACCCGCCCTTTCCTTCTTCCTTCCTGGAACAATGGAAGAGGCGTCTTTCCTCCTTTCTGGAGCTAATCCCACCACTCTGGCGGTTGCACCATCTGCCCCTTTGTTCTTGAGCATCTCGCTCCCTTTGGTTGTTAAGAGCTCTCCACCTGGGTTCGAATCATGGCGCCACCACTCAGTGTTGTGTAAACTTGGGTGGCGGACTCCTCTTCCTTGTCTGTACAGTGAAGATAATAAGAGCGTCTTTCTCATGAAACCATGGGAAGGTTTGGTGAGTTAATTTATGAAAAATGTGCTAAAACAGTGTTGGACACACAAATCAGTGTATACATGGAATTGACCCTCAAATCAGCTTGGAAGACAATAGAAAATTCAGGTAGTGGAGCTGAGATTCCTATGGTCCTGGAGTTTGTACTCTTCCTCTTGTACTGACCAGCTGGGTGACCTTGGACAAGCCACTTTCCCTCAGCCTCAGTTTCTCAGTCTACAAAATGAGGACAAGGTAATACCAATCCCACTGGATCCACACTTTCCATGATTCATTCTGTTCCAGCCATGCTGGCCTCCTCACTGGCCCCCAGACACATCTCAGGACCTTTGTACTCGCTGCTTCTTCTGTCTAGAAGTCTTCTCCCAGGGATCCCTGACTACCTTCAGGTCTTTGCCTGAAGGTCACCTCTATTAGGTCTTCCCTACCCTACCCCACTTCTTCCCTGACCCTACTTTCTTCTTATTTTTCATAGCACTCATAAATTGTAACATTACATGTTATACTTAACTTTCTCTTGATTGCCCTCTCTTCTGGAATATAAGCTTCAGCGGGGCAGGGATTTTTTTTGTCTCTTTTGTTCATGGCTATATCCTCAGTGCTTAGAACCGTGACTCATGCATAGTGAGCGCTCTGTGTTGCTGAATGGAAGGAGGGAGAGGGGAAAGAAGGGAGGGAGGAAAGAAGCTAACGCACATGATGAATTTCCTTGGCCAAAGTGTGCAATGGAAGATGATTTTACCTTAAGAAGGAAGGAATTCTGACACATGCAACAACATGAACTTTGAGGACATTAAGCTCAGAGAAATAAGCCAATCACCAAGTGATTCCACCTCTGTGGGGTACCTACAGAGGTCAAACCCCACAGAGGCCAAAAGCAGTTGGAGGTTGGGGGGGGGGGCATGGATGAAAGGACGCGGAGATAGTGTTGGACAAGGTCAGAGAGTTCAGGCTGGGGAACGTGGAAACATTTCGGAGACAGGTGGCAGCGATGGTTGTACAACCATGCAAATGTACTCCAGGCCACTGAACTGTCCACTTCCAAATGATTTAAAGGGTGAATTTTATGTTCTGTGTGTTTTACTAAAATAAGAAAGCAAATCAATTTTTTACTGTTTATTTCTTTTATAAATTGATTTGTTTGCGAGAGTGAAAGAGAGCAGGGGGAGAGGCAGAGAGGGAGAGACTCTCCACTGAGCATGGAGCCTGTTCTAGGGCTCCTTCCAAGACCCTGAGATCATGACCTGAGCCGAAATCAAGAGCCAGCTGCCTAACCAACTGAGCCACCCAAGCGCCCCTCAATGCTATAATTAATTTTTATTTTTAAAGATCTTATTTTTAATTAATCTCTACACCCAACATAGGGCTCAAATTCACTATACTGAGATCAAGAATCAAATGCTCCACTGACTGAGCCAGCCAGGCATCCTGTAGATCAATTTTTTTTTTTTTAAGTTTTGAACATTAAGGCACAAAAATAAAATTAAAAAATATAGCACGATGGCTGGCTGTGCCAAGCCCTCAGTAAATGGGAGCAGTTTTGTCCTTCCTTCCATTCTCACCAACCTTCACTGCTCACACACGTCTCCACCGCCACATCTTTAGGGCTGCCTTTACCCACCAGCCCCTCCCCCGCCTCCCCCCTCCCAGGCTTCCAGTCCCATCAGCCACCAAAACCTCCTAATCTCCCCTCTGTCCTTCTTCCCAGTGGCTGCCCAGCTGTGTCCCACCCTCGAATCTCTTCCTCCCTAAAAAGTTATCTCAACATCCCCAACACCACCCTTTCCTGGCCTTCCTTCTAGTTCTCCCCTTGCTCCTTCTCCCCCTAAACTGGGGGTCCTCCTTAGGGTCCCGTGCAGACTTCCCTGGTCCTCTCACTAATGCAGCCTCCCCTCACAGGCTCCCGGGGCTCTGGCTCCCAGCACCACTTGTGCTAATAACACCCCACCATTGTCTCTAACCTCCTAAGTCTCCTAAGCTCCAGACCTAGGTCTCCATGGAGGACCCTAAGGGCCCTGGGAGCTCACCCTTGGGCTTCTGCTTCTTGAGGCCACCTTTCTTTCCAGCCCTCTGAGCTCTATCACCATCCTCCTGCCTGAAGGTCTCTACTCAGAGCCCCTCAACTCCTTCCCCACCACCACCACCACCACCCGCCACCCTGTACACTCCCTCCATCCCCCTGGCAAACTCCTACTCGTCCACAACAGGCCCCAGCTTAGACAGCCTGCCCTTTGGGAACCCTTTTCTCCACTCCTGGGGTTCCATCAGGCCCTCCCACATTGCCTGTCATTGGGCACATAACCCCAGACCCACTTTCCTATTGGCCTACTGCCCTTTCCTACCAGTTCATGAGTACCTTGAAGGTGAGGACTCTGACCATCTGTTCATTCGTTTGTTCATTCATTAAATTTTTCTTGCACCCCCATGTCATTGAAAACAAGACTGGTAAGCTGGTGGGTGGAGTGGTGAGGAGGTGGCACAGGTTTTAGATGCTGGCAGGAGGGAACAGAGTAACATGGCTGGAGCATGCAGGGGCCCAGAGCTGGCCTGGGGAGTGAGAAGGCAGTGAAGGGTGCCTCTTTGTGGGCCATGGCCAGCCTTTCACTTGGGGCTCCCTGGGCCTCGCTCCGGGCTCCCTGGGGTTCACTGAAACATTCTGCTTAAGTGGAGCATTTTCTTTTAGGGCGAGGGAGGCCACATGTTTTCCAAAGTCTCCCAGCTCAGTGGAGGGTCCCCATGAGTCCATCAAATCAAGGTTTATGCTCAGATGGAAGGGGTGGGCTTGCACTAACCAGGAAATTCTGTTTTGTTGCTCTTTATCTTGAGATTCTTATGAAAAAAGAAAAAGGGAAATAACTTAAGGTCTCCAAGAAGTTGCTATGATAGTAGCAGTCTTGTGGGCTGATTCCCTCAGCTTCCTCTGATGGTGATGTCCTCGGAGATAAATAACTGCAGGCCTGACCGTAGCCATATCGGCTCCAGGAAATCCACGAGGGCCAGTAGCCTAGTTCTGTGTTGGCTGTCCATATGTGCATCTGTTTGCCCGTGTGCATATGTGCATGTGTGTGCATGAGTGTTTCTATGTAGTGTTACCTCCTGTATAGATCGTGTCACCACAAGGGCTCCCAGATGCAGAGCAGCCCCCTCCCCATCACCTTGTGCCCTGATTGGGGGGGGAGTCTTTACTCCAGTTCAGCTTCCCACCCCTCTAGTTTGCCAGGGCCCCTCAGAGCTGGGTCAAAGGAAACAGAAGTGCACACAGGGAGATGGGCATGTGGATTCAGGTGCACAGTGTCAGTCCCCAGATAGAGAGACAGGGCTAAGTGGCAGCCCAGGCAGAGAGGGAGGAAAGTAGTTTGGGAGTCAGCCTGAGTCGGGGGTCGGGGGAGGGCGTCGGGGGAGGCGGGGGAGGCGTTGGGATGTTGGGAGAGGGAGAAGATGCAGAGACTGCATCCTGGGTCACTGTGCCCTGCTCAGGCCCAGGGACAAATTGCAATCCTTAGGGAATTTGAGAGGCTGGGGAGGTGCTGAGGGCAGGGGACCCTGCCCCTAAGTTAGGAAGGGTCCCTTGAGCCCTTCCCCACCTCGCCACTGTCTCTCTCCCTCCCTCTGGGTCTCCATCTCTGTCTCTGTCTCCCACTCTGCCCCCACCCCTCTGCAGAGCCCAGGCTGGGGGCCCCAGTTCTGCACTCCCCCCCCCTTTCCTGCTGGGACCCCTGCTCCCCAAATTTTCAGGACTGTGAGAACCACAAAGTGAGAGAGCCTGGGGGACCAAACAGTCCCAGGTGCTACCGCCCCTCCTGTCTCCTGCCAGCTCCCAGCCCCACCCCCTCACTGTGGTCACCTTCCATCTCAGCCTCCAGGGCTATATGTGTCCCCATCACCTGGTTACCTGTCTCCCGACTCCCCCTCCTCTGCCTTGCCCGCATCTTCCTCCTCCTCCCCTCCGTCTGTGCCATCTTGTCTCCCCACCCCTCCTCCCCTCCTCCCCTCCTCCCATCCTCTTGCGGTTAGTCTGTGTGTGGTGGGGGCCTGGGCATGTGTGTGTGTGTGGTTGGGGCCTGGGCATGTGTGTGTGTGTGTGGGGGGGGGACCGGGCATGTGTGCAATCTGCCTTCCTTCTCTCCACCTTCCTTTTTCTCTTCCTTTGTGTCTATTTCTATTCTGTCTTCAGCCTCTTGCCTCTGCTTTTCCATATCTTTCTCGGCTTTCCCACTCTCCCCGCTCCATGAATCTCTTGTCTCTGGGCCTCCCCTGTTCCCTTGTCTTCCCACCTCCCCTCCCCCGCCCCGACAATGTTCCCTTCCTTCTCCTTCACCATCTTTGCCTAGTCTCTGTCCCTCTGACACCTGTCTCTCTGGCCTGTGTTTCTCTGACCCTTCTCTGGCTCTTCACCTTCGTTTGTCACTTCTCTTACATTTCCCAGCCTTTTCTGTGTCTCTGTCTCCCACTCCCAACCCCTCCCAGCAGCTTCCCTGGAGCCCTCCCACCTTGTCCACCCTGCCCTGGGGTCCCCCCTCCCTGGGTTCCTCCCAGAATAAACACCTTCACTGGGCCGGTTCTCATTAATGTTGTGGCTGCTTCTCTGGCCAGAGAGGGGAGGGAGGAGATGGGACCAGGGAGTCCTGGAATGGAAACTGGCCAATTAAAAAAAAAAATGTCAGGAGAAGGGCGGGGGACAGGGCCAGCTGCCCAGACCAGGGATAAAAGGCCTCCACGGAGTGACAGGGAGGCAAGACACCACCCCCACTTCCTCCACACACAGAGGCACATCCATGGCTCTAAGGGTCTGGGTCTCTGTCTAAGGCCCTCTCTGTCCCTGTCCCTCAAACTCTGGGTCTTTGGTAGCCTACTTCTCTCTCACTTTCCCTCTGCATTTGCCAGAACCTGACCCCCGTCCCCAGAATGTTCCTCCTGCTGACAGCACTCCAGATCATAGCTCTAGGTAAGAAAGCAGTGGGGTCTGGGGTGGGGACAATCCCCCCGCCCCGGAAATGCTGAGAAGAGACCTTGAGGGTTCCCAGGGACCCAGTGTGCTCATGGGTAAGCTGGTGAGAAGGTGTGGAGGTGGTTTTGGGGGTCATGACTGAGGAGCAAGCAGGAGGGGGACTGGGTTCTTAGTCATGAAGATATCAGGAAATAATAGGGTATAGGAGTTGAAGATGATGGAGAGGAATAAATGAGGCATTATGGAGAAGTGTCCATTCCTGTGTGGGTTTTATTTAAAAGGAGGGCTGCAGAACTAAAGGAAAGACAGCATGTTGTTGGCGGTGATGGGGGTGGGTGGTGAGGGTAGGGGAGTGGGATCACAAGGAGGGGTGTGACATGGCAGATGGAGTGAGTGTGGGGTGAGATGGTAGATTCTGGGTCATACACGGGGGAAGATTGCAAAAAGGACAAGGAGCTCCTTGAATGTGTTGGAGAAGGATTAATGGGAGGGGGAATTGCGGTGTATTGTAAAAAGTGATGATAGAAAGTATTCGTGGTAGAGTCAAAGATAGTAGATATGTCAGAGCCCTGGATGAGGTGGCTGTGGGATCAAGTGTTATACTATGGAGGCGATGGGGAGTCATGTATCAGAAAACTCTTGATTGTGTTGGCACAATAATGAGGGCGACATTGGGCATATTTCAAACTGGGTGGGGCAGATAGAGGTGTTTGGTTTAGGGATTAGGTAAAGAAAGGGGATTTGTGGATCCCAGACATCCTAGAGAGTTGGGGAGTCAGAGCATTTGTTCATCTGCTTTCCACCTACCCCATCTCTACCTGTTCCAGCCATGGCACAGAGCCAAAGGGATGAGAACAAGATAATTGGTGGTTATACATGCATCCAGAACTCCCAGCCATGGCAGGCAGCCCTGCTGGCAGGTCCCTTTCGTCGTTTCCTCTGTGGAGGGGCCCTGCTATCACGCCAGTGGGTCATCACCGCTGCTCACTGTGCACGCCCGTGAGTAACCTCCTCCCCTATTCTTGTCCAAGTGAATTCCAGAGTCTAGAGCCCCAGAGCTCAGCTAAGAACCTGGAGCATTGTGTTGAACCTAATGTAGTAGCTGGGTCCTGGTTTGGGGTCTAGATAAGAGCCTCAAATTACCAACACAGCCCAGAATATGGAATCCAGCCACAAATCATGAACTCAGTTTAGATTCTTTTCTTTTTTTTTTTTTAAGATTTTATTTATTTATTTAGAGAGAGAGTGCATGGGGAGAGGGGCAGAGGGAGACACAGAATCTCCAGCAGACTCCATGCTGAGTGCAGAGCCCAACTCAGGGCTTCATCCCACGACCCTGAGACCATGACCCTGAGATTATGACCCCAGCTGAAATCAAGAATCCGATGCTCAACCGACTGAGCCACCCAGGCACCCCTCAGTTTAGATTCTGAAAATAGGGGCACCTGGGTGGCTCAGTCAGTTGTGTCTGCCTTCTGCTCAGGTCGTGATCCCGGGGTCCTAGGATTGAGGTCCACATCGGGCTCCCTGCTCAGTGGAGAGCCTGCTTCTCTCTCTCCCTCGGCTCCTCTTCCTACTCATGCTCTCTCTCTCTCTCTCAAATAAATAAATACAATCTTTAAAAAAATATTCTGAAAGCAGATTGAACCCATATGCCAGTTCAGAGTCCCATACAAAACCTAGAACCTGACATAATCTGGAAATCTGTCTAGAGGCCAAGCTGTATATAGAGACTAAGATTAGGAATCCATTCCAGATTGATGGTTCAGTTTAGGGCACAGGCTACATTCAGAAACTCAGGATCTCTCTCAAAACTTAGAATTCAAAGTCTAGTCCAGACCTGCAGTCCAGCCATAAATCCAGAACCCTGCTTACAGCTATAACATACAGCTCAGAATGTAGGATAGAACCAGAACCCATTCTAGATGCAATGTTTAATTCAGAGTCTAGTCAATAGCTCCTTTTTGAGCAACCAGGAACCCAAAGTTCAATCCAGTGTCTAAATCCCGGAATGCAGACCATAATCTGAAGCCCCATACAGAATTCAGAGCCTCTCAAAGAGTCTAGATCTAAACTTAGAACCCAGATCCCAGACAGAAGCCCACCCAGTACCTATAAGGCAAATCTAATGCCATAAACTAAAGTTTGATGTAGAACCTAGAGCTCAGAACTAAGCCCAGAGTCTAGAATGCAAAGTTCAGAATGCAAGCCAACATCTAGAAACTTGGATCCACACCATAACCTGGAGCTCCATCTAGAACCCAGAGCTCGACCTGAGGCAGGTTCTTCAGACCAGAGTCTAGAAGCAAGAGCCCAGACCATAACTGTAATCAATCTGAAACAGAGCCCAGCCAAGAATCAAGAACGTTTAGGACCCTAAGCTCAAATACAGAGTTCATACCATTGTCTAAAACCCAGATCATAAACCAGAATTTAAGCAAGAATCCAGAACTCAAATCCATATCCAGAATCCATTGTTCTATATAGAATTGAGCCTACCCTAAGACTAAAAGCTCAAAGCAACATCTAGAATCCAGACTCAAACTATAATGCAGAGCTCAAAATAGAACCTGCAGCCTATCCTAACACCAAGAGCTCACACTCATGTCTAGAAAGTATGCCATGATCCAGACTCAATCTACAGAGCCCAGATCCTAGTTTAGACTCAAAAGTTCAAAATATCTAGAATCCAGGGGCCAGGCTGGAACCAGGACAGAGCCTCCCTGGAGCCTACTCCATGATAACAATTCTGATGTAGAGCCTAAAGCCACGGCCTAGAGTCTCAGTTGGAACTCCGAGCCTAGAACCCAGGATTGAGCCAAGAACTCTCAACCATCACCTCACATCCAAGCCAGAAACCAGAGCAAAGCTCAAGAGAGGAAGGGGCAGATGGTGGGATTGGCCTAAGAGGGAATGCCCAGGAAAGAGCACAAGAGTCCATCAAATATTCCACAAGCAGTTCAGACTTTTGGAAAATTCATCACCAGATAAGGGAATCAGGCCAGAGGGTGGGGAGTGGTCTCCAGGTCAGATCCTGAGCATTCCTACTTTTGGGGGACATGGACCAGGATCCTTCGCATAGCCCTGGGCAAGCACAACCTGAAGAACTGGGAGGCCACCCAGCAGGTGCTGCGTGTAGTTCGCCAGGTGCCGCACCCCCAGTACAACTCCCAGACCCACAATAACGACCTGATGCTGCTGCAGCTGGAGCGGCCCATTCAGCTGGGGAGGGCAGTGAGGCCCATCACCATAGCCAGTTCCTGTGCCCGCCCAGGAACTTCCTGCCTCGTGTCAGGCTGGGGTACCACATCTAGCCCCAACGGTGAGTACTCCCGCATCCTGAAAAGGAAGGGCTGGGGGCCTGGACTCCTGGGTCTGAGGGAGGAGGAGGTGGATCCCCAGACTCTTGGTCCTACTGGAAGGTAGATCCCACTTGTAACCCTTCCCCCAGTCAGGTACCCTAACTCCCTGCAATGCGTGAACATCAATATCTCCTCGGATCAGGAGTGTCGGCAGGCTTATTCCCAAGCCATCACCGTTGGCATGGTCTGTGCAGGTGTTCCCCAAGGTGGGAAGGACTCTTGTCAGGTGAGGTCCAAGGGGATTGTCTGGAGCTGGGACTTGGGTATCAAACGATCTGGGGAGCATGAAAATCAGCGGAGGCCTCCCCAGAAACAGAGAGATTGTAATAGTTGGGCTGCCTCCTAGCTGTACACCCTTGGACTCCCTCTTTGCCTCAGTTTACTCATCTGTAAAATGGACATAGCACCTCTTAGGGCAAGTGGTGGAATTAGATGGTATCCCACGGAAAGAGTACAGAGCCATGCCAGCACTTACCACTGCCCTCATTGCTGTTATTACTTACATATGAGCACCAGGAAATCCGTGCTCAGGGACTCTAGAGACCTTAGTCCATCCCTGAGAGGTGACTCTAGAGATGGGGAGATATAAAGAGGCACATGCAGCTTTCTAGAGCAGTGCAGTGAGCCCCAGGGGTCAGTCCAGGGCAGAGTTAGCAGGCATCAGTGAAGAGGGAAAGCAGTGACCCCAACTCTTTGGACAGATATCTCCAGAGCCTTGCAAGGGATCTCAGCCCACCTCCTTCCCCATCCCTGTCTCTTGGATTTTCCATACCCATGGCTCTGAACATCTGTCCATGAGTGTCTCCATCTCGGCCTCTCCCTTTTCAGGGTGACTCGGGGGGACCCCTGGTGTGCAAAGGACAGCTCCAAGGCCTCGTGTCCTGGGGGATGGAGCACTGTGCCCTGCCCGGCTACCCTGGAGTCTACACCAACCTGTGCAAGTACCGAACCTGGATCCAGAACACCATATGGAGCAAATGATTGCTGCTGTAACTGAACATCAGCTGCCCACTTGCTTCACCAGACCCTGCTCTCTCTCCACTCAAGACCCAGGGTCATGGGCCCCCAGCCCTTTCCTCCCTCAGACCCAGGAGTCTTCACCCTCAGCCCCCTGTTCCCTCAGACCCTGGAGTCCAGACCCCAAACCCCTCCTCCCTCAAACCCAGGAGTCCAGATCTCCAACTTCTCCTCCCTCAGACCCAAGAATCCAGACCTCCAGCTTCTCCTCCCTCAGACCCATGAGTCCAGGACCCCGGCCTCTTGATCCGGACCCCTGGCCCATGAATCTCCTTTTCCAGAGAAGTCCTTCATGGTTCCTCTCCCTACTCCCACAGCATCATTATTTAAGGCCCCTTAGATATGGAAACAGGAGTGTGAAAGCACAAAACTGGCACCATCCCCCAGGGAAGACATTTTTCAAAACTCTTACTATCTCAAAACACCAGATAAATAATAAGAAAAAATGGAATAATCCTAAATTCCATTCACCTGTTCATTTAATTCATCCAATGACTATACCTACAGTGGCTTCATTGTATCCAGCCAGGAACCACATTCCTGACAAGTGGCTGGATGGTGTGTGCTGCTCCCTGGAGGCACCCCCCCATCCACCATATCTGGTGTGGTAGAAGGAAATGCCCAGCCTTGCAGCATGACCCTGAGCAAGATTGCCCTCCCTGAGCCACTGCTTCAGGTCCTGTGAGCAGGGATGGCTGAAGTTCAGAGCAGGGAGGGCAAAGACTCACCTTGTTTCTTGGAAAACCGTATGCAAATAAAAAGGTCCTCTTTTTCCTAATCAGATCTCAGGTGAGGAGAGTTGAGTTAATCACGCTCTGGAGTTCAAGTCCTGGCAGAGACCTGCTCTCATTTTATTTCTTGATTCCATCTGTCATCCCTGGCTCCAGTACCTTCCCTCCCCACAGGCAGCAATACAAATGGCCTTGAATACCATGTGTCCTTGCAAAACATGCCTCATCTGTCACAAGCTATTGCTGCTAATTT
This sequence comes from Canis lupus dingo, assembly GCF_003254725.2. Lineage (NCBI taxonomy): Eukaryota > Metazoa > Chordata > Mammalia > Carnivora > Canidae > Canis > Canis lupus. The sequence continues at coordinate 105,851,916 of NC_064243.1, forward strand.
ACATGAAGCCATTGTATTACGAGTCTCATTCTCTTTCTTACTTTCATTCGTCAAAGACTATTTATTGGGTACACAGTACACCAGGCATTATTCTAGGTGCTGAGCTTCCCCTCACAAGTTTCCCCTCACAGAACTTCTACTCCAGCAGGACGTGACACACCAGAAACAACAAATATAATTAAAGAGTTAATAGAAGGTCACAAGCTTGGCTCAGTTGGTGGAGCATGCAACTCTTGATCTTGAGGTTGTGGGTTCAAACCCCATGCTATAATTTGGCCTGCATCCTTCTATAAAGCCAAATAAAAGTAGTTTAGGGGCACATGGGTGTCTCAGTGGCTGAGCTTCTGCCTTCAGCTCAGAGCATGATCCCCGGGTCCTGGGATTGAGTCCTGCATCAGGCTCCCAGCAGGGAGCCTGCTTCTCCTCTGCCTATGTCTCTCTGTTTTCTCTCGGTGGTGTGTGTCTCTCATGAATAAATAAATAAAATCTTTAAAAAATAAACAAATAAAAAGTAGTTTAGATCAAAGATTAACCCAATTCCCAAACTATACTCCCCACTGTGATGATTGAATACTGCATTTTATTGCTTCTCAGATGCACATTCCTTCACATTTTTAACAATTCTGAAATCAGGCAGCATTTTACAACCAATAGTATCTTAGCATTATATCATAATTTAAATGACAGTTTCTTTCTCTATCTCAGAGGTATGCAAAATAATAGTGCAAATACAATCACCAGCACCTTAAATCTGATGATACAGGGTATCGTGGAAGGTGGGTGTAGGTGAGGAGTCAGGTTGAAGTATTTTTTTAAGTTGGCTCTACACCCAATGTGGGGTTTGAACTCACAACCCTCAGATTAAGAGTCACATGTTCTACTGACTGAGCCAAGATTGAGGCACCAAGATTGAGGTATTAAATATGTGATATTGGGCAGCCCCAGTGGCGCAGCGGTTTAGCGCCACCTGCAGCCCAGGGCGTAATCCTGGAGACCCAGGATCAAGTCCCACATCAGGCTCTCTGCATGGAGCCTGCTTCTCCCTCTGCCTGTGTCTCTGCCTCTCTCTCTCTCTGTGTCTCTATGAACAAATAAATAAAATCTTTAAAAAAAAATGTGATCTTACTCCACCAAACACTGTATTAACGACCTCTCCATGTTGCTGTTTGCTCATCTAGTTTATTGCTTCTAACAGCTACAGAGTGTTCTCCACCTGTGCTGTCCAATGGTAACCACTAGCTATATGTGGTTCTTTAATTTTTAAATTTAAATTAGCTAAATTTAGGGGCTCCTGGGTGGCTCAGGTCATGATCCCAGGGTCCTGGGATCAAGTCCCACGTCGGGCTCCCAGCTCAGTGGGAAGTCTGCTTCTCCCTCTGCTCTTCCCCTTGCTTGTGCTCTCTCAAATAAATAAATAAACTCTTTTTTAAAAATTAGCTAAATTTAATACATGTTAGGTTTCCATTCCTTAGCTGCTCTCGCCACATTTCCAGGGCTCAGTAACGGTATGTAGCTGCCATTTTGGACAGTGTAGATAAATAGGATATTTCCATCATCTCACAAAGTTCTATTGGAGAGGACTACTCTCCAATAGTCTATACCCTTGTTTTTCAAAGTGTGGGTCTAAGGAACAGCAGCATTGGAATTAGCTGGAGCTTAGTAGATGTCAGAGTCTTGGGCCTCACTACAGACCAAAAGAACCAGAATCTGTATTTTAACAGGATCCACAGGGACACAATGCATATTAAAGTTTGAGAAGCACCATCTCCTGGTATATATCCACCATGTTTAAGGACCCAGTTCGTTGATGATGGACACCTAGTTTCCCTCCACTACCTAAGTAATAATGCAATGACTATTTGGGGACATGCCCCTTCCGTGCCTATAGACTTCTCTGGAATATTCACAAAAGTGGGACCACTGGATCAAAAGGATCAAAAGGCCTTCTCTTAATCAATTTCACCAAGTACTAGTAGGTTTTTTGTCTAGATAAGGATTCCTATCTCCCACACCCTCAGCAATGCTTGCAGTTCATTCTGCAAATGTAAGTCACATCTGCATGTGACAAAAGTGAATATTCATTGCATTTTATTGAATATTTATCTTTATTCAATATTTTTTGAATATTCATCCAGCAAATATATTCATTAAATTTTATTATACACCAGGTACTGTTATAGAACAAAACAGATCAACACTTCTGCCCCCAGGGCACTCACTTCTGATGGAAATAAATAAATGAATGAGTAAAACATGAAGTATTACAGATGGGAGTGCCTTGCATAAAAGTCAAGCAAAGTAAGAGAGATAGAGAATGTCAGAGGAGGGATTTGAAATAGGTGGTTGTGCGATAAGGGTTAACTCGTGGGATGCCTGGGTGGCTCAGCGGTCGAGCTGTCTGCCTTTCGTCCCAGGGCAATCCTGATGATCCCACATCAGGCTCCCAGCATGGAGCCTGCTTCTCTCTCTGCCTATGTCTCTGCCTCTGTGTGTGTGTGTTCTCTCATGAATAAATAAATAAAATCTTAAAAAATATATATATAAGGGTTAACTCGGCAGGCCTGGGTGGTCCAAAACTCTGCGCAGAAGGAAAGGTTTGGCCCTTGCCTGTTATTTGGCCTGATAACAATGTCTTTGTTTACCTGGGGGCCTTAGTCTGCCAAATAGCCTATCCTTATAAAAATGACATGGTAGAGGCCTTGGGTCATGTTGTATCAATTTTACCTCTGCAGGAGCTAGAGACTCAGGTCAGCCATGCAAGCAGACAGCCATGTGCCTTTGGACATCAAAACATAGGGGAACTTCCCTGGTTGAACTACCCTGTGAGTGCTGCTGGGGAAGCAGGTGCTGTCTGCACAACCTCAGGGAGAGAGGACATCCGAAATGTTGTGCCTGGTTTCTCCCAGACTCTGCCCTGTGCACCATTTTCCTCTGCTTATTTTATTATATATATAAATATATATATATTATTAGTCTATATATCGACTATATACAGATATTATTAGTCTATATTACTCCCAGGACTCTGGGATCATGAACTGAGCCGAAAGCAGACACTTAACCAACTAAGCCACCCAGATACGCCTTATTTTATGCTATATTTTTACTTGTAATAAGCCGAAGCCATGATTAGAGCAGCTTCTCTGGGTTCTGGGAGTCCTTCTAGTGATTCATTGAACTTGTCCTCGGAATTCCCAGGTACATTGGTCAAGAAAGTCTTCAGGGAGAGGAGGACAAGAATGGAAGAAACCATGTAGATATCCAGCTTGGAAGAGGCTCTGAGAGTGTGCCTGGCATGAGAAAGGCAGGAAAAGGGAAACAGTTGATGATGTCTAGGGGCTTGTAGGCCACCGTCAGGAAATGGGACATTCACTCCAAGTGAGATGGGAGGCACTGCAGGGTTTTGAGAGGAGGACTGATCTGCCCTGATTCACATTCTCATAAAAGGTCACCCTGGCTGCTTTCTCAAACACAGAATATAGGTGGACAGGCTAGAAACAGGGAGACCAGATAGGAAATATGCAACAATCTAGGTGGGAGAAAATGGTGGCTGCGAGGGACCAGGTGTCAAGGATGAAAGGTATTGAGAAATTGTCAGATTTGGGTCAGATACTGGGGCACCTAGGTGGCTCAGTCTGTTAGCCATCTGCCTTTAGCTCAGGTCATGATCCTGGAGTCCTGGGATTAAGCCCCACATGGGGCTCCCTACTCAGTGGATAATGTGTTTCTCCCTCACCCTCTGCCCCTACACCCACTTGTGCTCGCTCTCTCTCAAATAAATAAAATCGTAAAAAAAAAAAAAAAAAAGATGTGGGGCCTATTTTGAAGACAGAGCTGACACATGTGGTGTGAGAGAAGGAATCCAAAGGAGAAATGAAAGTTTTCACTGTTGAGGACTAGAAAGATGGAGAGATCACCTGGTAAAGATCAAGGCTGCAAGAGGAGCCTGTTTGGTTTTGAACATGCAGATGTGGAGCAAGCCATTGGATGTCAAGTTGTGAGTTCAGGAGCAAAGTTTGGCTGGAGACTTAAATTTGGGAGTCATCAGCATGTAGATGGTATTTAAAGCCACCAGGCTGGATGAGATTACCGAGGGAGTGAGTGTAGACAGAGGAGAGGAGAGGACCAAGTACCAAGGCCTGAGGTGCTCCGCCATGTAGAGACGGGACAGGAGCAAACAGCAGCAGACATGGGTGAGGAATACGCATTGAGCTATGAGGAAGACCAGGAGGATATAGTGTCCCAGAAGTGGAGGAAAAATCTCTTTGAAGGAACAGGGAGTGATCCACTTGTTAAACGTTGCTGATAACTGAAGTAAGATGGGTTCAGCAACACAGAAGTTATTGGTACTCTGGACAGGGTATGGCCCATGGAGCAGTCAGGGAGAAAGCCTGCATGGAGGGGGCTCAAGAGAGAACAGGAGGTTAGGAGCTGCAGACAATGAGGGTAGCCGACTTTTTAGAAAAAATTGCCATCATGGGGAGAAAGAAATTGGGCTTAAAAAAAAAAAAAAAAAAGCTGAAGGAGAGTCTGAAGGTTGAGAGGTTTCATTTTTTTGTTTTTGTTTTAATTAATTAATTAATTAAAAGATTTTATTTCTTTATTCATGACAGACACACAGAAAGAAAAGCAGAGACACAGGCAGAGGGAGAAGCAGGGACCCCGATGCGGGACTGGATCCCAGGAATCCGGGATCACACCCCAAGCCAAAGGCAAGTGCTCAACCGCTGAGCCATCTAGGCATCTCTGTTTTAATCCTTTTAATGGAACAATTTAATGGGAGCAACTGTAGCATGTTCAGATGTTAATGGGACTGCTCATTGGGGAAGCAAAAAATTGATGCAGGCAAGGGAGTGCAGAGCTGCTGGCTGGAATGGTGTCCCCAAGGAAGTGAGAGGGGAAGAGATAGCAGGCACAAGTGGAGGGGTCTGTCTTAGATGGAGGCGAAGACTGTTCATCTATAGAAATAGGACAGGAGGCAGAGGATGTGGGCACAGACGCAGGTAGGTGGCGAGACTGATCTTTCTGGTTTTTGCTATTCTGATGGGTGGAAAGTAGTTTTCTGTTGCTGCACAGGAAAGATGGTGACTGGGGTGACATCCTTCCCATCATGGATACAGCTGTAGAGAAGAACTCATGGATCTCCACTCCATGTGCATCTTTCCCTCCAAGAGCACAAGTCTGGTTTCTCCCCAGGCTTCTCCATCTCTCCATCTCTACGTCTTCATGCCTCTTTCTCCCTTTTCATTCCCTCTGCCCTCTCCCACCCACCCTGTCTTTCTATCACTGTGTATTTATCCCTTTGTATCTTTCTCTGTCTCCCCCTCCCTTTACGTTTGCATCGGGGCCTCTCCTCTGAGCCTGGGTGTGGGGCCAACTTTCTCATCCCAGCCAGCACTTCCAACCAGAACTTCCAGTCCTTGCTTGACAAAGAACCCCATTTTGAAGCCAAGCTAGGGTGGGGCCTCCGGAAACCTCAGGCTACCTCCATCTCTAGCTCTACTTATTTAACAAGCACATTTGTGGCCCTTGGTCTGAGTCAGGCTCTCATCTAAGCACCTTCAAATAATAACTCATTTAACCCTTCTCTATAAGACATGGAGATCCTATACTATTGATTGCACAATTTTGCAATTGGAAACACTGAGGTACAGGGGGATCATTTCATTTGAACACATGTCACTTGAATGGTCTAGCTCCAGAGTCTCAGCTCTGAATCACTATGGATACTGCCTCTTTTTCCAGTCCTTTCTCCAGCTTTGCCTTCTGATGGGGGAAAACCCCTGATCTATGAGACAGTACACCTTGTTTGGTCTAGTTGTGTGACTTTCAGCAGCTCACTGCCCTCTGTGGGCTCCAGTTGCTCCCAGTCAGGTGACGGGGGTGGAATGCACCCAACTCCCAGTAGGTCCATGACCTTACTTCAACCTGAGTCAGCCAACCTAAGTCCAGGCCAGTCATAAACCCCAATATCAGCATTGATCTGGTACTCACCCTGAAGCAAATGTCAAAGGCAGCCGCCCCCACTCCGCGTTCCAGTCCTTTCCAAGCAAGAGAGGCTTCTCTGGAAGTGTAGACCCAGGCCACAAGAGGGCATAGGTACACTGACTTCCCACACAAGCTTGTCGGTCACCTCACTAAACTGCATCCTCCCTCCTCCCACATCTCCTCCACCCAACCTGAACCCAACACTATTTAGAAAGAGTGAATTCAGTGCCCACTCTGGAGCCAGCCTTGTGATGTGGGGGAATTTCAAGGTGGGGACAGATAATACTCTTTCTGTCACCTTGGGAGGACCTCACAGCTATGAACCAGCCCTCTCCCACCAAAACCCTACCCCAACACAGACACTCAACCTCACATCAAGTCCTCATTATTACTATCAACCCACAACACCAGCTCAGCTATATTTCAACACCTCCCATCCAAATCCTCAGTCTTGGCTCCAAGCCCAACCCAGTAGGACTCCATCAACATTCTTTTTTTTTTTTTTTTTTTTTTTATTTATTTATGATAGTCTCACAGAGAGAGAGAGAGAGAGAGGCAGAGACACAGGCAGAGGGAGAAGCAGGCTCCATGCACCGGGAGCCCGATGTGGGATTCGATCCGATCCCGGGTCTCCAGGATCACGCCCTGGGCCAAAGGCAGGCGCCAAACCGCTGCGCCACCCAGGGATCCCTCCATCAACATTCTTATCCCCAGATACTTCCCATCTAGAACTCTATCCTATCCTCAAAACCAACTCCTCACCCTATCCTCACCCTATGTCTATTCTCCCCAAACTCACTTGCATCCTAATGCTGTCATCAAACCCATCCTGTCCAGAAACTTTTGTTCCTAATGTAGGAGAAAAATGTGAAAGACTTTGAGATGGATACAATAGATGTCTCTGATGGAAAACTAAATGGGTTATTGGATTTTATGGGGTTTCTGCTTCTATTATTGTCTTTGAGCTACTGTACAACTCCATAAATCATAGACAGCTGATAACAATGCAAATCATTCTTGTCCGTAACTGTGCAAATGAGTTTTGTCAGGTGGAAGTACAATTAATTTCCTTCCCCCTACCCATGTAGAATAAACCAGTTTTGAATCTATTTTTTTAAAAAAGAGTTTATTTATTTTTTTCATGAGAGACACAGAGAGAGGCAGAGACACAGGCAGAGGGAGAAGCAGGCTCCCTGCGGGGAGGGACTCAATCCTAGGACCCTGGAATCACACCCTGAGCCAAAAGCTGACGCTCAACCACTGAGCCACCCAGGTGTCCCCAGTTTTGTATCTATTTATAAATTCATTTCAGCATTCCTTGTTGACTCTACCTGTGTGGTTCTTTGTAATATCTTACTAACTCCATCATTTATTAATAAATCAAAATAAAATCTTTGACATATATGTATTTCATATATGTAGGAGAGTCATGGTTAGATCCTTTTTAAAAACTTGTCTTAAAAAAAAAAAAAGACTTACCTTTTGACACTAGATTTGATGCCTATGTCCAAACTTAAACTTCTCCAACATAGACCACACTAATTTTGATATGAACCCTCATTCTGCCCATCTTAATCCTTTATCCTTATTATGACACCACTGCTCTCTCTCCAAACTTCATCTGATCCCCATCCCTGGCTATCTTCCAAATTCTGACCCCACCTCTGCCCTCCTTAATCCTTAATCCTGCCCCCCTCCACCCCCTAGGATTAATTCATGGCCCCACCCAGTCACAGTTCAGGAGGCACCTACTCATTCCCCAAACACCACCTCTTCCTCCTTCCTCTTCCCCATCATCCTGGCCCCCAGAGCTTTCCGATTCCTGCTTCTCCCTCTCCACCTACATCCCCATGGACTCCCTCACCCCAACTGGCCTTGTTCCTAAAAGGCCATTTACCCACAATATTGCTTTCCCAGGCCTCATCCAAGTCCAAGTCCAATTGACTTTCTATCTGCCTATCTGAAGATTACCTTCTTGCACCTGATGGTTGTGAGGATAGGGGAAGGGAAATGGTGGAGTAAATTTAGGCATCCCTGTGTTTTTCAGAAGGGTTGGAGATGGAGTTGGTGCTGGAGATGAAGCTGGGAACTGGAATTTGGATGTGTTGGGTTTGATGTTTGGACAAATTTGAGATAAGGCTGTTAATGGGATTGGGTTTGGGGGATAGGCTGACCACAAGGAGTACGGTTGGAATTAGGGAGATAGGAATAGGGTGGCAAATGGCCATCTGGGAGCAGATGGTTGTTAGAACACGCACAGGGGTTGGAGAGATTAGAAAGTGGGATGAAAAATGGGTTGACCTAAGGAGGAGTTATGAGGATTTCAGGTGGGTTTGAGGAAGGAAATAGCTTTCCTCTTCCCTCTAGGTGGGTCCTGAGGCCCCAAGGTTCACAGTGGGTTCAACTGAGGCCTGGGTGGGGCCAGATCTGGGTCCCAGCTTGTCCTGGAAGCTCCGCCCCACGCGGAAGGGCCATGCCCAGACTAGGGGGTGCCTGGCAGGCGCCTGCTGAGCCATTGGGGGTGGAGAGGGGGAGGCCAGCAACAGGGAAATGCTGAGGGCGCTGGGGGAGGGAATTCAGGGGTTAAAAGCCATGGGTCCGGGCTGAAGTTGGACGCAGCTGGCGGTGAAGCTCAGCACCCCGGCCTCTCACCGAGGTAGGGTCCGCCTGGGGCAGGGGCGGGAGCGTCAGAGGGGAGGAGTGGGGAGAGGAAGGAAAGGTGAGGAGGGAAAGGAAAAGAACAGCTGAGTCAGGGAGATGGAGAGGGAAGCCAGAGGTTCAGTTATAGAGATAGAAATCTGCAAAGCTGCAGAGGGTGAACCATACTGAAAGATAAGCTGTTTGAGGCCAGGTGCCCGGGACGACCCTGAGAGGGTAGCAAGGGGGCGGAGAGGCGGGAGAGAGTTCCTGAGGGCCCGGCTCCCTGGAGGGCGCGGGAGGACGCGGGTGCACGCGGCCCCAGCCCCTCCTCCCTCCTCACTGGGGCTCCCCACCGAGGATGGAAATTAGGGAGAGGTGGTGCAGATTCCAGGGTCAAGGTTCTTAGTGAAGGAGAGGAGATTCGAGACTGGAAAGTGCAGGAGCAGAGGTGATGAGGAGGGGCGGTCAGAGACTGGGGGTGGGGGTGGGGGTAGGGGGTCGAGCCAGCCCTTAACACCATCCCCCCACACCAACTTCCCAGGCCCCGCCCGCCCTGCGCCCCACCCCGGAGTCGCCATGTGGCCCCTGGTCGCTGCGATCGCCTTCCTGATGGCGGCCTTGTCAAGCGGTAAGAATGCGCGTGGGTGGAGGCGGGGTGGTCACCCGAACAATGGTAGGAGGGTCAGGCCAGGAGGAGGGGGCGTGGGAGCTTCGAGCTCCGCCCACCGCCCACACGGGGCCAGGTCCCGCGGGGACAGCCCCGAGAGCTTCCTGCTTGTCCCTGCATGACCTGGTTTCTCCGATGGGGTGATGCGGTGAGCCCACTCTCCCACCGACCCCAGGCCCTTCCCTGATTGCCCACCTCTGCACTGAGAAGCCCCCCACCCCAAACCCGCAGCCCCTGCCCCTGCAGCAGCTCCCTTCCCATTCAAGGCCAGAGAGAGAGAGAGAGAGAGAGGTTCAAATCTTGACACTACTACTTTGAGCAGATAACTTAGCTTCTCTGTTTTTTTTCATCTGTAAAATCAGAACACAAAAGTCCCTACTACAAAAGGTATGAATATGAAAATAAGCAAGTGCAGGGCAGATAGAAGGGGCTGGCAAATTAGTCGTTATCACTTTATTTGAAGTACTCTCTCTTCATTCTCAGCGCCTTCCAGAACCTTTTAGTTTGTTCTTCCTTCAATCCTTGGGGTGACCCCAAACCTGGTTCCACCGTGAGTCAGTCCCAAAGATTCCTTTTCACGTTTAAGCGCCTTTTTGCAGCCAACTTCTCTGGAAACCCCATCCAGGCATCATCATCCATCCACCCTTATGTCCGTAGGTCCATCCAACCATCCATTTAACTGACAGCTGTTGAGCATGGGGCATTGTGCTGGGTGCTGTACAACAGACACAGTTCCTGCTCTTAATACCCAGAGCCTAGCGGGGAAGGATGCAGACATTATTCAAACAATTACCCAAATAATTAGTTAATAATTAGTCATGACTGTGACAGGAGGTGATGGCTTCAAGGAGCCAAGCCAGTTGCCTAGAGTTGTAGTGGCAACTCCTGATCTGGAATGCATTCCCAAAGGACTAGACCCCTGAGCTGAGACCTGAAGGAGGGAGGAGTCCTCCGGCACCTGGCACCAGGCACCACCCTTGGCCTGAAGGTGGGGTGGTTTCTCTCCTTTGGAGCCACTCCCAGGACTCGGTGCCCATGTCCCAAGCCCCTCCTGGGTACCACGCCCTGGGCTAGGAGCTCCACATGCTTCGTCTTGTGGAGCCCTCAACAGCCTTATGAGGTAGGAGCACTATAATTACTCCAGTTTCACTGCTAAAAACCTGGGACTCTGAGACAGCAGGTCCTGCCCCAATGACACTGGTGGTGCCTGAGTTAGGATCATGATCCATATTGTCTGCCCTGTCCCCCAGCATCCTGGATGTTAGTTTCTGGTAACCATCTTCATTATTTTAGATCTAATGGTCTGCTTAGACCCAACTCTTTTTTTTTTTTTTTAACTTACAGCATATTAAAAGTAAAGTTTATATCATTGTCCTAAATAGGAAAAAGCATCCTTTGCTATAAATAAAAGGGAAAAAAAATAAAGGAAATAGCATCCTTTGCTATAAATAAGAGGGAAAAAAATAAAGGAAAAAGCATCCTTTGCTATAAATAAGAGGAAAAAAATAAAGGAAAAAGCATCCTTTGCTATAAATAAGAGGAAAAAAAAATTCTGAACCAGGTAATAAAAACAATGTGTTTATTGGGTTGAACCATCTGCCATTGCCAGTAGTGAACCCTTTTTGACCTCCCTCAAAACAGTGATTGTAGATGGTTCAACTTAATAAATTTTAGGTTGCTGGCTAAAGGCTTCTGCTTCCTGGCTTTAAAAAGTGAGCTCAGCGAGGATTAGAGAGATGTTAAAAGCCTATTAGCCCCATCATGAGACTTTCTCCTCAACAAAATTAGGACTGGCAGAGAAGTAGCAGTGATTCTGTTTCCAAGGCTGCAATTTGATGCCTCATCTCTGTACCACCTAAGATGACCTTGTGCCCACCAATGACTCCTGTCCCCAATTTTGAGAACCACTCAGCTGCTCCTGTGGTTTATGCAGGTGCAGAAGCTGGCCCAGGGAGAAGAAGAACCTGCTGGCTATAGAGCGGAGGACCTCCTGTTGTAGCTAATAATTTATAACAGTCCCCACTATGGATGGAGGCCTTACCTTACATTATGCCAGGTGCTGTGCCCAATGAGAGATGTTTTCCTACTTTACAGCTGAGAAAGCTAAGGCTAGTGATTGGTATAGGATCACCCAGCCAGAAAGTAGCACATTTAGGTGGACTTTCTCTCTCATTGCTGGCCACTGTGTCTCCGATGTCAGCCATAGTGCCTGACACATATAACACTTATTGATTGAAAGCCTACTATGTGCCAGACACTGTGCTCAGTCTTGGGAATACAGCTCTGAATAAAGTGGTTAAAGGTACCTGTTGTTGGAGCTTATAATCAAGTTAGGGGGATTTTTTAAAAAGGCCACATAAATGTAAAGAAATATAAAGAGAAATGAGTAGTGATCATGGCTCTGATGAAAATCAACTGGGGGAATGTAATAGGAAGTGGTTGGGGGCCTGGGATGGGTAGTATTAGACCAGGTGGCCAGGAATATGGAATGGCTTATTTTTTCTTTTTTTTTTTTTTTAAGATTTTATTTATTTATTCATGGGAGACACAGAGAAAGAGAGAGGTAGAGACACAGGCAGAGGGAGAAGCAGGCTCCCTGCAGGGAGCCCCATGTGGGACTCGATCCAGGACCCCAGGATCACACCCTGAGCTGAAGGCAGATGCTCGACCACTGAGCCACCCCAGCATCCCACTGTGTACTAATTTCCTTATGTGTTCATTTGGCCTTCTGAATAGTTCTGTTTCCTCTGGGGTTAGTTCACTGTAATTCTGCCTATTGCCCTTAATACTTCTCTTTCCGGCTACTAGTTTTCTTCATGCATCTGGTGATCCTTGCTTGTCCAATCACATTTTCAGACAAACAAGGGGCTGGTGACTTTTTAAAAGTAACTGGTATGATGGGGTGCCTGGTTGGCTCAGTTGGTAAAGCATGTGACTCTTGATCTTGGGGTCATAAGTTCGAGCAATGTGGATTGGATATAGAGATTACTTAACAAAATAAAAATCTGTTAAGAAGTAACAGGTATGAAATTTGGGGCTATTATAAATACAGTCTTCCAGGATCATGCCCTGAGCCGAAAGCAGATGCTTAACCACTGAGCTACTCAGGCGTCCCTGGAATGGCTTCTGAGGAGGTGATGTTTGAGCTGAGCTCTCAGAATCAAGAAGAACATAGGCACATAACCTGTAGATTCTGAGTGCCATCAAGTAGAATATTTCATATACCTGATGTCCTGTGCCTGCCCTGTCCAATATGATAGCCACTGGCCACATGGAGCTCTTGAACATTTCAAATGTAACTGGTGTGGTTGAAGAACTGAATTTTTCTCATTTTAATTAATTTAAATTTAGATATCCACATGTAGCTAGTGGCTACCATATTGAACGGAATAGATCTAGAGAAAGAACTGTCCAGAAAGAGGTGCAGCAAGTACAAAGGGTCTGGTGTGTCTGGAGAATGGTTGCATATATCTAGAACAGAGTGTGTGAAGGGGAAGGGTGGGAGATGGGGGCCAAAGTGGCTCATAAGAGTCAGATGATACAGAGTCCTGCAAACTTTGAATTTGAGAGTAGTTAGGCTCTAGGTTATATTTAAAGCCATAGAGGCCCCCAGTAAATACATATTGAAAGGATGGGTGGATAGATAGATGGACAGATATGTATTTACTGCCTAGGTAGATGTATAGGTCAGTCTCATTCCCATCTCCTGAAATCCATCCTCATGGTGAGGTGAGAAAATGCAGATGAGGAGAAAGTCAGCCTTCTACTTACCTTGTTCTATGAACTCTGTGAACCCCCAGTGGAATTAGCACTTATACGGAAAAGGACATCATCACCTCTTTGCCTTGACTCATCTCCATTACATGGAAGATGGCAACTCCTAGAGGCCAACGAATGAATCATCAGTTCCTAATCACCCAGGGCAAAATTCTGACTCCTTCCCCAAGCCCAGGGCCTCTATCCATGTCCCCCCTCCCCCCGCCCAACCCCAATTCCCTAACATTTTCTCTTCTTCACCAGGCATCTCTCAGGAGTATCCCAAGATTCTCAACGGCACCAATGGGACCAGCGGGTTTCTCCCGGGTGGCTACACCTGTCGCCCCCACTCTCAGCCCTGGCAGGCAGCCCTGCTAGTGCAAGGGCGGCTGTTCTGTGGGGGAGTCCTGGTCCACCCCAAATGGGTCCTCACTGCAGCACACTGTCTGAAGGAGTATGTGGGGGTCAGGGATGAGGGTAGGGTCAGGGATGAGGATAGGGATGAGAATGGACTAGGGTGGTGGGAGAGTGGGGCCTGGATTGAGGATGAGGTCAGATTTAGGATTGGGGTTGGATGGGATTGGAGTTGAGGTGTGGAAGATACTTGGAGAGAAGGAAGCTGGTGGAGATGGGCTCATCCTCTCTAATCACCCCCTTCCTGCACCCACAGCGGGTACAGAGTTTACCTGGGCAAGCATGCCCTGGGGCGAGTGGAGGCCGGAGAGCAGGTGAGGGAGGTAGTCCGCTCTATCCCCCACCCTCAATACCAGATCAGCCCCACCCACCTGAACCACGACCATGACATCATGCTTCTGGAGCTGCAGTCCCCGGTCCAGCCCACGAACCACATCCGTGTCCTGCCCCTCTCCCACAACAACTGTCTCCCTGCTGGCACCTGCTGTCGGGTGTCTGGCTGGGGCACCACCACCAGCCCCCAGGGTATGCGCCCTCACAGATGGTCTGAGGGGTCAGTGGCTGGGAAAACTGGGGCAGAAATGGGAGGGAAGATTGGAGGAGGACTTCTTTATATAAATAACAATAAATGTATAGTTATATAGTGTATTTTACATATCACATATATGTGTTGTATATATCCCTTATATAAATACATAAAAATTTATATATAGTTAAATATGTTACATATATCCTTTAGACAAATGTCTATAAATGTTATATATGTCATAGATCATATAGTTATATATCCTTTATAAATACATAAATTTATAAATATGTATAAAGTTATGTTATATATATCTTTTATATAAATGTACAGTTATACAGTTATATAATATATATGTTAAAGGTCAAATATAATATAAACATATATATCCTTTATATAAGTATATAAATTAATAAAACCCAAATATTATAATATATGCTATATATTATATGTATAATACATTTATATAAATGTATATCACTATACATTTGTATACAAATATGCAGATTATATAGATTGATTTTCTAAATCACAAATTCTATGTTTATGTATTTATTTAAATATGTCTGTATATAAATTATGTAGTATAGAAATTATACATAAATATATTTAAATAAATATGTAACTTATAAATTTGATATAGTGGCAGGCATGTGTTTGTTAAGGGTAAGGAAATGCAAGTATATCTTTTGTGTACAAATTACATGTGCATGAATGTAGAGTTGAGCCTTACAGCAGCAAGGGCCCTTTGCATCTCCTTAGTGGGTGCCTGGGCTTCCTCTCATCTCATTCCTTCTTCCTCCCTGACATGCCATCTCTTCCCCTTCTTTTCCCCATCCCTAGTCCTGTCTCTCACCATCTCTAACCATCCCTCTCCTCATCTCCCTCCTTATTACAGCTCTTGCCTCACAGTCTCCCCGCATTCTGTCCCTCTTTCCCTCCACTTCCGTCTCCCTGTTTCTCCTGGCACCTGTCTCCTACCTCACTTTTCCCAGATACATATCCATTCTCTTCCCTATCCCCCTTTCCATCTGTTTTCTACTGATCCTCCTGTTTAATTCCCATCCCATAGCCTGTCCCAGACAGACATCCTTAGATTCTTCTTTCTCTCCTCCCCAGTGAGTTACCCCCAAACCTTACAATGTGCCAACATCCAGCTACGCTCAGATGAAGAGTGTCGCCAAGTCTACCCAGGGAAGATCACACCCAACATGCTGTGTGCCGGCACAAAAGAGGGTGGCAAGGACTCCTGTGAGGTGAGAACAATGGAGTGGTTGGGTTGCCAAGGGCCAGGATAGGAAGCCAGGATGGGAAGCCAGGATGGAGGTGGGGACAGATGCTGGGGGGGAAGGACTTGCTTCTAGCCTTGGGGGAAGCAATCTTTTAAAATGATCTGTCCCAAATTGAACACCAATTAAAAAAAAAAAAAAAACCTAAAAAAAATAAAAATAAAAATAAAAAAAATAAAATAAGACAAAAAAAAAAATAAATAAAAAAAATAAAATGATCTGTCCCAGGGTGCCTGGGTGGCTCAGTGGTTGAGCATCTGCCTTCTGCTCAGGTCGTGATGCCCCGGGGTCCTGGGATTAAGTCCTGCATCAGGCTCTCAGTAGGGAGCCTGATTCTCCTTCTGCCTAAGTCTCTCTGTGTCTCTCATGAATAAATGGGTAAAATATTCTTTAAAAATAAAAATAAATAAAAATAAAATGAAATGACATGTCCCGTAGTATCGAGGGTCAAGATAAAAAGAGAGTACCCATGGCTGGAGAATATAATTCATCTTAAGCCTCATATTTCACTGATAATGTTGAGATTCAGAAAGGTTGGCATTCTTTCATTTGCAAGTGACAGAAGCCCAACTCAAACCAGCTTAAGCAATACACGCTGGCTTTTGTAACTGGAAACTCCAGAGGTGTCTTGCTTCAGGCACCAATGGATCCAGGTGCATAAAGAATGGGTTTAGGGCTCTGTCTCTTTTCAGCTCTGCTCTTTTCTCTTTTGTTTTTATCTTCATTCTCAATTAAGCTTTTCCCATGCAATAGCAAGATGGCCTCAGCAGCTTTGGTCTTACATCCCACTCTCCAAAGCAACTCGGCTAAAAAGAGTTTCCCAGTTGTTTACATGAACATCTTGAGTGTGAGTCTCACTAAGCTGACTTAAGTCATGGGTCCTGAAGCATTGCACTGGCCAGAGCTGTGGGATTCTCTGATGGACCAAGTCTGTCACAGGATTGGCTGTGTGGGTCAGGGAGGGGTAGGGACAAGCTGCAAGGATTGAGGGTAAAGGAGGGGCCTTTCCCCCAAAGAGAAAATCAGGAAGTAGTTACCAAAATAAGGGGAAATAAATGGGCAAAACTCTCCATAAAACACAAGAGACAAAACCTATGTCCAATAGAGGAGGCTTCTGAGATTGAGTTTTGGTTCAGTGGGAAAGAGTGATTAATGAGTTAATGATCTGTGCCTCAACTGATCAGTGACATATGCCTTGGTCCAGGGAGGCAAAGTGGAAGTACATGTGTTGCATACCCTACCCAGGTATGGATGAGTTTACTCAATAGTGAGATGGCACCAAGGAACCATAAAGGCACAGCAGGGCTGAGGGGTGGAGGGGTGCCAGAGAACCAAGAGTGGGGGTTGAAGTAAGGTGTCATCACTCTCCTAAGACTGAGGAGAGGAGAAAAGCATGGAGAGAGAAGTCTCTTACTCTTGGTCTTGGTGTGCATCCATCTGTCTTTCTCTTTGTGGCTCTTGCTGTCACTCTGTTCCTCTGGATTTGTCCTCTTCTGTTACACTCTCACCCTCTCTGTGTACCTGTCTCTCTTTTGTCTCTGCCTCTACATGTGTCTCTCTCCATCTTTCATTCTCTCCGGCATGTCCCTGCCTATACCTTTGTTTGGCTCCACCAAGGACCTCACCTCTCTTTCTTCCCCCACTCAGGGTGACTCCGGGGGCCCCCTGATCTGTAATGGAACGCTCCATGGCATCATCTCCTGGGGAGACTTCCCATGCGGGCAGCCCAACCGGCCTGGCGTCTACACTCGAGTCTCTCAATATGTTCTATGGATCCGAGAAACAATTCGAAACCACAAAACTCAGGAGCAGAAATGGACAAAGGGCTCACAATAAATGCTAGGTTGGCTCACCTGCCTCCTTCCTCCCTCCATGCCCTCACTAGGTTTGCCCATTGCTTCTCTGCCCCTTCCAAAGTTCCACTTGAACCTGTGATCCATGTTCTCAGTATGTCTAATCCCAGCTGTCGTTTTGTGTTCCAAAAGCATTAACTCACTTCCAATATCATGATCTCCCAGCTACTATATCCTGAAACACCTTGGTACCTTCAACATCCCAACCCAGACAACGTTCCAGGGCTCCCACCATTTCAACATAGTCCCAGATAGCCATCTGAATGTTCAGTCTGTGGAATACCCTTAAGTACATCCATTGGCCTATCTCCGCAATATTCTATGTCCCATGAATGGAATTCTCTACACAGTATGCAACACCCCTTCAAATATTTATTTATTGCCCACATTCTAGACACTTCTGTGTTTGGTGCTCAAGAAGGTTCTAGATTCCTGTAATATTTCATCCTGAAAATATTCTCTTATGCCCAGAATCTGCCCCAATAATATTCTGCAGATCTGAATGATTAATCACATCACAGCTAATATTGAATCCTCATAAATGTTCATTCTCACATAGTTTGGGGTTCCCAAATGTCGCATCTCTACCTACATCCCACATCCATCCTACATCCCAATATTTTTGCCAGTATTCCCCATCTCTGAGTCCCTATGCCCACTAAAGATCAATAGCAAACTAGACTAGAGTTTTGAAGTTCAGTACCCAGAGAGGCCTCCATGCCTAGACCCTGTTATCTGCCAAATATTCTGTCCTTTTATCTCCCCCACAAGCATCTTTGTTCAGTGACCTCAAATGCAGTAAATGCTCAAGCCTCCTGAGTACCAGTTTTTAACAAGCCAGAGAACTCACTGCCTCTTTTTTTATCTGTAAATGGGGCTCATCATTTTTCCTCATAGCATTGTTATGATTAATGTCAAGCACTTCCACTATTATTATTTGCTTATTATTATTATTATTCTCTATAAAATAGAGATGTCAACAACAACCCCTCAAATTTACAGTGTTTGCAAAAAGTGTTACATTTGGGAGGCCTGGCTGGTTCCGTTGGTAGAACATGTAACTGTTGATCTCAGGGTTCTGAATTCAAACCCCATACTGGGCATAGAGCTTACTCAAAACAAAACAAAACAAAACAAAACAAAACAAAACAGAAAACAAGAAGTGTTGCATACATGTACTTTTTCAGCATTTATTCAATGCTGACCAATTGCAGGCACCCTCCTGGGTGTTGGTAAAAACAACTTTATTTAACAAATATTGGCACTTATAAGCCAAGCACTGTTGCAGGCACAGCTGATAAACAGTGAATTAGTTAAAACTGCCCTTGTAGTTTTATCTTTGTAAGGAGACACGATTAAAAAAAAGGAGTAAGGAAATAGACGGGCAGGTAGAAATGTGAGCCATGGCAAAAAAGCAGAGATGAAGGATAGGGAACATTGAGTTAGGGGAGTGAGTGGAGTTGCTATTTTATTTTACTTTTTATATAAGTTCTATGCCCAATGTGAGGCTTAAACTCATGATCCTGAGATCGGGTCACATGTGACCCAGCAGGTCCCCAGAGTTGCTATTTTAAATAGAATGGTCTGGGGAAGAGACCTGAGGTGGTGCCATTAAAAAAACAACAAACAAACAAACAAAAAACACTGAGAGGATGGAGAGAGAGAGCCAAGTGCACATCTGGGGAGCAACACCCCATGCAGAGAATACAAGTGCAAAGGCCCTGAGGCAGGAGCCAGCCTGGTCTATCCAAAGATTGGGAAGATGGTGAAGAGGTTGGTGTGGAAGTGACTGCATTTCAAGAGCTCAGGCAGGAGGCAATGGTTCTTGGACTAGGTGATGTTCTCAGGGGAATTAAGGTGGCAGATTCTGGATCTGCTTGAAGAGATTATTGGACAGTGTTGGCTGACATCAGATGAAGAATGTGAGAGAAAAGACAGCCAAGGATGACTTCAATGCTTTGGCCTAAGCAACCATATACTAATGGAGATGCCATTTACTAAAATTGAGGCAACTTTGGGAGGAGCAGATTTGCAGAGAAATGCCAGTTTTTGTTTTGAACTGTTTATTAGACAAGTGGCAACAAAGTCCACCCTCGGGGGATTTACAGAAAACTTACAATGAATCTAAATAACTGCAAATTGTGACGACTTCTATGTGATAATAAATGTAAACCATGAAGGATCTAAACAGGATTTTGTATTAGAGAATTAGAGGGAAGGCTATTTTCCACAGGTAGTCAGCAAGGACTTCTTGGAGGAGATGGCATCTGGCTGAAGACCTAGAAGGTGAGAGGGATCCACTTGAGCAAAGAACAGTAGCAATATCTCTGAAGGAGGGAGTCATCATCTTTCAGAGTCCACCATCCCCGGACTACAAGGGAGACTGTAGTTTAGTGTTTTATTTTTATTTTTTTAAGATTTTATTTATCCGTGAGAGACACAGAACAGAAAGAGAGGCAGAGACCTAGGCAGAGGGAGAAGCAGGCTCCCTACAGGGAGCCTGATGCTGGAATTGATCCCAACCTGAGGCAAAGGCAGATGCTCAACCATTGAGCCACCCAGGTGCCCCTAGTTTAGTATTTATTTATTTATTTATTTATTTATTTATTTATTTATTTATTTATTTTTTAGTTTAGTGTTTAAAAGCACAGGAGGTAGGGGTGTCTGGCTGTCTCCGTTGGTGGAGTGTGAGACTCTTGATCTTGGGGTTATTAGTTCAAGCCCCACTTGGGGTGTAGCGATTACTTAAAAATAAATAAATAAAAGCACAGCAGGTGGAGTCTGAAGGATCTGGTTTTGGATGGAAGAATATCTTTTGGGATTCTCTGTTTCCTCTTCTGGTACTAACAGGATCTACTGCTCAAGATTGTTAGAAGGAAGACAGGCATTTAAAGTCTGCACACAGGGGCACCTGGGTGACTCAGTGATTGAGCATCTGCCTTGGGCTCAGGTCATGATCCCGGGGTCCTGGGATCGAGTTCCACATCAGGCTTCCCACAGGGAGCCTGCTTCTCCCTCTGCCTAAGTCTCTGCCTCTGCCTCTCTGAATGAATAAATAAAATCTTTAAAAAAATAAAGTCTGCACACAGCAACTTCTCAATCAGTGAGAAAGCAGCATGATGTGGTAGAACAGAGTTTCTGAAGCCAGATGGCCTGGGTGTGAATTCCAGCTCTGCCATTGATTTAACCCTGTGACTTCACCTTCTCTGTGCCTCAGTTTTCTTGCCACTCAAATGGGTATAACACTGATACTTAACACCAAATTGCTTAAAGACCTAAAAGCTAAGGGTCACACCATAAAGCTAATGGAAGATAATGGCAGAGAAAATTTTTGTGACTTCAGGGTGAAGATAGAGTTTAAAACTTCCAATAGACCTACTAATCATAAGGCAAAGTTGTTAAATTTGATTATATCAAAATTAAGGATTTTTTTGTAATTGTTCAACGAAAACATAACAAGAAAAATAAATAAATCAATGGGTGGAGATATTTTGCAAAGTGTAATACTGACCTGGGGTTGGTATCTAGTATGTGCTGGGAATTCCTGCACATAAACAAGAAGAATATTCAAGGATATTCAATGAATTTGCAGAGGAGGAAACAAACAGGGAAGTCAGATGAAAAGTGTATAGACTCATTAGTCATCTAAGAAACACAAATACAAATAACAATCCCTTTATGTTTATTAGATGGATTAGAAATCTTTAAAGTGAAATAGCCTATGTATTGGCAGGGAAGCAGAGATAATACTCTAGTGCACAGCTGGTGTGAATGGACACTGGTACAATTGTTTTGGAAAGTAATTTGGCACTCCTTGGCTGAATTAGGTATCTGCACACCTAGGACCCAGTAGTTCCACCTCTGATGTCTCTCCTAGGGCAATGATCATGCAGGTCACAAAGAAGCGAGTATGAAGTATCTGTGACTCATCTACTTGTGCTGGGAATTAGAGAAAAACTGAGCACCCACTAATAAGGGTGGGAGTGGGTGTTAGGACAAGGTAGGGAGCACCTTGGAGTACTACGCAGCACTCACAAACAACAGACTGGTTGCATGCGTGAATGGAATCATAAAGGTATAGTGCTACCAACCTCAATGGTTATAAAAAGTTATAAAAAGACTGATGATATTAAGTGTTGACAAAGATGTGGGACATTGGAATGCTTAGGCTGCTGGTGGCAATGCAGGGTGGTACAGCCACTTTAGAAAATATTGGGCAATTCCTTTTTATTTTTTAAAGATTTTTATTTTATTTATTTGAGAGAGAGAGCATGAGCCCATGGGAGGAACAGGAGAGGGAGAGGCAGACTCCCTGCTGAGCAGGGAGCCCAATGTGGGGCTCTATCCCAGGACCCTGAGATCATGACCTGAGCCCAAGGCAGACACTTAATCGACTAGGCCACCCAGGTGCCCAACATTGGGCAATTTCTTATAGAGTTAAACATACACATCAAATGATTCTGCAATGCCATTCCTAGGTGTCTGGCTAAGAGAAATGAAAACATATGCCCACACAGTGGTGTGTACATGAATGTTTACAGCAACATTATTTGGAATAACCCAGGAACTGGAAGCAACCCAGATATCCAACAACTGGTGAATGGATGAATTGTTGTGTATCCAATACTGTGGGATACTGCACAGTGATAAAAGGAATGAACCATTGACAGAAAAATGTAAAAACATGGGTGATTCTGAAATGCATTATGTTAGTGAGAGAAGCCAAACATTTATCTGATGTTCAATGTAGATCAGTGGTAGCCTGGGCCAGATGAGGGAGGGAGAGCTTTTGCAAAAGGAGTACAGGGCAGCTTGCGGGAGGTGTGGCGGGGGGGTGGCGCATTTGGGGAAGGTGGGAGGAACTGTTTCGTTTTTTTTTAAGATTTTTTTTATTTATTCATTTGAGACAGATACAGAGAGAGAGAGAGAGAGAGAGTATGAGCAGGGGGAGAGGCAGAGGGAGAAGCAGGCTCCCCATTGAGCCAGGAGCCCCACGTGAGGCTTGATCTCAGGACCAGGAGATCATGACCTGATCTGAAGGCAGATGCTTAACGATTTGAGCCATCCAGACACCCCCTGTTTTATGTTTTGATTAGAGTGGAGGCTACCTGATAGTATCCAGTTTCCAAACATCAAACTGGATACTTAAAATGAATGGATTTTGATTTATGTAAATAATATCTTTATTATTATTATTATTATTATTATTATTATTATTATTATTATTATTAAACCTGGGTGGCTCAGTGCATCTGCCTTCAGCTCAGGTCATGATCCCAGGGTCCTGGGATAGCGTCATCGTCCCTCCACCCCCACCTTGCTCAGCTGGGAGCTCACTTCTCCCTCTCCTGCTCCCTCTGCTTGTGCTCTCTCTCTTTCTGTGTCAAATAAATAAAATCTTAAAAAATAATAGTACATTCTTTAAAAATGAAAAACATGCAAAGTTCTGAGCTTAAAACAAGAAAAGCTATGTAGCACAATACTGCTGACATAGATTCAAACTACACAAAATGCTACTAAACCATGCACCTTATATGGTGAATTTTATTTATGTGAATTTAACTTTGTCTTTTTAATTTTTAAGAATTTTAAAATTTTATTTATGTGGCTCTCATCATAGTTTTGGGTTTTTTTTTCTCATCATAGTTTTTAAAAAGCCATGCAATAGGGACTCCTGGGTGCCTCAGTGGTTGAGCATCTGCCTTAGGCCCAGGACATGATCCCAGGGTCCAGGGATGGAGTTCCGCATCAGTCTCCCTGCGGGTGCCTTCTTCTCCCTCTGCCTATATCTGCCTCTCTTTCTGTGTCTCTCGTGAATAAATAAATAAAATCTTAAAAAAAAAAAAAAAGCCAGGCAATAAAAAAATACAATAGCAGAAGGTACACATTAATGAAGGTAACAAAGGATACCTAGTAACAAAGATAATAGTAAAGATATACAATAAAAAGAATAGCAATGGATACATAGTAACAAAGAAAAGAGCAAAGATACACAATGGTGAGGAGGAGAGCAGAAGGGGAGGGAGAGACAAAGGGAATAAGGAAAACAAAAGAGAGACGTGTATACTCATAATAATGTACTACCAGTGAATTCAGCTTTCCCCACCTGAGGCTTTAGAACCATCTAAATATATTAATACTTTTTTTTTTTTTTAATAGCACCTACTTGAGAGGGCTTTGGAGAGGGCTAATTGCATTAATAGGTGAAAAGCACTCAGAACACCTGGCACCTTACTGAGCATTGCTCTCATTAGTATTATCATTGCTTTTATTGACAAAATTGTTATGACGATTTGTCTCTAAGGCCCCAGAGCCAGAGCAGCCAGCCTTGGGCGACAGCTGGGGATTTGGGAGAATGGGAGGTGGCTGCCCAAACCCTTCCTGTGGAACAAAAAATAATGACATACTTGAGTTGGAGATTCTGGTGCCAACAACACCTTAATTCAGGCAGGCCAGCCAGGTGGCCAGGCTTCCCAGGCATCCCTCCACCCTCCCTCCCTCTCCAGGGATTTTGCAGCCACTTGCCCTCTTCTTCCTGTTTTTGCTCAGGGCGATTTTAATAACAATGGGATCTCGTGCTGCAGGGATTTGGAAAGCTGGTGGTTGTGAGGGAGGGGCTTGGAAAAGACTGGCTTAGATACCTAAAGTATTCAGAAGGGATGTCAAAGGGATGTCCATGCTTCCCGGCATTGGCCTGGCACATCAAGCCTTTCTTTTTACCCTCCCAAGGCCCCGGGTGGTGAGATGCCAGGTCGTAGACTTAGGCTAGTCTCCCCTTTAGTCTGAAGGGTCCATGCCAAGCTCAGCCACTTCCCCTACTGGGAGACCTTTTATGAGGGACTAGGCTGGACTTCCTAGCCTAATAGAGGTATTGGTCCCCGCACCCAGTCCCAATGTGTGGGGGTGGGGTTCCCCAACACCATCAGGCAATTCTCCCACAATTCAGGTTAACTACACTGTCTACCTGGAAGTAGTGTCAGATTGAGCAGGTTAAGGGCTCCATTCTGCAAGGCTGCCCCCCTCTTCTGATGACAATGTCAAGTTCAAGTGTTGACCTCTGCTTCTGGCCAAGTGCTATATAGATTTGAAGGTTCCAAAAAAAAAAAAAAAAAAGATTTGAGGGTTCCACAACTGTCTCCTTGGGTTTGATTAATTTGTCAGAGCGGCTCACAGAACTCAAAGGAACATTTTACTTATATGATTACTGGTTTACTGTAAAAGGAACAGCCAGGTGGAAGAGATGCGTAGGGCAAGATATGTGGGAAGGGGTACAGAGCTTCCTTGCCCTGCCCTGTGTGGGTGCACCATTCTCTCCACACTCACTCACCAACCTGAAAACTCTGAACCCCCATCCTTTTGGGTGCTGTGGCTCAACTGATTAACTCATTGTCCATTGACAATGAGTCAATGTGATTGATTCCACGTCTAGTGACTTTCCCCTCCCATTCTTAGATGATTTCCAAGAAAATCACTCATTCACATGACAAAACACACCTTGATTGCTTTCTTAGGAAATTCCAGGAGTTTTAGGAGCTCTGTTCCAAGAATGGAATTAAGACCAAAAACATACTTTTTAAAAAAAAGATTTTATTTATTTATTCATGAGAGACACACACACACACACAGAGAGAGAGAGAGAGAGAGAGGCAGAGACACAGGCAGAGGGAGAAGCAGGCTCCATGCCAGGAGCCCAACGTGGGACTCGATCCTGGGTCTCCAGGATCAGGCCCTGGGCTGAAGGTGGCACTAAACCGCTGAGCCACCAGGGCTGCCAAAACATACTTCTTCTTCTTTTTTTTTTTTTTTTTTTTAATTTATTTATGGTAGTCACAGAGAGAGAGAGAGAGAGAGAGAGAGGCAGAGACATAGGCAGAGGGAGAAGCAGGCTCCATGCACCGGGAGCCCGACGTGGGATTCGATCCCGGGTCTCCAGGATCGCGCCCTGGGCCAAAGGCAGACGCTAAACCGCTGCGCCACCCAGGGATCCCCCAAAACATACTTCTTATCATAAGTCACAGTATCACAGTGGCAATGGGCATATAAACCCAAGCTTCCATCCCAATGGGTTCAATGATAAGAGAAGCAGAGGTTGTGGGAGGGTAGGGGTGGGGGTGGCCCAGATTAGGAGGAGAGATAAGGAAGGATAATGTTGTGGCCACCCCAGAGAAACAGGGTAGGCTCCTGTATCTGAAAGTTGGCCCACGTGTCAAGACTGACATGCCACACACACACAAAAGGGTCCCTCCTGCCTCTGTGGGGTGACCACAATTGTTACTGTGAACAGGAGTCTAGATAACCATCATCACGTGGTCTTTCTCATCATGCTGTTCTGTTCACTGGCCCTGCTGCCTGCAGGCAAACATGCATTTTAAGCTGTGCTGCTTGGCACTGCATTTGCTGAGATCTGTATCTGCTGTACAGATCTGTTGTATATATTTTTTTTAAAGATTTTATTTATTTATTCATGAGAGAGAGACAGAGAGAGAGACAGAGAGAAGCAGAAGCAGGCTCCATGCAGGGAGCCTGATGTGGGACTCGATCCCGGGACTCTAGGATCACGCCCTGGGCCGAAGGCAGGCACTGAACCGCTGAGCCACCCAGCCACTCAGGGATCCCTTGATCTGTTGTATCTGTTGTAGACTTAATTGACCCAAGTCAGAACCTTCCATAGTTGGCATCGAGGAACAGAGGTGTGGGGGCTTCCATCAAGTGGCCTCAGGTAGCATGTCTGTGCCCAGACCTATCTGTGTGCCTCTCCCCAGCCCAGGGGTGGGGTTGAAAGTTCCAACCCTCTAATCACGCTCCTGCTGTTAGTTCTCCTGGCTACCAGACTCCATTTTCCTTTAAGAGTTGCCTCAGTAGCACCAATCCTGGTAGTATTAAAAGCAAATTTCTGCTCAAGTCATGATCTCAGAGTCTTAAGGTCATGTGCTGGGCAGGCTCTTGTCCCTCTCCCTTCCCTGGCTTGTGTTTCTGCACCCCTACGTGCACACACACACACACTCTGTCTCTCTCTCTCTCTCAAACAAACAAACAAACAAACAAACAAATAAAACAAACCTTAGGGCACCTGGGCTCAGTGGGTTAAGCATCTGCCTTCCGCTCAGGTCATGATCTCAGGGTCCTGGGATGGAGCCCTGCATCCGGCTCCCTGCTCAGTGGGGAGTCTGCTTCTCCCTCTCACCTCTTCTCACGCTTTCTCTTGCTATCTCTCTCTCTCAAATAAATAATTAAAATCTAAAAAAAGGATAAAACCTTTATTATTTTTTTAAATAATTTTTTAAAGATTTTATTTAAAAATAAATAAATAATTATTTTATTTATTATTAATTAATTTATTTATTTATTATTTATTTATTTATTAGAGAGAGAGAGACAGGCAGAGAGAAAAGCAGACTCCATTCAGGGAGCCCGATGTGGGACTCGATCCTGGGTCTCCAGGATCACCCCCTGGGTGATTTATTATTTATTATTTATTTATTTATTTATTTATTTATTTATTAGAGAGAGAGAGACAGGCAGAGAGAAAAGCAGACTCCATTCAGGGAGCCCGATGTGGGACTCGATCCTGGGTCTCCAGGATCACCCCCTGGGCCAAAGGGGGTGTGCTAAACCGCTAAGCCACCGGGGCTGCTCTATTCTTTGTTTTAAAGCAGCTTATTATGAATAACACAAGGTGCTCCTCACCTCCACCACTCAGGAAATTCCAAGGGATGTTAAAGCTCTGTGCTGGGAACCATGGATGGAAGCCATATATAATCCAGGGAGCCATGGGAGGGCTGTGGCAGAAAAGAAGGAACAGGTTGGATGTAGAAAGACCCCTATGGGGTCTGTCTGGAGAGGAGGGCTTGGTGAGCCTGGAGACAGGGAATCCAGGTAGGAGGCTAGAGTGATGGTCCAGAGAGGAGGGGTTGGGGCCTGAGCTGGGGTTGGAGAGAGTGGGATGAGGGAGGGCTGAGGAAGGGGAAGGAGGAGAGCATGAGTTCAGCTTAGTGAATGGGCTGGTGGTGAGCCCCCCTGAGATGGAAAGCTGGGGCAGGAGGAAGGGGGAGATGCCGAGCTCCTAGGGGTCACAATGATGGGGGCCCAGGGGCATGCAAGACACCAATGGCTGCAGAGCAGCATTTCTGGGCAAAGGAGCAGCTGGGGTTGGCAGCAGTCTTGGGACAGGATGACTCAGGAGGAAGGAAGGGACACTGGGTCCTAGGGAGAATCAGTGTCCCAAGGGTCCAGACCAGAGGACCAGTTGAGTTGTGGAGCCATAAGATGGAGCAAGTAGGGTCTGAGAGCAGATTGGTGGGACAGTCAGGGAGCTGGGTTTGGATCATCCAGGAGGCTGTACAACACAGAGACCTGAAGTCAGGGAGAAACTCTTAAGAGCCATCCTGCCCCAGATGACAAGTGAAACTGTCCTGTGTATGCAGTCAGTGCAGAGGACAAGGCTTAGGACTGGCCCTGGGAACGCCCTTGTTTGTAAAGGCACCAGGGGAGGAAAAAAAAGTCCTATTTATAAGTAAGAGAGACAGAAAGTGGGAGAGAAACCAGAAATGCATGAAGGAGGGAGCAGCAGTCCACGTAGAAGGCTGCCTGAAGGCTGAGGAAGGGGAGGACCAGGAGACCACGGGGTTGCTCAACATGGAAGTCTCTGGAGACCCCAAAGACCACAGCTGTGGGGGCCAAGCGGTGAGTAGATCTTCATGGATAAGTCTAGTTGGGAAGCATGGAGAAGAAAAAGGGCAGGCTCGGGGTGGGGGGGTGCTGGTTCTGGTGTAGCTCTGTGGTTGCAGTGTCATCTGACAGAGGGTCAGGCACACAGGACATCTCAAAAATGTTTGTTGAGTGAATGCATGAGTGAATGAATGGGACAGAGAAATAGGAGAGAGAGTAAGAGAGAGAGAGGGAGAGAGAGAGAGAGAGGTGTAGAGAGAGAGAGACAAAAGAAAAAGAACAGCCCCAAGTTATAGCAGATAGTTCTTTACAGCTGAGAAAAAAAAGATTTAAAGATTTCAGCTTTGAAAATTTCTTCTTCAGAAAGAAACTGGGAAGGGCAATTTTGAGAGTGTCTCCATGTACCCATCTTTTGTGCCTCGTTTGAGGAAGTGGTGTGCAGACAAGGAGCTGCCTCCCAACCCCACTGTTCGGTTGAACAATCTAAGGTTGATCCAAAGCCTGATGGTCCCCAGTGAGTCCTGGCATGAGCTGAGGTTTTGGCTTAGGATTCCAAAAGCTAGCCTTCTTCTTTGTCTTTTTTATTTTATTTTATTTTATTTTATTTTATTTATGATAGTCACACAGTGAGAGAGAAAGAGAGGCAGAGACATAGGCAGAGGGAGAAGCAGGCTCCATGCATCTGGAGCCCAACATGGGATTTGATCCCGGGTCTCCAGGATCACGCCCTGGGCCAAAGGCAGGCACTAAACCACTGCGCCACCCAGGGATCCCTAGCCTTCTTCTTTGAAACCTGTAGGGACATTCATGTCTTCCTCCGTTCACCCCTGCACTCATTCAGTTAGCCATTCATTTGTTCATTCATATCTCTGGACGATGATTAATGATATAGGCTCTGGAGCCAGCCTGCTTGGCTGGTTGGGTTCACCAACCAGCAGGGTTCGCCACCCTGCTTGGGTTCAAACTCTGGTTCTGCCACTTGCCAGCTGCCTGGCTGTGGGCGAGTGACTTTAATCTAGTCCTGCTTCAGTTTCCACATCTGTGATGGTCTCCATGCTGGGGGCCCTTGTCCCGGGTGTTGGGGTGGCTGGGTTCTCTCTAGGGAACAGACTGCATATTGAGCTTGCAATGATGCCCATGAGTAGAGCACAGGAGCTTGAGACTTGAGAGCTCAGGGAGCTCTCGGCAGGGGTGAGGGGTGGGGGGGCAGGCAGGGAGGGTGGCAAAAGTGCTCAGAGCTTTCCCTGAGGGCCGGAGGCTGTGAGCCAGTCCATGCCCTTTTTAAGCCTCCAGCTACAAAAGAAGGGATTTGCTTTTTCCAGGAGCCACAAGCTGCCAGTCTGTATGTCAAAAGAGAACCACTAGGTTGCCACTCCCCACTCCCTGCAGCCCCAGCACCACCAATCTGCTTTTGTCCCTATGGAGATGCCTGTTTTGGATGTTTGCACCAAACATGGGACCATACAACATGTGGCCTTTGTGACTGTCTTCTTTCACCTAGCGTATTGTTTGCAAAATTCATCTATACTGTAGGTGTCTGTGCTACACTCCTTTTTCTGGCTGAATAAGTGCTCTGTAGTGTGGATAGACCATATTTTATTTACCATTCCTCATGTGATGGACCTCAGTCAAATGGGTATAGAGTCTCTTCTGGGAGGTGAAGAAAATGTCCTGGAATTAGATTGTGGTGATGGTTGCAGAGTATTTTGAGTGTGGTGGAATTCACTGAATTGTGGACTTGAAAATGGTTCAAGTGCTAAATTTTATGTTATATGAGTTTTACTTTTAAAAAGTAGAGGCAGAGGCGCACCTGGGTAGCTCAGTAGATTAAGCGTCTACCTTCGGCTCAGGTTGTGATTCCATAGTCCTGGAATCAAGGCCCTCATGGGGCTCCCTGCTCAGTGGGGAGTCTGCTTCTCCCTCCCCCCATACTCATGCTCTCTTTCACTCACTATCTCTCTCTCTCAAATAAATGAAATCATTAAAAAATAAAGCATTTTTAAAAAGTAGAGTCAGAAAGAAGTCGAGAGAGAGAGGTGGGGCCCATAGTTGTTTGTTGTTGTTGTTTACCAATATTTGATTTTATTTTAAAGTTTTCTTATTGTTTTTAAGTAATCTCTACACCCAGTGTAGGGTTTGAACTTACAACCCCTGAGATCAAGAGTCACACATGCTCTATTGACTGAGCCAGTCAGGTGCCCTGCCAATATTTTAAAATCAGGAAATGTCCTACCATAAATCTGAATTTCCAGCTTCTCCTGAAAAGCCATGGGAACCGGCAGTGATGGTGTGTGTTCCAGATGGCAGCTCTGGAATGGAGCTGAGGGTGAATTTTATGACATGCAAATTGCACCTCAATAAAGCAGAGCCCCCAGCTATCCAGAAATAGAGAGGTGTTGAGTTAGCTCGTATCTCAAAATGAATCAAAAGCTGAAGAAAGCACAGACTGTCTTGTCCCTGGTTCTCTCTCAGTCGCCTGTCCCTTTCTCAGTGGAGGCCTTCATGTAAGGAAAAGAACCCCACAAAGTTTCATGGAATTAGATAAATCGACCATGTGCAGATAGGAAGAGCGGGCTTCTTGGTGGAGAACAAGGTGGACTGTGCCTTTAGAAGATTCAGTTAGGATCAACTCCAGGGGAACTCGTTTGGAAATGTCTTCAGTCTCTTCCTGATGCCCTATTTTGAAATCTCTTCCTTCTCTTCTCTGTCTGGGCTCTCTCTGCTCTGGCTTTCTCAGCCTCTCTCTTGCACTGTTCTGAGCTCTTAGCCACTCACCCTCTTGCCCACTTTCTGCACAGGGTGGGGAGGGGCCTAGTGTTGGTGCCCCACCCTCCCTGAGCCTTCTTCACCGGGAAACGGGATTAGAACCCAGTTCCCAGATCACATTGAGTCACGGGTCTCGGGTGCTGGCTTGGAGAGGAAGGGAGAAAGAGTGGGGTTGAATCTTTCCCCCACAACCATCCAGGGCTCTCCCCCGCCCCCTCCCCCCTTTCATTGTAAAGCTCAATTAGGTGCCATTAGCTGAGAAGAGTTTCTACAGGATTAGAGGGTGCCCCACCCCATGTCTTCCTGGTCCTCTTCCCTCAACCCGGAAATTGCATGGGCTGGGACAAAGAGAGTTAAAAGCTGTGTCAGCTGCCGGTCTGGGGCAGACAGACAGAAGGAGGGGGACAGGTGGGGCAGCATGACAGGTGGCTGAGAAGCCAGGTGGACAGTGGGAGAGCTGACTAGCAGAGTGGTGGGTGGATGACAGGAAGGCAGGTAGTGGACAGAGAGAGCAGAGACAGACAGTCTGAAATTGTGACAACCACATGGAGGACCCAGCAGGCAGAGGGACAAGGTGAGGAGGGGGCAGATGATCACCAATGGGGTGACACCCAAGGTGGACAGAGAGGGGAATGGGCAGGCATCCTGTCGTCCTCTTGGAGTTGCTGGCAGGAGGGGTAGGTTGGCAGGAAAAGGGCCATCTCTGAGATTCCCCCACATTTCCCAGGACCTGGAGGTGGGTCACCCTGGGTTCCAGCATCCTGTTGCTCTTCTGTGTTACTGGTGAGTTCCCCGGGGTGGGGGGGTCCCTTTCTCCCCAACAGGAGGCCCTAACTTCCTTCCAGGTCTGGTCCCCAGCCTGGCACTGAAGAGGGTAGGAGGCTGCCTCTGTGCCTCCACTCACCTCTGGGTCTCGGGGCCCTGCCACCTCTGTCCCCCTGAATCTTGATCAATCTCTACTCTGTTTCTTCCTGTCACTATGCCCTCTCTCTTCTCTCTATCTGTGAATCTCTGTCTCTGTCTCCCTCCTTTCTTTAAGCATCTCTCTGTTTTTTAACCTTTCTCTTCCTCTCTCTGTCTTCATCTCTGCATCTCTCTTCCTATCTCTGATCCCCAATCTCTAGATCTCTGACCCCATCCCTCTGGCCCACACCCCTGTCCTCAGGGCTCAGCCAACCGGCCACAGAGAAGATTGTCAAAGGCAAGGAGTGTGCCCGTCACTCACAGCCTTGGCAGGTGGGGCTGTTTGAGGGCGCCAACCTGCGCTGTGGGGGGGTCCTCATTGACCGCAGGTGGGTCCTCACAGCTGCTCACTGCAGTGGCAGGTAAGTCCCTGTCTGGGTGGTTCCTTCCAGGGGTAGGCAAAGGAAGGGTGATGGGAGAGGAGCCCTCAGGGTAGAGGTTCAGAAGAGGGAGGTGCCAAGGAGTGAGGAGATGGTCCTGCAGCAAGAGGTTAGACAAGAAATAGTTTAGACAAGAAATAGGACTTCCTCAACAATGGGCCTGGGCTGGGGCTAGGTGGGGTGGGTGGAGTGGAGGGCGGGAAGGGTCCTGGCACCTGCCCACCTTCTTGTTCCCATTCCCTCATGTTCCCCTTCCTTCCCATATGACCTCAGTCACCACTCAGGCTTTCCCTGACCCAACCTGGGCAATCTCTCTGGGCCTCAGCGATCCCATCTACAAAATGAGGAGACCGGGATTTCTAGGTCTGAAACTCTGAGCTTTTTTTCAAAAGGAATTTCAGGCACAAAGAATGGATTGATTCAGGGAAAGAACAGAGAGAGTTGTCTCATGACTCACTCTTTGCTTCCACTGACAGCCCAGGCAGCCTCTAGGTGGTGGGAACAGAGCAGGGAGCATGACAGATGGATGTCCCTGCCTCAGTGAAGAGAATCAGAAAGCGACAGGGATGCAGGGGCTCAGGAGGAGAAGGAGGCAAACAGGGGAAGTGGAAAGATGGTGAAAGAGATGAGAGATGGAGAGAGATAGAGCAAGCTTGTCAGAAAGTGAGGATGGCCATGGAGGTGCAGAGCAGCAGAGAGAGGCTGTGGGGCCTGGGAGCCAGGGGCCCACCCCACCCTCGCTGAGCCACCTTGACCCCCAGCAGGTACTGGGTGCGCCTGGGGGAGCATAGCCTCAGCAGGCTGGACTGGACGGAGAAGATTCGGCGAAGTGGCTTCTCCATGACCCACCCCAGTTACCAGGGAGCCCAGCACAGCCATGACAATGACATCCGGCTCCTGCGACTGGGCACCCCCGTCCCCTTGACTCGCAGCATCCAGCCCCTTCCCCTGCCCACCACCTGTGCAGTGGCTGGCACCAAATGCCAGATCTCAGGCTGGGGCATCACCAATCAACTCTGGAGTAAGGGGGCATCGGGGTCAGGGTTCAGGATGGGCAAAGTCTGGGGTGTAGGGTGAGAGATCAGGAGTCATGCCATTTCAGCGGAAGGATGGATCAAGAGTCAAACATGAGGATTGTGGTTTGGGGTCAGAGATCATGGTGGATCAGGGGTCTTGGGATTCAAAGTAGTTAAGGGGTTGGGTACAAAGCCAGAAGTCATGGGTCAGGGATGTGGTTAGAAGCCAGAGCAATGGCAGGGGCCATCAAACTGTAGCAAAGGGCATATAGAGATAGGATCTTGGAGTCAGGGGTCATGGACTCTGGTGTTAGAGGTCACTGTAGAGTTGAGGACATGGGATCCAGATGTTGCACAAGCTGGCCATAATCTGAGTGTGGAAACTAGGATTCAATCAGGGATCACTGGTCTGGGATTTGAAGCCCTAGAGGTTAGGGGTCATGGAGTCCGGGGTCAAATAAACAGGGATTATAAGTCACTTTGGAGTTGGGACCAATGGTTTATAGCTGAGTTTGAAAGTTTAAGAGAAAAAAAAAAAAGAAAGCTTAAGAGAAGACAAGAAATGTGGGGTCTGGAGACAGAGAGGGACCTTAACTTGAAGTCAAGTTGCGATCTAAGTATAAGACTGAAGGTTAAAGGTCAGAGCATCTGGAATTTAAGAATAAAAGTGGGTCCAGATTCGTTGCTTCTGAGGTTGGAGAGACAAAGAATGTCTCGAGTTATGGCACTCAGAGTCATAGGTTAAAGGTCAGGAGACTGGGTCAATGAACTGGGGCAAGGGTCACTATGAAATGAGGTCATAAATCTGAAATTTAGAAGTTTGCAGATTGTAGTGGGGGGTCACAGGAAAAGGGCAGGGTATAGACTTATACTTGCTTCCTTGAGTGGGGGGAGGTGGCTCCCAAATAGGGAGCTTTGGGGAACGCTGTGGCTTCTATCTTCCATTCCAGACCCATTTCCGGACCTGCTCCAGTGCCTCAATGTCTCCATTGTTTCCAGTGCTGCCTGCCGGGCTGTGTTCCCAGGGAGAATCACGGACAACATGGTGTGTGCCAGCGGCACCGAAGGGGCGGATGCCTGCCAGGTGAGTGGACGCAGTCAGTGCCTGGTCACCCAGGCTGGAAGTAGGAGACAGAGCAGGGAGGATGAGGGAGAGAGAGATGTGGTCAGAAAGAAGGGGAGGCGCAGGATAAGGCAGGGAGACCCAGGTGATGGAAGGAGGGCAGAGAGAAGGAGGGGTGGGAGGGAGGGAGAGAACAGAGAAGGAAAGATGGGAGGGGCACAGGAGAGGAAGAGGAAGAGACGAAGAGAAGATGGGGGAAGGTAAAGAGCTGGCAAGGATTTGGAATTGAGGCGTGTAACCGGTTGTCTCTCTCCATATGTCCTCCAATTGATGCTGGCCCAGGCAAGAGTGAGAGGATCTAGGATGGAGGCAGGAAAGGAGGCTGGTGGACTCTCCTGCCCTTGAATTCTGCTACCTTGCTCTCTTAGGTCCTCCGGGTTGGAGGCTGCCCCACCTGACTGGCCAAGGCTCCAGCCTCGGGGCCTGAGAGAATGTTTATAGATCCCGCCTTCCTTTGCTGGGATTGGCCACTAGTGGTTGTGCTCTTTCCCTCATTGGTCAGGGTCCCAGCCAGTCATCCTCTACAGGACTCTCACGGTTCCCCACCTCCTTCCCCGAGATTGGTCATTGAAGACACTCTCTTCGCTCATTGGCCAGAGCTCCAGCCAATGTCCTTGAGAGCCCCCTTCCCTGCCCCTTTATGGGGCCCGGCCTTCCCTGGGATTGGCCCCCCAGGAACAGTGTGTTCTTCTCTATTGGTCAGTCATCGCTGTGCCAGGAACGTGGGAACTCAGCAATGCTCTACTCTCTGATAACCCGGCTTGGTCGGAGCCACCGTCTTCAAGGCCTGGCGATGGGCTTGGGGATCGGGGAAAGGAAAATGAGAACAGGATTTCTCCCGTATTCATTCGGTGCTCCTTCTCCTTCTGTATTCCAGGGCGACTCTGGGGGGCCCCTGGTGTGCGGAAACGTCCTTCAGGGTCTGGTGTCCTGGGGGACCGTGGAGCCTTGTGGCCAAAAAGGCATCCCGGGAGTCTACACCAATATTTGCAAATATGTGGACTGGATCCGGATGGTCATGAGGAACAACTAACGTGCTCCCTCCACCTCCACCTTCCACCCCTCAGCTTGGGGGCTACACTGACTGAACCCTCCGAGCATCAACACCTCTTCCGTTATCACCCCTGGCTCCCACTCTTCTTGGGCTGGGGATCTTCCTCCCAGAACTCCCCCTCCAGCCAGCGCTTCTAGGTCCCGTGGTCGGGGGAGGGAGGAATGTCTGACTATCCGAATAAATATAACTGGAAGGAACGATGTTTGTCTATTTGATATCCTAGTGCTGGTGGACGCAGGAGGGAAGCTCATCAGTTCTCCTACTCACAGGTGTAGAAATAGAGATCACAGAGGGCGAGGGTTTTCCCTTAGGGGGTCACACAGCAATGGGGTGGAGAAAGTTACTCATAACAATAAAAATGAGGGCCATTTCTTCCCCCTCCATCCAGCACTCTAGGAACCATGCTCATGAAAGACCTGAGGGGGGAAATATTACTGGCCCCGAAATACCAAATGAAAATTGAAAAAATCAAAATTCATGACCATCAAATTAAATATCTATAAAATATAACACTCTTCCACCTAGCCAATTCTGACTTCGCTTTGCTGGAGTTGTGGAGCACACATTATATTTAATGTGGGATGTGGGTTCATTTTAATACGTCTGTAATGATAGAAGGTGGGGTGTAGCCTTGGAAAGCAGGAGGACACAGCCTAGGTCTTAAAATAGTCCTGCCCATCCCTTGGGTTCTGTCTTCACCGCCATCCAGGAGGTGCAAAGGGAGCTTCTCCTCAGTGAATGGGAGGGGAGCTAGGGGGTGTGAGAGTGAGGGGTGATGGTGATGGTGTGGGAATCTTCCTGCTGGGAGTCTGCTACATTTGGCTCCCGTGGAGTCCTCATCCCAACCACCCCAAGGCAGGGCTGTCCCCCCATCTCGCAGATGAAGAAACTGAGCCTCAGCGGGGTGGAGTTCCTTGGCTCACGTCACTGTGGTAGGAAGAGGCAGAGCCGGGGTTTGAGGCCAGGGCTGGCTGCCTTAGGAGCCCATACCCAGTCATCTTGCCCCACTTCTGGTTAGGGGAGAGAGGAGGGCAAGACAGGGAGGCAGGAAGATCTCACTGATAACAAGCAGGCCCGGAGATAGAGGGATCGGCAGACAGGAAATTGAGGTGGCTCAGACTTCATCGGAAGTCATCGGACCTAAGTCTCACAGCGAGTAAGTGCCACAGCTGGATTTGGGGGGCCCCAGGGTTCCTGGGAGGCAGAGGCAGGAGAGGGGGGTGGAGGGAAGTGTGGCAGAAGGGAAGCCCCAGAGGAGCACAAGGGGTTGGGGCCTTGCAAGAGGGCTGACTCCCTCTCCTGAGCCTTGACTCCCACAGGCCCCAACCTGCCTCCCCCACCCTCCCGTCCTGCCCCTTCGGCTGGCAGCAGCCCCACCTCTGTGACGCCCCAGTTTCCCCCCTCCTTGGAATGGAGAAGGGAGGGCCCAGAGAAGGTCAGAGGCCCACCTGGGCTTGGTCTGTGGGGAGGGAGGAGCAGGGACAGGAGAGACACAGAGGCTGGGAGATCCAGGTGGGGAGAGAGAGAGAGAGAGAGAGAGAGAGAGAGAGAGAGAGAGAGAGGTGGACGGAGGCAGAGACAGAGAGACACAAAGAAAGATAAAGTTTTAAAGCAGTCCTGCAGAAAGAGATATGGAGGAGGAGGGAGAGGGAGAGAGAGAGGGAGGGAGGGAGGGGGAGGAGAGAGAGAGAGAGAGAGAGAGAGAGAAAGGCACAGGCATAGGGAGGCAAAGAGAAACATGACACGCAGCATTCAAGAGAGGCAGCAACCGACAGAGATGAAGAGACAGACTCACAGACTGACAGACAGCCTGACGGGGAAGGATGCAGGGCGTAGAGGGAGAAACAGAGAGAAGAGGGGCTTGGGGAGGTGACAGAAGCAGGCAGGCGGTGGGCAGGCACACACACCCCACCCCCAGGGCAGTAAGGCAGGGCCAGGAGGCCCAGTCATCCAGGCCATCCTGCACCTGCCTGGTGCCTGATGCTCTGACCCAATCTGCCTCTGAGCCACACCGCGGCAGCTGCCAGTGCCACCAGTGGGCACCCAGAGTCCCCGTCCCAAAGCCCGTGGGTGCGTGAGTCGGGAGGGAAGGGAAGACCCTCTTGCAGGAGCCTGCACTCCTGGGGTGAGCCAGGCCTCCTCTATCTCTGTACCTTCTGCTCTATCCTTCTCAGCTGGGGTGGGTGCCCTCTGCTTCTCTGTCTCTCTGTCTCTCCGACTGGCTGTCCCCAACTTCAGTGACCTCTGATCCCCGCTCTGATAGCTGAATCCAGCCCTCCACCCCCACCCCTCCCCCACTGCAGGCCAGGGCAGCTGAGGGCATAGACCCTTCTCCTGGTCAGCCCCACCCAGTTATATCTGGCTGTCCTTCAAAGGGGCAGGGATTCAGAAGGACAGGGTCTGAGCACCGTCCCAGGCTGAACCCCCTACCGCACCCCAGGCAGCCCTCATAGGGCCCATATCACCCTGGGGTGGATGCTGGGTGGCACTGGTTCCCTTTGCTCTCCTGCCCCAAGCTGCTGGGGCCTGGCTGGGTCTCAGGTGGGCAAGAGGGAAAACATGCTCCCAAATGCATCTCGCAGGTGCAGGTACGCTGGCTGACTTGAAACAGGGCCAGCCAATGACTTGTCCCAGTCAAAGCCCCTCCCAGCATCTGCCACATCCTCCTTGGCTACTTACAAGAAGCTTTTAGCCAAGATCAGCTCCCCCCCAAGGTTACCTTGATACCATAGATTTATTTTAAAGGTTTGGAGGCTGGGACGTTGTGAAAACCCTGTTGTTTCTCTCTGCGGGGGAGCCGGAGCAGGCCAGGAAGGGAGGAGAGGGCATGAACCTGTCCCTCCCTAGTCGCCCCATAAAGTGATCAAGGCCCCTTGTCCCTTCTTGTTTCCAGAAGAACCTGGAGCCTGCCCCTCCCCTCTCCAGGCCATGATGATTCTTCGATTAATCATGTTTGCTCTGGTGACAGGTATGGTGGGGGATGGCGGGGGGCAGGAGCCTCCCTTTCCAGTCTCTATGATCCCTCAACCCTCTATGCCTAGATATTGACTGGGCCAATGCTGAAAATATAGAACAACCCATAGGGCTAACCCATAGGGCGTCTAAATGGATATATGAGCCATAATGAAGTCCTGAATGCCCCTTGCTGGGCCAAGCATAATCCCTTTAGATGTTACAAAGGGGAGAGGTCAAGGAGGGTCCCAGGGGAGGGGCCAGGGCAGCCCCAGTGGGGCAGAAGACACAAACAGCACAGCACAGTAGCCACTGAGCAACCAGTACAGAAAGATTTCAATCATTTAATATCCGGTCCATCCAGACAGTGCATCCCAGTGGGACACCAGGCTAGGGCCTGGGCCACCCACTCCTCTGTTCTCCCTACCCCCACATCTGGGAGTCCTCTTATGCCTGAGCCCCCTCTTTTGCCCTCACTTCCCTCCAGGGCATGTAAGGGCAGAGACCAGGATCATCAAGGGGTATGAGTGCTCTCCTCATTCCCAGCCCTGGCAGGTGGCTCTGTTCCAGAAGACACGGCTGCTCTGTGGGGCAACCCTCATCGCTCCCAAATGGCTCCTGACAGCAGCTCACTGCCGCAAGCCGTGGGTGCGGGGGCTGGGGCGGGCCAGCAGGGGGCTGGAGATGGA
Organism: Canis lupus dingo; assembly: GCF_003254725.2. Classification (NCBI taxonomy): domain Eukaryota; kingdom Metazoa; phylum Chordata; class Mammalia; order Carnivora; family Canidae; genus Canis; species Canis lupus. The sequence goes on from NC_064243.1 coordinate 105,890,660, forward strand.
GAGATGGATGGAGAGGGGCTTGGGGATGGGGAGAATATGACAGGGTCTGAGATGGGCATGGGCCGGGTAGCATGGATGATGGACAAGGAGCCAGGATGGAAGGATGGATGGAAGGCATGGGAACTGGGATGGTGCTGGGAAGGGGGTTGGGTGCTGGGATGGGGATATAGTTGGAAAGGAGGCTTCAGTGGGAAATGAGGATGAGGTCAGAAGTGGAGCTATATTCCTCTGTCCTCTCAGGTGCACTCACCCCTTCCCCATGTCTCTCCCTATCCCTCCCCTCTCCTGCCTCTCCCCCACCTTCCATCTCTGACCGCCATCTCTCCCACCTCAGCCGATATGTAGTTCATCTGGGGGAGCACAACCTCCAGCGGCGGGATGGGTGCGAGCAGACCCTATCGGCCACCGAGTCCTTCCCCCACCCAGACTTCAACAATAGCCTCCCCAACAAAGACCACCGCAATGACATCATGCTGGTGAAGATGACCAGAGCAGCCTTCATCACCTGGGCTGTGCGACCACTCACCCTGTCATCACACTGTGTCACCCCTGGCACCCGCTGCCTCGTTTCGGGCTGGGGCTCCACATCCAGCCCCCAGTGTAGGGGCTCCAGAGGGGGGCGCGGAGGAGGGGGGGCGGGTGATCACGGTTGTGGAAGAACAGAGGGAACCAGAGGATCTTCAAAGGGGAGAGTCCCAGAGCACAAGAGTAGGAGAGGAAGCTCCCTGGGGCGTGTCAGGGGTGGGATTAATCAAAGAGAAGAGGGGAAGAGAGCTGGGGAGGGTAGAGACAAAAGTCTGGGTGTCAGAGTCAGACACAATGTGCCAGATCCATAGCCTACTAATTGTAGGACTGCAGGCACCTGGCTTCACCTCTCTGAACCTAGGTTTTCTTCTCTATAAAATGAGGCTAATCACACCCACCTACCAGGGCTGCATCAGAGATAGTATATATAGAACAGCTGGCATAATAAATTTACTCGCTAGCATTCCTGGTGCTATGGCTACAAGGAGAGAGATGAGTTGGTGTCAAGCAAGAAGGACGGGGACTGGCCACAGTGTGGGTACAGAGGAGGTACTGCAGGTGGGGAAGGGGACCAGGGGCTCTTCGTTTTCCATACCCCTTTGTGCCGTTTCCACAGTGCAACTGCCCCACACCTTGCGATGTGCCAACATCACCATCATTAACCACGAGGAGTGTGAGAAGGCCTACCCTGGCAACATCACAAACACCATGGTGTGTGCCAGTGTTCTGGAATCGGGAAAGGACTCCTGCCAGGTCAGGGGGCAGGGCCTGGGTCTCCTGCCACAGCCTCACTCCCATCTCTCACCTCAACCGTCTCTTTATCAATGTCCACAGTCTCATTCCCAACCCTAACTCCGTCTCCCCCTGCAATCCCAACTCCATGTCCACCCCTGGTTCCCGTTTTTAACCTCCACGGGATCTCCAGCTCCATCCACATTCCCACCCTTATTTCCAGCCCCAATCATCCTCCAATCAACCCTGACCCCATCTTTACTGCCACCCATAGCTCCAACTTCACCCCTAGTCATCTCACCAACCCCATCCTTAATCTTCACCCCACTCCTAACCCAATCCCCATCTCCTACCCGACACAGTGCCCAACCCTGCCCCTCTCCCATGGCCACTGCTCCTTTCTGACTGGTTGTCTCTCTCTCCATGCCCAGGGTGACTCTGGGGGCCCTCTGGTCTGTGACGGGTCTCTTCAAGGCATTATCTCCTGGGGCCAGGATCCATGTGCTGTCACCAGAAAGCCTGGTGTCTATACCAAGGTCTGCAAATACGTAGATTGGATCCGGAAGACTATGGAAAATAATTAGCCGGGACCAGCCCAACACCCCCCTAATCCCTACTTGGCAACATGGCTCTTGTTCATTCTAATAGTCAAGCCTGAGCGAGGTCGCCTTTATGTATTTTCTTTTCAGCCTCCTTGACCATGAGAGACGGTGCAGCTTAATAATCAACCTAGGGTTTAGAATTAGTGAGGCTCGGGGGTCAAATCCTTCCTTGTACTGACTTGTGATTCTGGGAGAGATAATAGTTGTTTGGTTCCCTTTTGTATCCCCAGCCCCAAAGACAGCTCCTGGCACTCACCCCAAGGTTTCAATAAATACTTACTGAACAAATGAATCTTTGGAATGCTTACTATATGCCAGGCCCTGGTCCAAGGGCTTTTAAACATATCAACTAACTTAATTGTCACAAGGATTAAGTGGCATTATTATGCCCATTTTGCAGATGAGGAAACTGGGCAAGAGAAACAAGTCGCTTGCTCACAGTCACACAGCCAGTAAGGAGGAGAGCAAAGAATCTAAAGCAGGGTCTTTTCTTTTCTTTTCTTTTCTTTTCTTTTCTTTTTCTTTTTCTTTTTCTTTTTCTTTTTTTTAAAGCAAGGTGCTTTCCTAACAACCGAGCGAAACCGCCTTGATGGAAACTCGGTTTTCTTATCTGTAAAATCGTGCAGGTAAAAGAATGATAGCACAATAGGTAAGTCAGCGTGTACATAATTAAGACCTATTAAAAGGAGCTATCGCTGTTTTTCTTTCCAATGTCCATGCCAAGTACTTCCTCCAGATCTGTCCTGGCCAGGAGGACAACTACTGGCCACCAGGGGCCGTTTAAATGGAAATGACCCGAAATCAGAAAAGTAATTTTTCAGTCACAGTCGCCACATTATCAGATGCTCTGTAGCCAGATATGGCTGCTGTACTGACCAGCGCATAGAGGGCATTGCCACCGTTGGAGAGAGTTCAGTTGGGTAGCGCCGAGCCGGACAACCTCTGGAGTTGACTCAGTTCCCACTGGAGAAAATGCTTGACAAACAGTCCAGAACTCAGGATCTTTTTTGACGTTCTGCTCACCTTTCAGTGGAGGTCATTGGCATGAGGAGTTAAAAGCCCAGAGCTGGAACTGAGGCATCCTGGTTGTTAGGTAGATTTGCTGTGTGGCCTTCTGTGAGTCACTGCCTTCTCTGAGCCTGGATTCCTCACCTGGAAGGAGGGAGTTGGTCCAGGTGATATTGACGCTCCTCTGTGGCCTTGGCCTCCTGTGACTCATGGGCCTGTGTGTCATCTGAAGACACACAGGTGGCAGGGAGGATGTGATGTGACCACACATGGATGTAAGGGGCAGTACCCCCCTACCCCCCAGCAGGAGGAAGAGGGGCACAAGTCCCTGGAATACACAGTGAACCCACTTCTCCGGCTGAGGGAGTGAGCCCCGCACAGAGCTTTGCGCTGGCTCTGGGACTCTGCCTCGTTCTCTGCTCCCTTTCTGTCTCCGTGCGCCTCAGTATGTGCCTACGACCCTCTCCTTCCATATAGCCATCTTATCTTTCTGCTTTTTTCTCTCTGAGCCAGCCTTCTAGCTTTTCTCAGGCACTAGGTCTGATTTCCTGTTTATCTTCCTCTGTCTCTTGGTCACAATCACCTCCCTCCACACTATCTGAGACCCTGAAGCTTCCCCGGGGACATGGCATCGTCTCTCCTCACCTGAGAAGACTTCTTGGAACAGGAGACCTGGGGAATCCCCATGGAATCCAGCTCCAAAAAGGGTGTTTGGGGCTCCAGAAGAAGCCTGTATTCCCGGGGCCCCTCCCAGAGCAGGAATCTGGGGCCCAGGTTGGGTGCCAGCCTCACCCACGGCATAATTAGGGAGAGGGAAAGGGAGGGAGTGAATCCCTGGGGGCAAGGGTGGGGGAATTTCCGGGCTCTTTGAGGTTAAAAGGGAAGGCCAGGCCAGGGGTCCGGGGGCAGAGGAGTCGGGCAGCCCACTCGGTGGGGCAGAGGCACTTCTGGGTCTTCTCCCTCTTTCCCAGCAGCGACTCCCAGGTGAGGTGGGATGCACTTCACCCTAGTAGGGAAGGGTCGCGAGAGCATGGGTGGGGACCTTTGGGTGGCGGGCAGCTCTGTTTGAGCCTCAGTTTCCCCATCTATGACAAGCGCCTCTGAGCCTCGGACCCCCGCCCCATCTGTGGAGGAGGGCGAACCCCAAATCCTGCTGGGCAGTGGGCAGCCGGGGAAAGCCCGGGTGTAGGGAGGTCAGGAGGAGGCCACGAGGGGCGTCGTTAGGCTAATTGTGCCCATCTCTGGTATTCGGGCCGGAATCGCCCGTCCGCCCCTGCGTCTCAGGTTAAGCGGGTCCCCGCGGGCTGGGTTGGCTCAGGCCCGGCGGACGGGCGCGGTGGGGTGGGGGTGGGGGTGGGGGTGTCTCTGACCGGGCTTCTCTTTAACCCGCCCTCGCCCCCCAGCCCCGGTCCAGGCCATGAGACCCCCGCACCTACACCTGTGCACCGCCTCCGGCGCGCGGGCTTTGGCGAGGCTGCTGCTGCCGCTGCTCGTGACGCAACTCTGGGGTGAGGCGGGGGACAGGGCTTGGCGGGAGGTCCCTGGGAGACTGTGCTCTTAGTACGAACCCCCGCGCACCACTCCTCCCCTGGGGGCCGCGGGACCCACCCGCCCAGCCGGAGGAGGCTCGCCCCTAAGTCAGACCCGCCCCTCTCCGAGCTCCGCTCCAGGGGGTCCTGCCCCCCGCCCCCCGCCTGGGTCCCTACTCTTTCCTCCTCCCGGCTTCCTTTCCCAGCCCCTTCCTAACCCCGTCCCCTCTCTCTGCCCCATCCTGTTCTCGCCCCCTTCTTGCTCCTTCCAGTTCTCCCCGAGCTTGCCTTACAGCTTGGGGCCCCCGCCCCTCGGCCCGCTCCGCACCAGCCGCGCGGCTCGCGGCCCCGCTCCCCAGGCTCCGCCGCCTTCTATCGCCCCCTGGTGGCCCCGTCGCGCTCCATTCCTGCTGCGCTCTGTCCCGGTCCCCCCAGATCCACCCAGTTCGCGCTCCTCGCTCTAGACCGCTCCGTTCCTGCCTCCTTCCCCTTTACCACCGTCCTTCTCCTCCCTCTTCCATTCGGTTCCTGCAGGATCCCCAATTTCCACCAACCCCTCCTCCTGCTTCTCTGGTTCTGGCCCCCGCCCCACCCCCCCCAGCTCCAGCCCTAAACCCAGCCCTTGCCCTGCGTGCTCTGATCGCCGCCCCTTTGCTGTCTCCAGTCGCAGAGGCAGTGCTGCTCCCCAGAAACGACACGGGCTTGGACCTTGTGGTCTCCGGCGCTCCGTGCGCGCGCGGTTCGCAGCCCTGGCAGGTGTCCCTCTTCAATGGCCTCTCGTTCCACTGCGCGGGCGTCCTGGTGGACAAGAGTTGGGTGCTCACGGCCGCGCACTGCGGGAACAGCAAGTAGGGGGAACTCCTCGGGGCAGCCACGGAGGGGCTGTGCAGGCAGGCCCGGGGGAGGGGGCGGGAAGGGCTGGGGCACTTGACCCCAAGTGGGTGGGAGTCAGTTCTGGAGGACTTTCCTTAGGAGGAGAGGTGGGGTTGTGCTGTGGCCGCCAGGGGGCGGTGTGGTCCTTCTAAGCGTTTCTGGGCCCTTCCACCACCCCCGTCTTGCTGATACTCCTTGGGCTCCATTGAAGTGTAGATAGTTGAATGCAACAGACAGAAGCCAAGGTCCGCTGTGGTCAGGCATTTAGAAGTAAGGAAACTGTCCACCTCGATTCCCCACTGAAGCAGGAGGGAAGCGGCAGCTTACCCAGATGGGCCCCCAGCCCTCAATTCTTGCAGAACTCAGAGACCCAAACCCCTAATCATACTTCCCTCAAGAACTCAGATCCTCCTCCACTCCTCCCTCAGACCCAGGAGTCCAAGCTCCTACCCTGCTACCAGTACCCTCCCACCCAGGGACCCAGAGTCTGGTCCCAATCCCTAAGAAGGCTTTACCCCCATATATCTCTTCCCTCCCTAGGCCTCTGTGGGCTCGCATAGGGGACGACCACCTGCTCCTTCTTCAGGGCAAGCAGCTCCGCCGGACTATTCACCCCATTATCCACCCCAAGTACCACCATGGCTCCGGCCCCATCCTGCCCAGGCGGACAGACGAGCATGACCTCATGCTGCTAAAGCTGGCCAGGCCTGCTGTGCTGGGGCCTCGCATCCAGACCCTGCGCCTGCCCTACCGCTGTGCCCAGCCTGGAGATGAGTGCCAGGTTGCTGGCTGGGGCACCACAGCTACCCGGAGAGGCAAGAGCTGGGGCCCTGAGGCCTGTATCCTGGGAAATACCTGGAGGGCCAGGACTTCTGGGTCTGAGGGAGGAGGGAATTGGGGGCATGGATTCCCAGGTCCTGGAAGATTGGGGGCTGGCAATGGGTTTACCTACTGTTTCCTCCCATTAGTGAAATACAACAAGGGCCTGAGTTGCTCCAGGGTCACTGTCTTGAGCCCTAAAGAGTGCGAGGTCTTCTACCCTGGTGTGGTCACCAACAACATGATGTGTGCAGGACTGGACCAGGGTCAGGACCCCTGCCAGGTAGGGACTGGCCAGGGAGGGTGTCTGACTCATGGGAGCCAGGATAAGGAAGTTATGAGAAATCAGAAGGCCCCATCCCTGTCCCCAACCGCAGCCCAGCATCACCCCATGTCCAACACTATCCCATCCCTACCCCAATGTCATCCCCATGTTTGACTCTAGGTCCTTGGCTCCACCTGTTTGTGCCAGGCCTTACCCACTTCCCACCCTCTCCTCAACTGCATTCCCATCTTTAGGCCATTCCTAAGCCCCCACCCCATCCCTATCTCTCCATTTGTCTCCATCCCCTCATCTGCCACAAGCTATAGTATCAGCTCCAGCACATCCTCGTTTGCATCCCCCTATCTGATGTCCACAACCCCCAAACCAGCCCAATCCCAACCCAAGCTCATACTTAATCCCAACCCCGCCCCAACCTCATCTTTAGCCAAATCCCTTCCAAATCCCACCCAGATCCCTTCCTTATCACTATCCCAGACCCCCAAGTGGCAGCCATTGGATTGGTGTATTTTTTAAATTTATTTTTCTTTGGATTGTTGTATTTACTTGATCTCCTTCCTCCCCCCAGAGTGACTCTGGTGGCCCTCTGGTCTGTGATGAGACCCTGCAGGGTATCCTGTCATGGGGTGTTTACCCCTGCGGCTCTGCTCAGCATCCAGCTGTCTACACTCAGATCTGCAAATACAACTCCTGGATAGAGAAAACCATACGCTCCAACTGACCCAGAGGCCGCGGACACCACCAGCTGCCTTCTTGCTACTTCCTCTGAAGTTGCAGGGGCTGAACTCTCCCCCTGCCCTATTTGAACCTTTGCTGCCCATCCACACCCTCAAACATCTCTCCTCTCCTCAAACTACCTCCCCCTGCCTATTGCTGCTCTCTGCACACTTTGAAGCCATAAGTGGGACAAAGTTTTATTCAAAAGAAGCAAGGAAGCTGGTGGTCACCCAGTCTCTCAGAGAAGTTGTCACGCACTCAACCTGCCTCCCTCTACCACTCCCTGCTGTGTGACCTCCTGTAAGCTAAGTACCCTCTTGGGGCCCCTATTTCCTCACCTGGAAAATGGGGACAATGAAGTGCCTACCTCATAGATGCATTATGCGGAGATGATCATATGAAACGAGTGTGTAGGTTGCTATGGTAATTATCAGTAAAGCATTAATGCAGGGGTTGGTGATCCCTGACTAAATTTTACCTGTGGTCATGATCTGTGAACAGGTCCTGGTGAGAACGAACATATGTGACCCTGTGTCCTGGGGAGAAAAGCACAGGGGTAGCCCCAAATCCCAAGCCCCCTTGCTCTAATCATCTGCAATGCCCATCTCAGGGCTGATGGGAGAATCACATTCCTCTCCCTCCTCTCACGTTCCATGAAGTGCCCCTTAACCACTTCCTTCCTCCCTCCCACTGTTTCCCACATCTGTGTCCACCCAACACTAGTTCCTCCTGTCCCAGCAGGAGCTGGGCTACTCTTGAGTCATCTGGTACCTTCTTTGCCTTCCTGGGGCCACTGGACCCTAAGGGACCTCACCCCGGATCCATCTCAGCCTCTAAGACCAGAGGGACTCTTCCTGCTTTAGTTGCTAAGTCCATGTAAAGAAGTCCTCTGAGATTTAGGGGAATTTTTTTTTTTTTATTAGATCCCTCTCCATCCCCTCACCAATCACAAGCTCCAGTCCCAGCTCCATTGTATCGTCATTGTCTTCCTCTGACTCAATGTCCACAACTCCCAATCCATTGCCATCCCCACCCTATCCCAAACTGGCTTGGAAATCTCGCTCTGAAAATTTAGAAGGAGAAGGGCTCTTTTCTTCACCCTGAAAGTGTCTCCATGTAAATATTCCTACCCTGGTGGTATTCTACACAGAATCCAGGCAGAGCTAACAGATGTTTGGGTGTCTCCACTTAGCCTGGACTCTGGAGATGTAACATCAGGTGAACCTATGCACAACAGAAATGTTCTATCCAGCACTGGTTGTCCTTGTTTCCCCTTTCAAACGCCAATTTACTGAGCCCCTATTAGATTACAGGCCTGATGCTGGGCACTGGGACCCTTGTGGTGACCATATCAAGGTCCCTGCCCTCACGAAGCCCACAGAAGACTGGCACACAGCTTCCAGCACAGAGCCTCTCCAGCTCCCTTCCTCTGCCCCCATTAGCACACCCAGGAAGCGCCAATCAGGCATATCAGCTGAGTTTGTCATGGGAGACTCAGAGTGAAGAAGGTGGGAACTCGATTCGTTTTTAAAGGCAAATCACCCGTTCCTTTAGTCATCACGCTACAAGTGTTTACTGAGTCATGTTCTACTCTAGGTCCTGGAGATGAATCAGCTCGAACTCTACCCTCAAGGAGCTGCTAGTCAGGTCAGGGGGACAGGCAAGATTTCCATTCTTGTCATTCAGGTTTCTACTCATTCAGGTTTCTACTCAAAGGTCACCTCCTCAAAGAGGTCTTCCAGGTTTGCCCTAGCTAAAGGGGTCCTCTGCCCTCACCTGGACAACAATCCTTCGCTTAGTTTATTTCTTTTGCAGCACTTGTTAGAGCTGAAATGACCACATTTATTTGTTTACTGCATAATGATCTGTCCCCTCTCTCTCCGGACTCAGTCCATGGAAGCAGAGGCTTTGATTTATTCACTGTGATTTTAAGCACCTGGCATAGTGCCTGGCACACAGAAGCCACTCAATGCATCGTTGGATAAACAACACAAACTGATCAGCGCTGTACCAGAAAGAGGCACAGGGTGCCCTCAGGAGAGGCCATGCACTCTTTCCAGAGTCAGGGAAGTCTTCTCAGATCAGGGGACATTTGCATGGGGTTTAAAAGGGTAAGTAAGAGTGTAATAGGTAGAGAAGGAAATGTATTTCTGTCACTTACTTTGTGACCTTGAGAAAATTACTGGAATGCTCTCTTTCAGTTTTCCCCTCTGTGGAATAGAGATTGAATAGACCCTTCCAAGGATTAAATGAGATCATATATATGAAATGCTTACCTGCCAGGCACAGAGTATGGCCAATAAAGGTAGCTATCATAGGGCACCTGGATGGCTCAGTTGGTTGGGCATCAGACTCTTGGTCTCAGCTCAGGTCTTGATCTCATGGTCATGAGTGCAAGCCCTGTGTAAAGTGCCATGCTAGGTATAGAGCCTACTTAAAAAAAATAAGTACAATTTTTAAAAAGGTAGCTATTAAGGTGTTACCGAAAACAGTTAGTATGGTGCTTAACACATAGTGGCTCTTCAGTCTCTGGTTTCAAGGATGGACCTCCCTGATTGGAGAGAGAGTAAGACACCCTACAACCACGAGTGATGTGTATTATAATGGGAGCAGTGCAGGACTCTATAGGAGATGGAGACTTATTACATTTGTTGAATGCTTACCATGTGCCAGGCGCTGTTTTAAGTGCTTCACATGGGCTAATTCACTCAATCACCCCTCAACCTGGATTATTATTACTTAATAGATGGGCCAACTGAGAGAAGTGCAGTGACTCGCCCAAGGTAACACACCTAAAAATTGCCAGCATTGAGATTTGGATCTAGGTGGTCCAGTTCCAGAATCTATGCTCTAAACCACTACACCAAGTGATGCATCCAAGGGGAGCCCAGATCCAGAGTGATAATCAGGCTTACTACAACAGAAAGTGGGGGAGTCTGCGAGAGCTCAGGGAAGAAAAGATGTACTGTTCCTTAAGAAATCAGAGAAGATGGGCAGCCTGGGTGGCTCAGCGGTTTGGCATCTGCCTTCAGCCCAGGGCGTGATCCTGGAGACCCAGGATCGAGTCCCATGTTGGGCTCCCTGCATGGAACCTGCTTCTGCTTCTCCCTCTGCCTGTGTCTCTGCCTCTCTCTCTCTCTCTCTCTCTCTCTCTCTCTCGAATAAATAAATAAAATCTTAAAAAAGAAAAAGAAATCAGAGAAGACTTGGGGGTGGGGGACATTTAGGTTGACTCTTGAAGGATGAGTAGGAGTTTACCAGGAAAAGAAGACTATGGAGAAAGGCATTCACTCATTTAATTAACATTTCCTGAGGCCTCCCAAGAGCTCAGCCCTGAATAGATGATTCTGGGGACACAGAGATGAATCAGACTTGGGGTTTGGCCCTGCAGGGGCTGCCCACCTGATAAGGAGGAAAGATAGGGAGAGAGGCAGGTAGGAAGGATAGTGGGAGGGGGGAGATGAAAAAATGGGCAACGTTCTCAGGACTTAGCCAAGATCTGGTGGTATTAAGAGAAAAGCAAAGTGTTTCGTTCCAGGCAGGTTGGGCATGTGGGTCTTAGGTGGTAGGAATATGAAGATGGGGGTAGGGTAGTTTATGATGAGAGTGAGTTAATCCAGTTAGGACCATATTTCCTCAATCTTCTAGGAGAAGCCTTTGTCCCTGCGAGAAGGGGCCCAGATGCCCAGAGCAAGGAGGGCTCTGTAGGGTGTGTGCACGTGTATGGCCCTTTGTGGTCTCTGCCTTGCTCAGTCTGTCTCTCTCTTTCCTTCTCTCACCCTGGATCCTTCTGTATCTCTGTCCTCTCTTTTTAAATTTTCTCTCTCTCTCTGCCTTGCCTCATCCTGCCTGCCTTATTTCTACTGAGTCTCTGTTCTTTCTCCCAACCCTCACCTGCTTTCTGGGGAGTCCTCCTGCATCTCCCTCTAGCCTGCCTGGGACCCTGGTCCCAGCTCACCACAACTTCATTCAAGATAAATTTGCTTCCACCTCAGGACCCAGCCTCAGGGATCATTTTTCTCTCTCTCTTCCTCCTCCAGACCACAGAATATCCTGTATCCAGGTCCTGCCTCCCAAGATCCTGGGAATGAGGGTTCCCTTCTCTGGAGATCCCAGGAATACTCCACATCCTAGGGCTCCTCCCCATTCAGCCCAAACCTTGCCCAGCAGGCCACCAGCTCATCCTGCAGGGGGGTCCCCCTGCATGCCTCCATTCTCAAGGCCCCCAGTCAAGGCCTCAGGGCTTCCCCCTCCCCCTGGGACATTTCCCAACCCAGATTAATCACAGGGGCGGCCCCAGAGAGGAGGAAGGAGCTGGCATGGCTTACCTTCAAGAGGGACTGCTCGCCTGAACGTATGCTCAAGACCCAGGCACCCCAAGGCCATGAGGCTGGGATTCTTCTGTGCTCTGCTTTCTTTCCTGGCAGGTGAGGCTCCTGTAGTCCATCCTGCTGCGCCTCCATGGTCCCAGGAGGCCCACCAGGCAGCTTGCCCTTGAAGGAAGCTTGCAGGCTTCCACTCCTTCTTACTAGGCATCTCAGTACCTCTCCCCCAGCCCTCCCATCGTGCTCACCATTGACCCCTCTGCCTCCACCCAACCCCAGGGCATGGCTGGGCAGACACCCGAGCCATTGGGGCTGAGGAATGCCGCCCCAACTCGCAGCCCTGGCAGGCCGGGCTCTTCTACCTCACCCGTCTCTTCTGTGGGGCTTCCCTCATCAGTGACCGCTGGCTGCTCACAGCTGCCCACTGCCACAAGCCGTAAGTGACCGGGGCACCACTGGGGCGGGGCTGGAGGTGAGGGGGCTGAGGGGCTTTTGGTAGAGGAGGGAGGGAGCTGCAGTTGGGAAGGATTTAGCCTTCATTTTTATTCCCAAAAGTTCGACTATTAGAATTAGAGTTGACTCTCCAAATTCTAGGGTCCTGAATAATCTATTAGGATCTACAATTAAAAGCTCTTAAAAGCCTATGACCCAGAAAAATCCAGAGTCATGGACTCCTAAAATCTCAGATCCATGAGATTTTACATTAGTTTCAGTGAATTCTAGAATCGGAGACTCAGGTTCTGGTAGAATCTGAGGAGTCTAGCGCAGCACTGCCCTGTGGCTGTATGTGGGTATGTAACTCCAGCCACATAGCTAGGCTTAGATTTCCTAGTAGACATATTACAAATAGTGAAAAAGAAATGATTAACGTTAATTTTAATAATAGACTTAACTTGACATGGTCAAAATAGTGTATCAATATCCAATGCATTTTTCAATACTTATGAATGGTATAGTTTAGTCTTCTTAAAAATACTACACTTTTGAAATTAGATATGCATTTTACACAAAATGACATGTCTCAACTTGGACTAGTCACATTTCAAGGGCTCAGTCGTATGGGATAGCACAACCCCAGATTCAATATTCTAGCTAGGTTCATTGACTATAAAAGCTCATGGTCCTAGAATCTTTGATTCACAGTATCCTAGAATACTGTGACTTGCAGAATTCTAGAATCTTACATCAATAGAATTCTAAAAGCTTAGATTCATAAAAGTCTAGAATCTAGTGAATTAAACATCCTAGTCTAGAATGCTATCATTCCAGACTCTTAAAATACCCAAAGTTTTAATTGAGAGAATTTTGAGAGAGTTCTGGAGCCTCAAATTATTTGAACCCTAGATTCTTAAATTTCTAAAATCATAAAATTATAGAATTATAGATTGATGAAATTCATTTTATAGTCCCAGAATACTTGAATTCTAGGCTCTTTAAATCCTTGTCTCATTCAGATAATTTTAAAACCCCAGACCTTTGATCTAGAGAAATCTAGAATGTTAGAATATTGGTTTCATGACATTCTAGAACATAGAATTCTAGAATCGTGGGTTCCTAGAGTGTTAGTATCTTAGATTTCTAGAATCTTAGATACTGGACATTCTAATAGAATATTAGAATCTAGCTGATGCAGAAATCCTTTCTATATTACCTCAAGAAAGGGGCAGTCCATCCTGTTCTGATATTCTTCCCTCCAGGAATGAAGTACAGGTGCTGAATGAAGTACACAATGCTGTGTGGGAATTTCCCATCATGCACTGCTCCATGATAATGCCTCTTTCGGCTCAGGAGATCTCAGCCCCAAAGGCTAAGGAGAGAAGCAAAGATGTGGAAGTAGAAAAGATTCAGGCTTGGGGATGAGCTGAGTTAGGGGAGACTGGTTTTCCAGACACAGAGTCCAGGCAATGAGGTGACAGAGATGGAAGTAACGTCTCATACTCCTCAAATCCTGAATTTACAGTCATAATCCTGGTCCCTAAGATCAGAGGTTAGAGACCAAGGCATGGGCATGTACACCCCCCAGAGAGTCTGCAGCTGTCCAGGGCAGGGACCCAGAGCAGAACAAATAGACTGAAAGATTGAGGTCAGGCCTCAGGAAGACATGCACTGAGGGTGAGGGATAGGCTGACAAGAAAAGCCTGAGGCCATGGATGACCCCCACCTTGAGGATTTTCCATTTCCCATCCCCCTCCATGCATACACACACACACACACACACACACACACCCCACACACAGAGCCACTCCCCACAGAAGCCACCAGACCTGTGGGGACAGGGGGTGGGGCTGTTGTTGTGTGGTGGGTGGAGCTCCTGTGTGCCTACACAGTTCCAGGGGACCTAGGTCACCACCAAGGCTCCAGGTGGGGCAGGAAGGAAGGTGGCTTACTTGGTATGGGACTAGGAAGGGGTGTAAGCTTTTAGGGGAGAGCTACAAAGGTAGAGGCAGACAAATGGAAGGAGTGAGAAACTGGGGCCCAGAGAGGATGTGTGCCTTGCTTAAAATCACACAGCACTCTGGGTCATACAGAAATGATGGGGGCCCAGAGACAGTGTGTGGCCTCTGAAGCACGTATCACCTTGTTGGACAGCCTGATTGACCTCTGAAGCCTGTCCCAACAGGTATCTGTGGGTCCGCCTCGGGGAGCACCACCTCTGGCAATGGGAGGGTCCAGAGCAACTGTTCCGGGCCACGGATTTCTTCCCCCACCCTGGGTTCAACAAGGATCTCAGGGCTCATGACCATAGTGATGACATCATGCTGATCCGTCTGCCCAGGAAGGCATACCTGGGACCTGCTGTGCAGCCCCTCAACCTCAGCCAGACCTGCGTCTCCCCAGGCACCCAATGTCTCATCTCAGGCTGGGGGGCCGTGTCCAGTCCTAAGGGTACAGCCTTGTCCACAACTCAATCCCTTGTGTCTCAGGCTGAGAGTCTGAATCCCCCCATTTCTCTGTCTCTGCCTTTTCATCTCTGAGGTAGATAGATAAATAAATGATAGGTGATAGATAGATATAGATAGATAGATAGATAGATAGATAGATAGATGATAGAAAGAGAAAAAATGAAGATGCTATAAATTTTAAGATGCATCATTATTTACAACCAATAAGAACAGGGGGAAAAAGTTCCCATTAATCCTTGTATGACACCATTTGCTGGAAGACACTCCCTGATTTCAGAGATGTTTAAATATGAAAATATACACATCATGGAGTTGAAATGAGGCCTCTCTCTCAGAGTCACAAATCAGCAACCCATTAGCCATATTTAGCCTCCCACATCCGTCTTCATTTTCAAAACGCCTTGAAAAAATAGTCTGAGCTTGGGAGATTTTACAGAAAAGCCAAATTTCTTAGTTTGCTGGGAAAAAGAACTGGCAACGCCAGACCCACATTCCCCAAATAGCTACCATTGGGCAGGATCAGTGGAGGCTGCTGCCTTCAGCTCAGACATGGGTTCTCTGGGCCCCTACAGTGCCCCCCCCCCACTGGCTGCTGTGTCTGCACAGGTCCCTTCCACCCACTTCTATTTGCCTGTCAAGCCCATCTGAATCTGTGCCCCTAGATTATATAAGTGGGCATATGCATATCTATATCCATATCTATATTATACATGCTGTGTCTCCCTGTCTGTAGCTACTATCTCTTAAGTCTTTATCTCTGTCTCTGTCAATGACCACAAATGCCTCCTCCCTTTCTCATTGCCTTCTCCCTTGGCATATCTGGGCCTGTTCCTCTCTCTTCATTCCTGCACGTAAGAATCTCTTTCCTCTTAAGGGGTCTATCTCCTGTCATGGGCTCTATTTCTGTTTCTCTCTCTCTCTCTGTGGGTCTCTCTCCCTCCTCAAACATCTATTTCTCTTTCACCCTATAATTCTCTTTGTCACTGTCTCTCGTTTCTATCTTTGAGAGTCTTCTGCTGTGTCTCCGTGGGTCCTTCTTAGGGAAGGGTCTGGGTGGAGGGGCTGCTGAGTGTGATGGGCACAGCTGTTGATCCTCTATGGGTGGGCCCCTTTTGCCAACAGTGCAGTACCCACTCACGCTACAGTGTGCCAACATCAGCATCCTGGAACACAAACTCTGCCATCGGGCTTATCCAGGCCACATCTCGGATGGGATGCTCTGTGCCGGCCTCTGGGAGGGGGGCCGAGGCTCCTGCCAGGTGAGACCTACTCTGGGGAGGAGGGGAATGGGTATCCTGCTGGATTCCTGGGTCCTAGGGAATTAAGGAATTGAGGACCCAGGATTTCTGGATGAAAGCAAGGAGGGACCTGGGACACTTAGGTTCTGGGAAAGGATGGGGCCTCAGTCAGATTCCTGAATTTAAAGGGTACTGGAGGCCCAGACTCTAGGTTCTAAAGGAGGAGAAGACTGGGAGTACAGACATTAAATCCTGGGGGAACACAATAAAGCATCTGAACTTCACTCAGTGCTGTCCAAGCCCTCCCTTCTTCCCTCTACCCAACCTGGGCAGTAGGACGAAGGGCCACAGTTGCTGGGTGTTTATATAGAGAGTAGGTTGATTTTATTTTACATGCTTTTGTGTTAATGTTGGAAAACTAATCACAAGCAGTTTCTAAACCAAAAATGACATGTTGTAAAAGGACAATAAACGTTGGGTCAAAATGTAAAAAAAAATATAAATAAATAAACAAATAAACAAACAAATAAATAAATAAATCCTGGGGGAAGAGGGGACTAGGATCCCAGAGTGCTAAGTGCAGGGGTGAGGTGAGGGCTGTGAGCTCTTACTCCTGGGTCTGAGGGAGGAGGGACTGACTACCTGGACACCAAAGTGTCTGGAGAGGAGGAAACTGGGCGCTTCCTGGGAGGAAGTGGCCAGTGTCATATCACGAGTACACTTGTTTAATAGTTTCTTTGCTCTTCTGCTGCGCACAGGGTGACTCTGGGGGCCCCCTGGTTTGCAACGGGACCCTGGCTGGTGTGGTGTCTGGGGGTGCCGAGCCCTGCTCCAGACCCCGGCGCCCAGCCGTGTATACCAGCGTGTGCCACTACGTGGACTGGATCCGAAAGACCATGGAGGACAACTGAGCCCTCGTGCCTTGGGCGACCAAGAGAGGAGGGCGGGCGCAGGGTAGCGGGGTACTGCAGGGCTCCGGCCTCAGAGGTCTTGGCGCGTGGCCTCAGCGGCCCGGAGACGCGCTCTGAATATTCAGGCTCCGCGCCCTGAGGGCCCTCCGGGTGGGAAAGCAGCGGGGAGACACCTCCTCGCCCCTGTAGCCCCGCCTCTGTGACGTCATCGCAGCTGGTACCATCCCAGCCGAACAGCTTCACCTGCAGCTCCGCTCCAGGAGCCTCTCCAGCAGACAGTCCCGCCCCTCGGAACTTCGCCCAATGAGGCTTCCCCTCCGGGCCCCACCCCCGTGGCCACGCCCCCTCATGGGAAATCTCACCCCCATGACATCAGGGGCGCTGCAGCTTGCCATGTGAGCCACCGATGCACCGTCGGGCTCCCCACCTCGTGCCCGCGCCCCTGGGTGTTTGAATCCTGGCGGGGACCCGACTGAGACAAGCTGGAGAAGGGTCTCAATTCATTTAGATTCAATGAATGATTTTACAATAAACGAGCGGAGCCGCGCTTTCCTTCTGCCTGTGTTGTGGGGTGAAGGAAGGGCAACGCGTGGGCGGCGGTGGGGCAGACAGGAAACCGCCACCGGACGGGAATTTCCCTTAAACCCCTCCTGGGTCCTGCCTAAAGTCTGTCTCCATCAGTCCTTTTTTTAAAATTTTTATTTATTTATGATAGTCACACAGAGAGAGAGGCAGAGACATAGGCAGAGGGAGAAGCAGGCTCCAGGCACCGGGAGCCCGATGTGGGATTTGATCCCGGGTCTCCAGGATCGCGCCCTAGGCCAAAGGCAGGCGCCAAACCGCTGCGCCACCCAGGGATCCCTCCATCAGTCCTATTGCAGCAAGGCCGCTGGGTTCTGCTTGGGCTGGTCCCGTTGCCCCCAGGGAAAGGGGAAATCAGGTCACGGTGCCTCCCAAACCTGCCTTCCCAGATCCCAGGCCTCTCAGGGGGCAGCGGGCGGGCCCGATCCGCCCTCGGAAGACTCACCTTTCTTCCATTCCCAGTTAGTGGCAGCAGCCCCCTGCTCCCACAAGAACCCAGGCTCCAGCCACTCCTAAAAAGGCTTAAGAATCCAGGCCAAAACTTCAGGCCCGTTCCCCCTCCCCTCTCAGACCCAGAAGTGCGGATCCCTAGCCCCCTATGCGGTCAGACTCAGGAGTCCAGAACCTCATTCCTTCCCCTCCCAGGTCCAGGAGTCCAGACTTTAACCTCCCTTCCCTCAATTCAGGTCTGGGCCCCCAGTCCCTCTTCCCTCAGACTTACAGTCTAGAATCCCAGACCCTTCCTCCAGACCTAGAGTCCAGGTCCCCAGCCCCCTCCAGTCTCATCCAGGATTCGGGGTTCCAGTTTCCTTCTCCCACAAACCCGGGAGTTCAGACCCCCCAATCCCTACCATCCCTGGATCCTGAGTCCAGGTCCTTAGCCCTCTTTTTCCTCGGAGCCAGTTGTCTGGAGCCTGGCTCTTTCTGTTTCAGACCCAAGCATGAGGAGTTCCAGGTCCCAACCACCCCTCCCTCAAGATTTCCCTCAGCTCCTCAGGCCCTCCTCACTCATGCACAGGGCTCCAGTTCCCAGATGCTCTGCCGGCACCAAAGGAGGCGGAGCGGGAGGCGGGGATTCCCAGTTAAAAGCGTCCAGAACCTAGTACCAGGCAGGCAGAGCTGCAGCACTGGGGCCTCTTCTTCTGGGTCTGAATCAGTCGGTGACCCCGCCCCCCGGATTCTGCAAGGTGAGATGCCAAAGTTCTCAGATACAGGCATCTGGCTCCCGGGCCCCTCTTCCCCAAAACTTAGGAATCTCAACTCCCAGTTCCCTCTTCCTTCAGATCCCCAGGAATCTGGTACCCTAATTCTCCCATTCCTGTGAATGTAGGAATCCAGTCCCCACCTCCTCTCCTCAGACTGAGAAATCTGGGTTGTGCTCCCTTTCCTCCTCAGACCTAAGAAGCTGGTTTCCCAGGTCCTTCCTCCTGCAGGACCCAGAAGAATGGCTCCAGATGCTCTGTTCCCTTCCTTCAAGTTTCTCCTAGGACTTAAGGCTCCTCCCTTTTCATTTCTCAGCCCTGCCTTCTCCCTCTCCCAGACCCCACCATGGGACATCCCCCACCTGCTGTAGTCTGGACCTGGATGTTCCTGCTCTTGCTGTTGGAAGCCTGGGCAGGTAAGGGGGGCCTGGCAGGAGCCTGCGGGAATGCTGTGTCAGGTGCTTGTGATGGCATGCGGGGGGATATGAAACATGCAAACACATGTGAGAACTTCTTTGGACTTTACTGGGGGTGGATGGAGGCATGCACACATGGCAGTCGGTAGGAGTGTGTCAGGTTATGCTGCATATTGCACGAGCACACCAAGGCGGCAGGGCTGCTTGCTGAGGGGTGCTGATATGCACAGTATACAGAGCATGTGGATGCATGTGGGAGCATGTGGAAGCATGCTCGGGTGTGTGACTCTGTGTGACTCACAGGCTTCAATGAGCGGATATGTGTGCACCTGTGTGGCAGCCTGTGCAAGCTGGGAGCCTCACAATCCCAGTATGGAGATGTGCGGAGGCAGGCTGTGTGTCTGAACCCACAGTGGGTCTTCCTGGCCTCTGCACTGCCCCAGGGGGTGGCAATCCAAACCCTCTCCCTCCTGCTGCAGGACACTTGAGGGCACAGGAGTCCAAGGTGCTCGGCGGCCAGGAGTGTGAGGCCCATTCGCAGCCTTGGCAGACAGCTTTGTTCCAGGGCGTCCGGCTGCTCTGTGGGGGGGTCCTCATTGAAGACAACTGGGTCCTCACAGCAGCCCACTGTAAAAAAAGGTGAGTGGATGTCTGAGGCAGAGGTGGACTGGGGCCTGGGGATAGGGGGAAAGGAGAGAGCTAAAGATTGACCCTCTGAAAGAAGAGGGCTGAGGGAGGTGGGGACTGGGGTCCCAGACTCCTGCCTGGATCCCAAACTACTCTCCACCATTGCAGGAAGTACACAGTACGCCTGGGGGATCACAGCCTGAAGAATAAAGACAGTTCAGAGCAAGAAATGGCTGTGGCTCAGTCCATCCCACACCCCTGCTACAACGGGAGCAATGAGGACCACAGTCATGATCTCATGCTCATCCGACTACGTGGTCGGGCATCCCTGGGGCCCCAAGTGAAGCCCATCAACCTGGCGGATCACTGCCCTGAAGTTGGCCAGAAGTGCACCATCTCAGGCTGGGGCACCGTCACCAGCCCCCGAGGTAGTAGGACGGAGAGGAGGAGCTGGCTGGCCCAGTGGACCTCAAGCCATTGGCAAAGCTTTGCCTTCAGAAGAAGATAGAGAAAGGACAGTGATTGTGAAATTGAGATTCACAGGTGGCCCATATTGGAAAATCTGAAGGCCAGAATATTAACAGGAGTGGTGGGAGATAGAAAGCAAAATAGCAGATTGTTAAACGAGTTTCCCAAAAAAAGGATGGCTAAATGAGTGGATGAAAGAATGCATGCTACTTTGGGGCACCTGGTGGCTCCATCGGTTGAGTATCCAACTCTTTTTTTTTTTTTTTTTTTAAAGTTTTTTTTTTTTAACTCTTTTTAACTTTAATTCACCCATGATAGTCACAGAGAGAGAGAGAGAGAGAGAGAGAGAGAGAGGCAGAGACACAGACAGAGGGAGAAGCAGGCTCCATGCACCGGGAGCCCGACGCGGGACCCGATCCCGGGTCTCCAGGACCGCGCCCCGGGCCAAAGGCAGGCGCCAAACCGCTGCGCCACCCAGGGATCCCAGTATCCAACTCTTGGTCTCAGTTCAGGTTTTGATCGCAGGGTCTTGATCTCAGGGTCGTGAGTTCAGGCCACATGTTGGGCTCCACACCCAGCTTAAAAAGAAAGAGAGAGACAGAGAGAGAGAGACAGAGAGAGGAAGGGAGAGAGAGAGAAAAGGATGCATGCTTCCTTCACGGTGGAGAACACTGTTTTGTTTTGCTGCTTTAAGATTTTATTTATTTATTTATTTATTTATTTATTTATTTATTTATTTATTTAAGAGCGTGAGAGGGAGAGCATGAGGTGGGCAGGGCCAGAGGGAGAGAGAAGCAAACTCCCTGCTGAGCAGGGAGCCTGACTTGAGCCTCGATTACAGGACCCTGGGATCATGACCTGAGCCAAAGGCAGACGCTTAATGGACTGAGCCACCCAGGCGCCCCATGGAGAGCACCATGTTATGAGATCTTTCGTTGTACAGGATTTCCTATAATCTTCTTAACAGACTTAGGATATATAGGCTCCAAGTGGCCCCAGAAAATACGTTCCTAAGCATCTTCTCCCTCTTGAACCATGATTCCTGGTGCCAGGGACTCTCTTCCTTCACACCAGAAGTCGTCCAGTCGCTTCCTCCCCCAAGACCCTCAGTGTAGGTCTCCAGCTCCCTCCTCAATCTGGACCTCCATTGAAGTCCCCCTTTTGGGACTTTAGAGTCTAGGCACCCCCTCACCTTAGTTCACAGTGAGAGAATTGAGGCTCAGCTCAGAGAGAGACGTGATTTACCAATAAATCCAGGATTTTCCAAGCAAAGGAGGATTCAGACCCTTATCTGTCTGACTCCTACTTCTAAGGGGACAATAGCATGCAGTGGAAATCCACCTGCTTATGATTCAGTCTGGTCAGTTCAAACCATGGCTCTGCCCTCTCCTCTGTGCAAGTCCCTTCGCATCTCTTGGCCTCATTTTCCTTATCTGCAAAATGATAGATTTTTAAGATTAGATAATAGATTTTAGGTAATAGGTAATAGATTTTTAAGCTCCATAAGGGCTCAGGATGGTTCCTGGTATACTGTAGGTATTTGATGAACATTTGTGGAATGAATGCATGGATGCATGAATGATGGAATGAATGAACATATCCTTCTTTCTTTTTTATAAAAAGATTTACATGTTTATCTGAGAAATAGAGATAGAGAGAGCAAGAGGAGGGGCAAAGGGAGAGGGAGAGAGAGAATCTCGAGCAGGCTCCACACTCAGCTCAGAGACCCACTTGGGGCTCGATCCCATGACCCGAAACCACGACCTGAGCCCAAATCAACAGTCAGATGTTTAAGGAACTGAGCCACCCAGGTGTCCCTGTAACTCTCTTTCAAATAGCTATTGTGAGTTCAGACTTCTCACAATCAATGAGATTGTGAGTATACAGCTTCTGGTACACAGAGGTGCCAGATAGAAGTTTTTTCCCCTCAAGTCTATTGCTCAAAGGTTAATAAGAAAGATTAATTCCATTTTCTTTCTTTTTTATTGAAGTATAATTGGCCACAACATTCTCTTAGTTTTGTGTGTAAATATAATGATCAGACATTTGTCCAATATGCATACACTGCAAACTGATCACCACAATAAGTCTTGTTACCATCTGTCACCATACAAAGTTGTAACAATATAACTGACTTTATTCACTGTGGTGTACATTACATGATAAATTCTGGTTTTAGTAATTAATTCAATATTTATTTGTGAGCATCTGGTATGCCCCAGCTGCTGTACTGTGAAGTCTCTGTCCTCTGGAGTTGCATGCTAGGTGGGGAAAGTAGACAATAAATAAACACATATAAAATGAATTATTAGGTAAGGGTAAGTGCTATATGAAATATCATGGAGAATAAGAGGATAAGGAGTGATGGAGGCATGATATCTTCATTAGAATGGTCAGGGAAGGTTTCTAAGATGGTGGTGTCTAAGATGTCTAAGATGCGGTGACTTTTGGGAGAAGTAGGATTTAGCTGAAATTGGGGACCTGGTGGTCTGGGGTTGGGAAGATTGGAGAGACAGGATCAGAGGAGTCACAAAGGGACACCTCCACATCTTCCAGTCACCTGATCCTTAATTTGAAAATGACTGGGCAAGAAACAAGGTAGAGAGTCCAACAGCACTTCTCTAGATGTTGGAAAGGAAACAGCAGTGGCCATGGCTTTTTTTCAATGTGGTGAGAAGTGATGTGTCCTGTGAAATGTGTCAGCAAACTCTTTTGTGCAGCCATAGATGCACAGAAGGGAGGGTATATCCAGACAGGAAGGGACTGAGGGGAAAATGGTTGCTCTCTCTGGGAACTTACAACCTCTTCCCCCTCAGAGAATTTTCCTGACACCCTCAACTGTGCAGAAGTAGAAATCTTTCCCCAGAAGAAGTGTAAGGATGTCTACCCTGGGGAAGTTACAGATGGTATGATTTGTGCAGGCGACAGCAATGGGGCCGACTCATGCCAGGTGAGTGACTTCTAAAATTCCCTTCTTCTCTTGTCCCTCACTCTCCATAGCGGCTCAAGATTTAGCAGCAGTGTGACCTCAAAAAGTTAGTATCCAGAGAGGTTACCCTTATCTCTAGAGTGGAAAGCATGTTCAGAGAAGGTCACACTCTCCCTACAGGTCACACTGCACAGGGATCAGGAACGTTGAATTGTTGCTATCATTTTCCTGGGAACCCTTGTCTTCAGGATGGGGTGCATAGAGGGGCAGGGGTAAGGGGGTAAAAGGAGATATCCATGAGGGAGAGACTCTGAGGGTACGCAAGCTCCCTGCTCCCCTCCTCAGCACTAGTTCGGGAATTTGTGCTGATTCTATCACTGACCAGGTAGTCAACCACTTTTCTTTGGGACCTGACTGGGTTCCCTAGTACAGCTGCCTTCTCCTATGATTGGTCCCTTGGGGAGTAATGCTCTCTTGCCAACTGGCCAGGAAATGGCACCATTGACTTTAATGGTCCTTTGATGAGCTCCCCATACCCAAGATGACAAATCTTGGGATTTGCCATAGATATAACATCCTCTTTCTTATTGACTGCAATTTGGGTCCTCAGGGTTCCCCCGGCTTTTCCCCTCCTCATGGAAGCCCTACCTGCTTTGCTAATGATTGGTCCCTGAAGACAATGCTTCAATGCTTTCTTCCCCATTGGCTAGGAGTGAAGTCATCTCTATCAGTGTTGTCCCATGAAATCTAATCTCTTGGGATGGTTCCTGTTTCATAGAGACAATGATATCTTCCCAAAAGACTCCTGCCATTGTCCCTTGCGTGCGTGTGTGTGTGTGTGTGTGTGTGTGCATGTCCACAGGAACTCTGCTTCTTCCTCATATATTTAGTAACTGGATTCAAAGATCTTTTCACCATTAGCTAGGAAAGGAACAACAGCTCACTTCCCTCCATGTAATCCTCACTGTCTTCTTTCTGGATTGGACCTTTGAGACACCATTCTCTTCTCTCCTTGGTCAGGATTTCATTCATTTCCCTAGGACATCTGGTCTGTGTCCCAGTACATGAAGCCCAATCCCTCTCTCTCGCCACTGGCCCTAGGGTACAATGCTCTTATCCCTATTGGTTAGAGGGAAACAACATGCTATAGAACTAATACTAACTACTGGTATCACCAGGCATCTTAGGTGAAAGTATTCTACTCTCCCCATCCAGGGAGATTCCGGGGGTCCGCTGGTGTGTGGTGGTGTTCTGCAGGGCATCACATCCTGGGGATCAGACCCCTGTGGGCGGCCTGAGAGACCTGGTGTCTACACCAACATTTGCCGCTACTTGGACTGGATCAAGAAGACCATAGGAGGCAGGGGTTGATGCTAGGACAAGCTTTGGACCCCCTTCAATAAACTCACAACTCAGCCTGGCTCCTTGCCTGTCTGTATTTTGGCCCTGCTGGGAGGGATGGAAGGACTGGGGTCTGCACCTTTCTGGGAGGTTTGATGGGGTCTATAGAGACTAGGACTCCCATGGCCACTCTGGCTATCACCGCTGCTTGGAGTGACCCCCTTTTTTTCTGGAAGGGCTGGGAGGAATGGGAGGTTAATTTCAAGGGAGAAGACACACAAGGATTTCCTTTTTTAAAATAATATTTATTTATTCATGAGAGACACAGAGAGAGAGAGGGGGGCAAAGATACAGGCAGAGGGAGAAGCAGGCCCCATGCAGGGAGCCCGACGTGGGAACTCGATCCCGGATCTCCAGGATCACACCCTGGGTTGAAGGCAGGCGCTAAACCGCTGAGCCACCTGGGCTGCCCCGCACAAGGATTTCCAAATATCCAATGGGCTGGCCTGCAAAAGACAGATTTGAAAGAACTTCTGTTTAATTTTTCTGAGCAGCTCAAACATTTCTTTTTTTTTTTTAAGACTTCGTTTATTTATTCATGAGAAACAAACATACACACACAGAGGCAGAGACATAGGCAGAGGGAGAAGCAGGCTCTCTGCAGGGAGCCTGATACAAGACTCGAACCCAGGACCTCAAGATCACGCCCTGAGCCGAAGGTAGATGCTCAACCACTGAGCCAGCCAGGCATCCTAGCTAAAGTGTTCCTAAGCTTTGAGAGGAGAGTTCCCCTCCCCCACTATAAGATATGTAAAGTAGGGTGCAGGAAATACTTGAACAGCTTAAACATGCACCCATGGAACCACCACCCAGATGAAGAAATAGAACATTGACAGCCCCCAAAACTCTTAGAGACAGATTCTTTTTCCTTGGGAGAAACAGATCTTTCTCACAGCTTAGAGCTTTTCTGCTGTGGTAGAAGGAAATGAGTCACTTCATTGCAGGTGTCCATACTTAAGTGCACAGGAAAAGAGATTTGGGGGAGTTTTCATTAGAGTAGAGGCTCAATGTAAGTTGTCTTGGGAAAGATGTGTGTGGAGAAGGTGGTTATTATAAATTGCAACAGGATGGGCACTGGCTCCCCTCTATCTCATCTCTCTTCACCTATGTTTCATTCCTTTCTTGCTACCAACATTTTAACTCATTTATTTGACTCTCTGATGCTTTCTCTTCTTCATGCTGCTGAATTTTCTTTTCTTTTCTTTTCTTTTTAAAGATTTCATTTATTTATCTGAGAGAGAAAGAGCACACACAAGTAGGGGGAAGGGCAGAGGGAGAGGAACAAGCAGATT